>NC_083347.1:44136945-44471084 GCF_019175385.1 Lycium barbarum | reverse complement strand
AGACCATCTGTAAGATAATGTTCCAGAGCATTTTACGGCCATGTGGCCCATGCCTTTCTGAATTTGTAGCTGTTTGTCAACACAGAATAGCTAATAAGTTTTTGACTTATAAATGTCCCCTCCATTGTCAGATTGCATCAATTGTGGTTGTTCTGATGTTGCAGCTCTTTCATTTTTTTTTAAACCCTGTTTGCATAGCCTTGTTACTTCTGAGAGTTGAATTGCTATACAATTTAGATTTACTTCGGGAAAAAAAAATTAGGACTGTGATAAGCTGAGAATTTGCTCGTCCACTAAAACTGCATTTGGTTTAAGTAAAAATTTATTTCTTTGAGGCTACAGTGCTGAGTGTTTTAGGCTTTTAGCAACATCCAGGCAATAGTAGCAGGCTAGCAGCGTTTATCATCTGGTCATGTATCTGTGGATTTCAATCAGCTAAATTTGCAGATTCTCAATCATTTATAAGAGGAGTCTAATTGCAAGAAAGCATGTCAGGGTCAAAAAAATGTAAATTGGAATGCCAAAGTACCAAACACGAGCAGCACCTTTCTGAATTGGATTCTTATTAAGTCTCAGAAGTTTCTTTCCTCGCAGCTATTTCTGGATCAGTTGAGAGACAACACAATCTTATGCTACATGTGATACCGTTGTTGCTGAATTTGTTTGTTAGAACAATCTTATCATGATAGTGAATGGTTGCTAGCCATAGATTTGAAAATGACTGCAGCATTAACCAGTTCCAAATAAGAACCAGACTTTGTAACGTCATCTGGTTTGAGAAAATTTCTGGACCATGAGCAGATGAGAAATGAGAACAAAAGAGAAAAGGTACAAATGCCCGGGCAATCTTAATTGGATCTTTGAAACCTGAGAAATTGAAAATAAAAAACAAAATCTTAGGCGCCACGTATCCGTTTGGAATCCATCAACTGGATCCTTTTCACTCAGAATACATAATTGATATTTAGTAGCATGACCTTGGATATTTTGAAGATTCCTAGACTTGCTTGTTCTTGAATACTTATCATCTTACATGCAGAAGGATGCCTACAACTATTATGTTGCAAGTGGCTGCAACCAAGAGTGATTCTAAGTTGCAACCAAAACTTCTCAAGCTATGTGGCTTGTTTTGCTTTTCGCTACTCTAGTTTTTTCACTGTGCTTAAAAGGAAGAAATGGTAAACTTTTTAATTGCTGACATATAGGGCTTAGGTCCAGTTGGGAACATCTTGAGAAGTTTCTGTCATTCTGAAAATGAAACACTTCTCTGTCAATGTGATTGACTATTAATGTTCTCAAAGTCTCCTAAAACTACCATAGCATCCCACTTCAGACAACTTGCAACTTGAGATCTTTTGCTTTTGAAATACTACCTGCTCGCAAGCCGGAGGAAGAGGAGCAGTG
The DNA here is from genome assembly GCF_019175385.1 of Lycium barbarum. NCBI lineage: Eukaryota > Viridiplantae > Streptophyta > Magnoliopsida > Solanales > Solanaceae > Lycium > Lycium barbarum. The sequence continues at coordinate 44,469,680 of NC_083347.1, read as the reverse complement.
CAGTCAAATTGCATAGGTAATTGATCTGTGTTGAAATACAATTAGTCCTGATTCCTTAAATCCTTTTTATCTGAAATTCTTTCCAAATTATTGTATGGAGGTTTCCCGACTCCCCCGCCCCCTAAAAATTATGTTTATTGGCTCAGATTTCCTCCTTTCCTATATTAGTAATTATGGAACTGAAAAGTACGATAAAAACTAAAGTAATGTCTAATTAAAGCTTCTTTGCTATGGAAAACTATTTGCTAGACCAGATGTAAAACGTCAACAATTGAACCCTGCACAATCAAATATTTCGTTTCAATTATCGTGTAGGAAGTAGATCTAATGGTGAAGATAAACCAGTTATGTTAGACCGATGCCTTATCTAGGCCTAGACCGACTTTGATCATAGAAGATACAGACATTTTTAACATTTGCCAAGGATGTGCTTGTAAAAGCTTGAGAAGTATAGTATGGATGGAATCTATTTATAGAAGCTATAAAGGAAACTTCACTTTTATAAAGAAAGATCTCTAGGGGTTGAATCAATATCTAAGAGGAATATATCAGGTTCTTCTAAATTTGTGGGTGATGAAATGTTCCAAAAGATGAGATAGATGCATTAGGCAAATGAAAACACATCAGATATATTCTTGACCAGATTGGATATCAATTTAAGTATAATCTTTTTCTCATACTTTGAATCATAAGATAAAGGATCTCAGCTAATGCAAGATCAGTGGATAAAGCTGCAGTTGTAAGCATTCTTAATCGAAGCAGGACCAAAAAAATTTCAAGCTATGTGGACTGTTTTGCTTTTCGTCATACACACTAATTTTCCTCATGTGCTTATAAGGAAAAAGTTGGTCTTGGTCACTACCCAGTGTAATCCCACAATAGTGGGGTCTGGGGAGGGTAAGATGTACGCAGCCTTACCCCTACCTGGGTAGGGAGGCTGTTTCCGATTGACCCTCGGCAACCCTCCTCCTTTATCCGGGCTTGGGACCGGCAATGTGAGCGAGCTCACACAGGCGGAGTTTTATAAGGAAAAAGTTAAAACTTATAATTTCTGGTGTAGAAGCTATGGTCCACTTGTGACTATCTTGACAAGTTTCTATCATTCCGAAAATGAAACACTTCTGCTTCAATATAGTTGACTGTTAATGTTCTGAAAGCCTCATAAAATTACCATAACCTCCCATTTCAGACAACGTGCATGAGAATCTTTTTGCTTTTGAGATACTACCTGCCCACATGGAGGAGAGGAGCAGGTGCAGCAGTGGCGAATTCAGGATCTGGAGTCGACGGGTTCAGCATGATTATGATCTTATTATATATATATATATATATATATATATATATGCATTTTAAGTTTTTCCTGTGTGTGTATACGTAGTTCGAGCCAAAGCAACGGTTCAGTTGAACCAAAACCCACACTAGATCTGCTTATGAGGAGCCAGGCTATCAAATCTCCAAGGTAATTAATCTGTTTTAACATACAACAAAAGTCCTGATTTCCAAGAATCCTTGTTATCTGAAATCCCCTTAAATTATACTCCTTTATTACAGATAGAGTTTCCCCTACTTTATCCCTTAGAAACTGTGTTTATTGGCTCAGAGTTTCTCCTTTATTATATTAGAAATCATGGAGCATGTCTAGCCTTTTATGGAACATTGTAGTCTAAAAGACAGGCTGTGAAGCCAAAAGCAAGATAAAAAACTAACTGAAGCATAATTAATGTTTAAATTATCTTTTTTTTATGGAGAACTCTTTGCTAGAGAAGATTTAAGACATCCGCCACTGAACCCTAGACATTCTAATACTAGTGACTAGATTTAAAAACTAACTGAAGCATGATTAATGTTTAAATCGTCTTTGCTATGGTGTACGCTTTGCTAGGGCAGATTTAAGACATAAACAATTGAAGCGTAGACAATTAATAGTATTCCAATTTTAATCATCCGGAAGCAAGTAGAACTGACGATGAAGACGAAACAGTTTATCTAGCCTAGATGACTTTGATAAGAGGACATACAGACATTTTTAACATTTGTCCGTATGTCACGACCCAACCCCGTAGGCCGTGATTAGTGCCGGATCTGGGCACCCAAACACATCTATCAAATGCTATCTCAAATTTTTATCAAACGCATTCAAGTATATAGCAGAAGCCGACAAGGCTATATTTCAAATTTAGATAATTTCCAGAAAAATTTCGGCAGAGTTTCCTTTATTTTACAGACTATCCAAATTAACCCTGCGCACAGATAATACCAACAATGACCGCCCAGGGCCAACAAAGCAACATTTACACATATGCGGACCGGCCGCCGCGGCGAATGGGATCGCCCAAACACAACATATACACGCATCCGTACAGAAAGACCCCAACCCACAAACATGTCTACAGACCTCTAAATAGACCGACAGAATCATATGATGGGACAGGGCCCCGCCGTACCCATGAACGAGAATATATAAATACAGTAGTGACAGACTGTACCAAAAGATGGGCTCTGAATAAAAGAGCGCTCCAAATGGCAGAAAAGATATCCTAGACGGACGGATCAGCAAACCTGTCGTCGGTACCTGCGCGGCATGAAAACGCAGCCCCCGAAGAAAGGGGGTCAGTACGAAATATGTACTGAATATGTAAAGCCTGAATTACAGAAACAAAATCATAACTGGTACAGAACGTACAGAAAAAGTGAGTAGAAAATCCAAAGTATCAAATACATATTTTCAAAACATGCGGAGTGTGTACAGAAACATATGTCATATCAAATCCGGCCCCTGCCAAGGGACTCGGCAGACAGAACGTGGCCACCCTCCCGACGCTGGTGCCACAACACAGAAGAATCAGAATAGGGACATAACCCCGTAACATAGTATATCATATCAGATGGCCATGGCAAATCATATCAGAACATGTGTACATGGCACAGCATACTCCACAAACCCATGTACACGTATACCTGCCCCCTCACATCGAGGCACGGCGAACAATGCAGAGGATTACGCTTGACAACATATCCTGGCCCGGGCTCAGTGTGGGAAACATTGGGGCATCCACGATTAGAGTAGTGAGAAACTAAATGCAGTTAAAATATCATAAATATTTTCAGAGACTCGATGAGGCATATCAATGACAAACCAATTCAATGAAGTCAGACGGGATCATAATAAGTGAGTTTCGGATGTCATAATGAATTACAGAAGCATAACCTTTCTGAAGTCGTTCCGAGTGCCAAAACAATTTATAAGACTTAATGAATTATTTAAAAAAAAAATTTTGTTTAGTAGTTAAAAGAGTAGTCAGAACATTTCTTTCCAAAAACTGCTCGAAAGCGAGCCTTAAGTACAATAAGGGTAAAATCGGGACTAGTGGGCCCACCTTGGGACAAGCAAGGCGGTGGGCTCAAATTACGCATTTTAAGCTTATAAAGTCACCTACGGAGGTTCTGGGGACATTCCATAATTTTCTAAACAATTTGCGGAAGTTTGCACAATTCTTTCAATAAAGCATACTTATAGGGTTCAATTCCATTGAATGAAAAAGGGGTATTTTCAAATGCGGATTCCGATGAGCAGAATACTTTCCGAGGCTCAAATCCGATCCTAGTACACCTAGGACATGCCAAAAGAAGAATCGGGATAGCTTTACATACCTCGAACGCACTTCCAAGATAGCCAATCTAAAGCTAATCCAAATCTACGCCTCGGGCTCCCCAAGGTCTACAATTACGCCAACGAATACCAATCATTAGCTAAGGGCACTTAAGCCATTCATTCCAAACTAATCATTAAATTCTACAGAAAATTCGGCAGCACTTCCCCTGTAAATAGGCCATCCCGAGAATTTATCTCGCTCAAAATCAACAACAACAACCACAATAACCAACCTAGTAACATTGATAACCAATTCGAAAGGCAAAATAATAATAGTAACTCTCTTTTACATCATTCAACAACTTTCATAAATTCAACTCGACGACTTACCTTCAAGCCAACATCGATGCTTATATATTTAAATACTAACCCGAATCCATACCAACAATACTTAAAGACATTCTAAGCAATTCATACAACATTTCCAACAATCCAAAATTTTTCCCTTCCTTTCCACATAATGTAACTCTTCCATTCTAACTTCACACCACCCAACTAATATCAACATTTTTCCATATTCATTAACTAACTCAAGATTACCCAAACATATTTCAATAACATTTTAAACAATATCCAAGGATTCGAACCATTCCGCCCATTTCCATATTCCATTCGAAACTTCTACAATTGCAACGAAACTACCAAATCGCATTGTTTTCTTCCAAATTCATTAATAACAACCATAGTTCACATTTAACATCTTACTTTCATAATTTCATAAAAATTATATAAAAATTACATAATTTCTCATAACAACATACAACCAATTTCAACACCAACTCAACTCGTTAACCCTTTATCTACGTCATCAATGTCACAACGACACCTCTAACAAGCTAAATAAATTTTAATTCACCATTCTCTTTCATTACTATGGCTCACGGCCACACTCCCCTTCACACACCCACACGACCTCTATAAAGTTTCTAACCATTAATTTCCTTCATTCTCATCACATAACCCATGATAACAACAACAATAATCATATGAACATAATCATACCCTCAATCCTTTCAATTTAGCAAAGATAGCAATATGTCCATAACACAACTTTAAATTTAACCATTTAATTCCTACATGATGCTACTAAAATCAATTCCTCATTCTTACTCAAAACACCCCCCTTACACGGCTCAATTTATAATTTAACATCAACATACATAACCCGTTTGTATTCAACACACATCTACCAAGCTATACAAGTCTAAACTACCTCCAAAACATGTAGAAAAGAATTAAATCTTACCTTAGAGACAAGCTCTAATTTTTCACCATGAAATGTCTTCAAGAAAGCCATGGCCGTGAGTTGCCATGGCTACCATGAGCTCCATCTTTTTCCTCCTCTTGATCTTCAAATCTCTCCAATTAATTGTGTAGAAGGGGGCAAAAATGGGCTGGCCGTGAACAGTAGCGCCGCTGTGAACAGTCGCCGTGAACAGTGCCCGAACCCCTCTCTCTCTCTCTAGGCTTGAGAGCCCCTCTCTCTAAAACCTAATTTGCAAGATTAATTGTAGTGTAGTCATCCACTTATGCTCATTTATATAATCTTTACAAAGTGGACATGTGTCAATTTTCATGACATGTGTCCATCTTTATTCAAGGCCAACCAAATCTCGCCACGTGTCGTGGGGCCCACTTTTGATAATTAAATTAATTCCTAATCTTCAATATTAATATTTTTATGCTAAATAAAATTTATAAGCAATTTTTGTGATAATCAAAGTTGAAAATTAAAAGCTCTTATTTCATGTCCGAAAATAATTCCGCCTTTAACTTGAGTCGATTTGCTTGCGGATAATTCGTCGTATAAATGTACGGGGTATAACAGTGTAAAAGATTGAAAAGTACAGTAAGAATGGAATCTATGGATAAAGTCATAAAGGAGATTTCGTTTTGTTTAAAGGAAGGATCTCTATTGGTTGAATCAACAGGAAAGAGGAATATATCAGGTTCTTTTGAATTTGTGGGTGATGAAATGTTCCAAAAGATGAGAGATGCATTAGGCCAATGAAAACATATCAGATATATTCTTGACCAGATTGGACATCAGCTCAAAGTATACTTCTTCTCATACTTAGAATGAAAAGATAAAGGACCTCATAATGCAAGATTAGTGGTCATATAATATTCTAGTCTGGATATGTCTCATCTTTCAAAAGTCAAATGTGTTTGATTTGCTGAGAATTGGAACATTTTGTATTCTCAGATAAGTATTCAACAGTGTTATCAAATACGCAAATTTTGATCAGAATGGAATTTTCTGTTCTTTTCCCTTCTTTTTATTGGTTGTGAAAAGCAAATGGATAGCAAAAGAAAAATTCAAACAGAGAATTGGAGGTATGCAGAATCTGCTTCTTTTTTCTTTTTTTATTTTAAAAGGAAGATGTTTCTGCAGTTTTGATGGTATATAATTGTACTACGGGAGTCGATGGTCAGAAATTAAAGACAAATTCCTCTGGATCTTCATGGAATTTTTTGTTTATCAGAATCAAAATTCTTGCTTTCTTCGATGACATAATCCATGTTTGTGATATTGCTACTTGAATGATGCAAAATGCCCTTGTTGTGGTCAAAATACCCTGTATTGGAAGTTCAAGATGCACCTGTTTGATGCCATCATGCATTGTGTTGTTTGTCTGACAAAATACATGCATGGCCTTTTCTCTGTCCTTCATTCCGTGACTGTTATATTCTCTTAACTTTTTTTTTTGATAAGTTAATAATTTATTTTTAAAAAATGAAAAAAAGTACCAAGATGGTACAGGATACAAAAGTCCGACTACCATCTCTGACACGACAAAACTACTAATCTCCTATCTCTGGCTGTAATGGATGTTCTATTGCTGTGTCTGTAAGAAATGATTAGGTATTTTCTAAGTTGCTCGGACTCGGTTGCGGTTGCGGATGTCCAATCAGGTTCCGGATCTAGCGGTCGGATCCTTCATGATCAAAACTTTAAGATGTGGGGATATAAATCCAGGTACGGATACGGGTGCGGGGATTCGACATGTGGAAGCGCTTTTCGAGTGCAAATACACTGGTTAGTTTGGTCTCTACTGACGAAAGATTTATGTACTACTTGAGAGAATATTCTCCCTTCGTTGGTTCGTCGTGCGTTATATTCTTGTGGTGTTTTTTGCTTAAACAACTAGGTCAGGAAAGACAATCTCTTCCTATGAATTTTGCTGTTGTGCTTTGCTTCTTGGAGAGGGTATCTTAGACCTGATAGCATACAGTTGAACTTAACAAATTTAGGGGTCTCTTGTTTTTCTTTTTACCTTTTCCTTTCTTTTCAACATCTCTTTATGATGATCTTTGACAAAGAAATATGGTTTGCCCGAAATGTGGTTTGCCCTGTTGTAAGGTTGGCTGGCTAAGGCAAGTGTGTTCTGCTGGTCGCATTGCTGTGCAATTCAACTTTCGCTAGGACAAGAATATTAAGCGGAAAACGTGTAGGAGATGAAGTTAGAAATTGTTTATAACATCATAGAGCTGGACAATGGCCAAAAGGCTAGAAAGTATACTTTAATGGTAGATCTTCTAAAGAAACTGTCATCGTACACTTCCAGAAAACGTTTATTCCTCGAGAGGGGTAAAGAAGCAAAGTAATGTCAGAAATGTTCCAAGGTTTCAAAAGGAAACCTATTTATATTAGTGTCTATGGTCATTTCATATCAAAACCATAGAATCGAAGTAACAAATATCCATTTCCTACACAAACAACATTCTTGTTAAATGGCAACACGGAGGTCATCATTTCGCTTTCGCCCTCCCTGGTCTCAAGATGAACCAGCTTCACCTGCAGCACCAGCAACCCAACCATCTACTCGACCCAACGCCAGCACGGCTCCCTCTCCAGCAACTCGCCCGGCTGCACCGACCACCAGCACGACCAATCTGTCCACAGCTGAAACACCAACTAGTAACCAGCCAACCGACTCCATGAAAAACACCACCCCTGGAATTCCTACTTCACCAACTCAAGCTGGAACCAAGAAGAACAATCAGCTTCCCAACACAAGCCTTACTCCACCTCGCCCTATCGAACCCTCCACTACAAGCACGAGCCTGACTCCTGCTACTCCTACCACTGCTGAAACCCAAACCCCTCTCCAACCCTCGAATATGAACTCTACATCCACAAATTCTCCAGCGAGGTCTACGCCTCAAACTACTACCAGTAACCCCTCTACACCGAAGAGGCCACCATTTAGGCCTGCAGGGGCAGCTCCCTCTCCCAAGAATCGGGCATCCAGGAGCGAGTCTCAACCCACATCACCACCTCAATCAACTAATAAGTCCCGTATCTCATCTCCACTAGCTTCACCATCTGATTCAGCAACTAAGTCTCACGTGTCTCAATCTCCGTCTTCATCTCGCCCAGCTCCTCAATCACCAGCTATCACTCCAACATCCTCCCCTACACACAAGGTTCCCCAGGTCCTTTCAACTAAAACAAGCCAAGAGTCTTCAAAGCCATCTGTTGTAAAAACTCAAATGCAAGAAAAGAATCAGGCAGCTAGTCTGCCAACATCGCCACCCAAATCATTGCAAGAGATCCTAGGGCCTTCTTCCAAATCCAAACAAGTACGGTCACGCATGCTGGATAAGAAAGAACCAGCAGAACAAATGGAGCTTCAAACTAAGAAAGCAACCATGTCAGATGAAGCAAAAGCAAGTTTCATAGACAAGGCAATGCAACCTTCGGAAGTATCAGTGCTGAAATCCGGCACTACAGAAGGGCCGTCTTAGAAATCACATTCTTCCAGTGTCACTGGTGAATCTAAGATGCTCAAAGAGTCAGCTGGTAACATTCAGGAAACCAAGGAAGTGGTGCACGAGACAAGAGGTAAGGCCTATGGTGCTGGAGCAGATATAGTGAAGCAAGAGGAGGCTACTGGAGATCACATTTTAGTTTGTAATGGAAGAGAAACGAGAGGAAGTGCATCTCAGACGAGGAACAAAACTATAGCCACTGGTTCTAATCAGAAAACTGCAGCATCCAGTGATCCAAATATTCCTCTACGTAAAGAGATGAAAGATAACATCTCAAAGGTTCTTAATAGAGTAGCAGTTGGAGATGGCACGCAGGAAACTGGGAAAACACCGGTGAATGTGATCACTCTCGCAGGTGATAATAGAGGAGCATCTATGCAACTTGGTTCCGACTCATCCACGAAAGGAGGGCGAATCCACATTCATAGAGGATACAAAATCAACCCTGATGAAAGTGCTGATACAACTACAGATGGGGAGGGAAGTTCAAAGAGAAGAAGATCAAAAGATGCAAAGGCTATGGAGGATCAAACGGTAGCTGCGTACGTGAATTGCAATGCACAGGGCGTCAACAACTCTATTTCATTTAACAGTTCCATTACACAAAGAAATCCAGGTGTACATATGTCGATCCCACGTATGCCTTCAGAACCTGTACATTCAGGTGAGGAAACAGGACAATTTGAGGCACACAAGGCAGAATCCATTGTTACACCTGCCAGAACAATCAGAAGAAGATGTCTCAAAGGCCTTTTCCTTGAATCAAGTGATTCTGATCCAGATAAACCTGAAAAACCTCGGCGACATGGTTGTCGTGTTGGCTGCAATGAGAAGAAGAAAATAACAAGATAAATGTTCTATTACAGTTGTTCTTGGCAAGGTGGAAGGAAAAGAGTTCCTTGTATACATATCTAATACTAATTTGTGTGTCAAGCAGATGTAATAACATGCGAGTGATCCATTAAATTTGCCTGTTTGCTCTACTTCAGCAGATTTTGTCACAAAGGGAATAGGTAGAAATCTGAATAAAAGCTACCTGAGCTAGAAACCGAACAAATAAAGAGCAAAAAGAATACCCTTTGTGATTTAAAGGGCAATGGTATTTCTTTCTTGTTGACAAAATGTAAAAGTAATTAAACATTCTACAAAACACTGTTTTTGCAACTTGAAAGAGTACTGCAACTTACATAGAAGACAAAAGCCTATACATTAAAATATATGCAATTTACATAGAAGACAATAGCGCGGATAGGTATTAGTAACAATTATGCTTCTAACCCAAAATTTAACCCTTTCTTACCAAATGGATAAGTGTGGTGGCTTCTAATTTCCCGAAAGAGAAACCATTAAAAAGATGGAGTAACTGTTAGACTAATACTGAAACTTCACCTTTTTTTTTTTTTTTTTTAAGTACATAGGGGTAGGGGAAGGGAAAATGGGGGAGGGGATTATAACGTGGGGATTCGAATCCTCACCAACAAGGTGAAAAGTTCAGGTAGTCAACCAACTGAGCTACTAGATTCCTGCAAACTTCACCTTTCTAGTTATCATGGAAAAGGAAAAAAGAAGAAACGAACTTTAATGGAATGGCTGTGAAAATATTAATGATTACTGTTAATTCTCCTTTCTCTTTGTTTCTTCCAATAAAGTCTTATTTACATTGTTAAACTTAGTGCGACTAAGATATATAAAATGATGTTTTTGTTGATAAATAGTATGTAATTTATATTTATATTCATATTTATACTATAAAAGAAACAACAGTAAGGGATCACTGATAAGAAGTATTCACTGATAAAAAGCCGGTGTTGAACAAACGAAAAAATGGTAAACTTTCCATTATTATTTAGTTAATTTCTTTTCTTATACTTACAAGAAGAATACCTATCTGATATGCTAAAACCGTACCTTAATACAAAATCTGACTTTGACTTGTAGGAAAGAATCCAAATTCAGAAGTTACTAGCTAGTATTCCCTCCGCCTCAATTTAAGTGTCTTACTTCTTCTTTTTCTATCAACGTAATTGAAATATGCACCTGGAATTCAATCACATTGGTATAAAGAGCCGGAAAGTTCAAAAGAATGTTTCTTTCTATATTTATATTTAGTAAGTTGACAATTCAAACATCTTACATGGTAAATTTAAAATCACAAGATTCAAATAACTTTTTGCTGCTTTACACATTTTTAATTTATGAACACAAAATTAAAAAAAAATCTCTTATTTCTTAAATTTCGTGTCAGATAAAATTAAGACACTTAAGTTGGGACGGAGAGAGTATTAGATAAGCTTGGCTTCCTCACTCTGTCACGTGAAGGTTGTTATATACGTAGCAATTTTTTTAGCGTGAGAGTTTACATGACGTGACGACCTATAGGACATCCATTTGTAAATTACATCTTTTTTCTTTTCATTTATTGGTACTTATCTTCCAAATTTCAGCTCGATCGTCACCCTGCCCTGCATGCATATCTACGTGCTGCTCTAGACAGTTCCACACATATTATATATTCAATGTTTGTTTAGAGATAACATTAGGAATCAAGCAAGTGCCCATAATAAAAATATTAATTTGTCTTCTAGTAGCTTTATAATACAGATTCTTTTTAGTAGGATTCACAAAGAAACTGAGTACACCACCATCAACTGCTTCAAAGAAACAAGCAAATAAGTAAAAATGGGTTCCCTTCTGGCAGGTTGGGACTCTAATATTCTTGATCCCCAAGTTGGTAAGTTACTTTAATCTTCCTCTTATACCTTATAGTTTTGTGACTTTTAGTTGCGAAATAATTCGTTTTTTCCTTTGCAGTGAAATATAAGAGAAACAAGTCATTAACAAAAGAAGAGATAGAGGCATTCTGGAGATCCAAAAAACATAAAGAGGAAGATACTTCTGCGCTATCCCCTCGAAGCCAAATTCAGGTAGCAGTGGAGTTTTATTTTACTTTTCTAATTTATAAAGGATGTATATATGGTGTGATATTAATTTGTAGTGGCTTATACTGTGGCTGTTATGGGACAGGCAAATAGTAGCTTTGAAGATGCTGCTAAGACATCGTTCGAAACATCAAACTCCGGGGAGATTTTGGGTATGGACAATGAGGACACCGAGAAACTAATCAAGAAACATGGCTGGTATGTATGCATATATATATATATATATATTTTTTAGTTATTTTTCAAGTATATAACTTTCTAGTTTTTAATTTAAGTAGATGTATATTATAAGTATATTCTTAGTATATTTTAGGTATATTCCTAACTTAATATAAGTAAAAATATGAACACATGTAAATAGATCTATCTATTATATATATATATATATATATGTGTGTGTGTAGTGTATATATACACACACACATATATATATATATATATTATTATAAACATATTTTAGGTATATTCCTAACTTAATATAAGTAAAAATATGAATACAAGTAAATAGAAGAAAGCTCAATGAGTCATATATTTTATTCATTCATGGATAACAATATATATATAAAGTTATATGCTTAAGTTATACTACATATACCTAAAATATACTAAAAATATACTTTTATATATATATATATATATATATCACTTTGAAAGTTTGGAACTTTGGTGAATGAGTTTATGAGAAGAAGTAGGATCAATAGTTTAATTAGTAGTATCTAGGCTGTAACAATTAGCAACAAATTAAAAATATGTTTCACCTCACAAGTGCTCTCTGAACCAGGCTAGATAGTCTCCTATAACTAGGCTAACTTATAGATATAGTTTTTTCTGCAGAGTATCATAACCTGTAAAAGATGCACTTCAATCTTCATATTTCCTTGAGTTCGCTCCCAAAAATATAGCCATCCCTGCCCTCTTATATCAGTCCAAAAGTAAACTTGTTCATATATATATGGTGAAAAGTATTTGCGCAATCATGTCTCTTAATAAATTATAGTATAATTTAAGGTATATACACTGACAGTAAACAAATATAACTTATTGATAAATTGTAGCAAGTCCCGATCGAATATGTGTAAATTAATGTTGGATTTTATGGCTGTAGGTGGGTAAGTAGCAAATGGGCACATTTGAATGAACCGCCAGTGCTACCATCAGATGAGGCTACTTACAAGCATCTCTCACGCTTCAAACAACCCCAAACTGGATAATCAACTCATCATCGATCGTTTGGCGTTGGGAAAATACTACTTTCTTTTAATATTTTGTAACCTAAATAGTTAAATTTTGATACAATAGTTTGAAAGGAGAAGTATGTATATATCTTGGTTGTTTTAGGTGTTTCTTGAGCTTGTAAAACTAAGACAAAGAGTACTGCGCGAGGTTTTGAGGAGTGATTAGTAAGTTTTTTTTTTTTTTTTTGTCCTTCTGTTGGTTTTCGTTTTTGTCCATATTGTTTACTCCCAACTAATTCAATTTCGATATGATGGGGCCTGGAAGGTGGCGAGAATAATACTCTTTCCTTTCTTGTGTGTAATTTGATGTAAAGATGCTTGTGAATCAAGTGTGACAACGACAATATTGTATAAATTGGCATATTGTCTTTTAACATATTTTAACAGCAAAGAAACTTAATATTAGCAGTAATATAATAAATCATTGTTATACTATGTGTCTAAAGTCACCGACTCTTATAACTACTACTCTATTAATCACCTATTGCAGCGATTAGGTTCGTTTTCGTGTTGTCCTCACCTCACTCAGTGTCAACATCAACAATGTTCATCCGTAATTTGAAAAACAATATCTGCATGAATCATATAAGTACTTTGCTTATCCGGCATGCCTCTATTTTCAAGCAAACCCTGATTACGTATTACCAAACCAGCTAGCAACTCCATATATACATAATGACCTTCCCCTGGCCACCCATTTGTTTCCTTCGTGGAGGAGCTAAGTTTTCCTACTGGCCTGAACCTGAAAGAGGGGACCATAAGGAAAGAAATTTGTGTTTGAATTGCTTCATTTTATTTGCTGATGTTAACGTGTCTCATTTTTCCAGAACCCATCTCATTGCAGCCCTCTCCAGCTCTAATTTTATTAAATTGAAAACATAATGTGATACATATACTCCATAGACAGTAGCTAAAACCTTCCATAATACACAGTTTTTGACCCAAAGGATTCTTCATGTAAAGGGTTCCTTTGTAGCATGGAGTTGCGGAGAAGTGTTATGCTCACCTTTATTATTGTAGCTACAAGATAAATGGTCCAAACTAAATTAAAAAAAAAAAAAAAATATATATATATATATATATAGGCACAGAGAGTCAACATTTCTTCCAAAATTATATCCAAACATGAAATTGGACAAGACTGGTTTGCAACCGAAATGCTGCCTAATAATCAGCAAAACTTGGATTTATGGGGGAATTAGTTGGTGCAAAAGGTTCATATTGGTAAATTGAACCTCCGGCCAGCAAGTGTATAAATTGATAAATTGCTGCATCAATGCATGCTAGATGCCCCAAACCAAAATAAACTTCTCCAGCTTGCTTACTGCTAGTGTCAATGGCTGAGGAGAGCAAAGTTGTGATCATTGGAGGAACTGATTATATCGGAAAATTCATAGTGGAAGCAAGTGCAAAATCTGGGCACCCACCTTTGCATTGTAAACATGTTGAGAGTTTCAAGAATTCTGGTGCCACTTACTTTATGTAAGTTTACTGCAATCTATCTACCTTTAAGGCAAACCAATTAAAGGAATGAATTTGAGGCAAAATTCTTGCTCCTTCAGGGTGATTTATAGGATCATGAGAGCTTGGTGAAAGCTGTAAAGCGCAAGTGGTAATAGCAACAGTGGGATGGCTGATCAAGTTGAGATCATTACTCCAATCAAAGAAGCTGGCAATATTAGGGTTGGTTTAATTTCTAGTGTTCATTTCCCATAAACTCATTGGCGAATGCAGGATTAAGAGTCAGTGGGTTCTGCTCTTCATGTATGTGCCATATTTTTTGCATCTAGTCTATAAACTGAGTATAAACATCTTCCATAAGTTGGCATTTGTTCATTTTTTTCTGTTCCACTTAATAGTTAGAATTCTATGTGAAAACAGAACTCAAGATTTCTTGAATCCGAAATCATATATAGTTGTGAATGTGGCCAACAGGACATTTTGATATATATTAATACATTAAATACTAGGAAATATGTTCAAATCCTGGCTGGAAAATGGCCGAAGCCCTAGGATTAGGAAAGAGACCAATCTTAACTTTAGGCAGCAGGTGTCCTTATCTCCTTGATTTAGCTTTCTAACATTGAATAAGAACTTTTATGGCACATGGTGAATTATTGACATATCATATAAGGAAGGCATGATATACTTGTAGCATTTTTCTCATGTTGTTATCTTAAAATCTCAAGAGATTCTTGCCTTCAGAGTTTGGGACTGAAGTGGATAAGACTAATGGTGTTGACTGTTGAGCCAGCAAAGTCTACATTGGCTGTAAAGCCCAGATAAGGAGAGCTATTGAGGCTAAAGGAATACCTTATACCTATGTCTCCGCAAACTGCTTTTCTGGTTATTATCTCCCAATATTGGCCCAGCCAGGAGCCACTGCTCCCCCGAGAGATAAAGTCGTCATTGTTGGTGATGGAAATACTAAAGGTATGCAGATTCTTGTCTTCATCATTGAAAAAACAGAACAAGTTCATTGCCAAAAGTTTAAAATTTATACTTATCCTGCTTTCCTTTTGCGTGCAGCTGTGTTCAATGAAGAACATGACATTGGAACCTACACAATAAAGCTGTTGATTACCCGAGAAGGATGAACAGGACCCTCTACATCAAACCCCCTAAGAACACCTATTCATTCAATGAGCATGTTGCTTTGTGGGAGAAGAAGATTGGTAAAACTCTCAAGAATATTTACATTCCAGTGGAACAAATTAAATTCTGAAACACGTCCAACGTCAGTAAAAACTTATTTATCCCTTTATGAATCCTTAATCAATATTGTACTTTCAATCGGTAATCCTGAGATGTCTCTATTTCTTTGTTCTTTGTGGTAGCAGAATGTCCAGTTCCAATCAATGTTGCATTCACTAATTAGCGTCTCATAATGATGCTACCTCTTAGTCTGCAATGTAAGCTACGTATGTTGATTGCTTATTCCCTAGTTATATGAACAATACAATCTTTTTTTTTATTTTAACTCTTTTTTTTTATTAATAGTAGGACCAGGTCCAGAAGTACTATAATAGGGATAAAGAGTGACATAATAATTACCCATAATTACAACCACCAAACATTCCTTTTGCCATGATGTTCTTTCCTGTTGAGTGACAAGATTTCTGTATGTATCTTCTCTTTCTACTTTGTGTAGAGTAGTAGTGAAGCGGGAAGCAGAAAGAAGAGCGCTCTCCATGGCAATTTCTCTGTTTCTGCTTTGAAATGAGTGGTGAGAGGTTGTAACTGATTTCACTTAATTTTGTCATTTCAACTCCTATCAGCTTCCTTCCATTTCAAGCCACGGATTGTTTGCTGTTTTGAGCTGACGGTATAATCAGTGATGCGTAAAGAAGCTGGTTCCAAGTATCAGGTAGTCCGGGAACCACCGCTGCTGAAGTTGTTGTTTCGATTTCAGCTCGTTTGTGATGCTGAGATTGCTGTATGAACACTGAGCTTGTTGTTGCCTTTCTCCTATTCGATCTGGTATGTCCCTTCCTCTCTCTTTGCTATATTTACCTTCTCTGTATCTCTACATTTGATTCTTGCTTGTTTTGTAATCTCCATTGTTCTGTCTCCTCTATGTTTCGATTGAAAAGCTTGGCTGAGCAAATATGTATCTTCCTCTTTGTGATTTAACCCATATAAAATTGACTTTTGTCCATTCGATTGAGCACAACTTGGTGCTAATACCACGAATTGAACATCGATCAACCTTATATTAATTAAAATCCCCTTTGAGGCTTTCCTGAGTTGGATCTTGATCATATTTGGTATGCATCTGTATTCTTTTTTGTTTTTTTCACGTTTCCTGTATCCTGATTACACTGTGTTTCGCTGCTTGTTGGTATTCCTTCAGTGTGGTTGTTCTGTGGTGCCTGTTGAATTAAAAATCCTCCATTTATGTTAGATTGTGTACCTGCAACCATTAGCAAACAATTACTATAAACCAAATCCTTCACATTCTCCTCCCAAAGGATTTGAGTGTGAGGACCTCCTTTTCTCCCACCTTTCCCTATATTCAGTCTCCTTAATATGATCTGATTCTTAGATAGGGCAGCTGTAATTTGTCACTGTTCACAATTCTTTTACAGTGGCTCTCCATGTCATGAAAGGAATTGAATTGTATGTCCCCTGTGTCCAAAGCTAAATTAGCCAAGTGATCTGCTAATTTGTTTCCTTCCCTATAAGTATGCTCTATCACCACCACTTTTTCCTCAATTATTCTCCAAATTTATTCCACCATATTAATGATTTGCCAAGGAATTTCCCATGTCCTTTGAATAATGTTCTTCAGCAATAGTGAATCTGTCTCTATCATTATTTGATCCCATTGATTGTCTTTTAAATACCTGAGAGCCTGTAAAATGGCCAGGGCCTCTGCCTCGGTGTTGGTGCTTTGAGGATCCTCTGTTTCTCTGGCCTGTGCTTGTATCACATCTCCCCTTTCATCCCTTACACAAAAGGCCCATGAACTCCTACCCGAGTTTCCTCTTGAGGCTCCATCAGTATTGACTTTTATCCATCCAATATCTGGAGTTCTCCAGGTCACTGGTGTTACTCTTATCTTTGGAGAATATCTCTGTAGTGACTCCACAATCACACTCCAATTATATGGTGCATATCTAAAAAAAATTCTTCTCACCTTCATGAATTAAATCAAAGTATGCATCACCTGGTAAATGAGTTTTGTGATTGACACATTCCCTTCATGTCTCATAGTGTTTCTCCTCTTCCAAAGTTCCCAAATAATAATAGCAGGGATAGCTTGGTTGATGCATTTGACATGTAGTCTACTAGGCATATCCCACCATCTGTTAATTATTTGGGTAACTTGCAAATACTCAATATTTATTCCCACTGGTCCACAAAAATACTTCCAGATGGCTTGAGCTGTTGGTGAGTGTAAAAAAACATGGGAGG
Source organism: Lycium barbarum (assembly GCF_019175385.1). Classification (NCBI taxonomy): domain Eukaryota; kingdom Viridiplantae; phylum Streptophyta; class Magnoliopsida; order Solanales; family Solanaceae; genus Lycium; species Lycium barbarum. Next base: position 44,452,161 of record NC_083347.1, on the reverse strand, counting down.
TATCTTCCACTTCTGGATGTTGACAACAATAGCATCTGGAAGGGAATTGGTGTCCCCATTTCTTCAACTTATCATCCAGTGGTAGCTTGAACTTCCAAAATCTCCACATAAAAAAAGATATCTTTATTGGTAGTCCTTTAATCCACATCTGCTTATACAAATTACTGGGATCTTTTCTTTGTCTGAGCAATTGAAATGCAGACCCAACTGTGAATTTCCCCCTCGAATCTAACTTCCAGAAAGCCTTATCTGCTTGGTCATTTTCATTTGGTGGATTAATGTGCTGCACAATATGGTCTGCTAGATCCTCAGGAAGGATTCTTCTTAGCAACTGTTCATCCCATTGCCCCACTTCTGCAATTTCTTTTACAAGGATGAATGTGGGATCACACTCAAAATCTGGTGGAGTAATATGGTATAGGGCTCCCAGTCCTGTCCAATTATCAAACCAAAAATAAGAATTACCTTGTTGAAGCTTCCACCATATCTCATGTTCCATCTCATCTCTGTGTTTAATCATCTTCTTCCACACATAAGTACCCGATCCGCTAAGGGCTATCACAGCATGAAACTTCTTTAAGTACTTATTACTCATGAAAGTTCTCCATAAGGATTGTTTGGTTCTCATGTTCCACCACAGTTTAGCAAAGAGGGCTTTAGATATATCTTGTAGGCTTCTGAACCCCATGCCACCTTCTTCTTGTGGATGACATAAGGTTGTCCAAGTTTCCCAGTGCTTACTTGAGTTTCCCACAGAGTTGCTCCAAAAGAACTTAGCAAACAATCTATGAATCTGAGCAAGTACACCACTAGGGGGGTCACAAGCGGATAGTAGGTGTATAGGCATGCTCTGTAAAACATGTTTAATCAAGGTTTTCCTTCCTCCAATAGATAACAGCTTACCAGTCCACGAGCTCAGTCTATTCTGAATCTTTTTCTATTATCTCCTTGTAGTGAATGTTCATTCTTCTCCCATAGTAAATTGGTACACCCAAATATGTGAATGGAAAATCCTTTTCAGGAATCTGAGTGACAGAAAATACCAACTCCTTAATGTTATGAGATGTCAAATGATGCATATAAACAACACTTTTCTGCTTGTTGATCTTCTAACCACTCACCTTCTCATAATTACTCTAAGTCTTCATCACTAATCTCACAGACTGTTCATTAGCAGAGGTGAAAATGATAGTATCATCTGCATATGCCAAATGATTGACATATGGACTCCATTTTGGCATCCCATATTCCTTGTAATCAGCCTCAGTATGCAGTGCATTCAGAGCCCTAGACAAACATTCTGCAGCCAAGATGAATAAAGTAGGGGACAATGGATCTCCTTGCTTTACTCCTCTAGATGATTTGAAAAAACCATGAGGTTGCCCATTAATCAGAATGGAATACCAATTATTTGAGATAACTCTAAACACCAGATCAATAGTAAATTCACCAAACCCCATTCTCCTCAGGACTTTAGTTAGAAATAACCATGATACCCTGTCATAAGCCTTTGCCATATCAAGCTTAATGATAACATTTGCAGGATTTCCTCTAATCCTAATATCATGTACAATTTCCTGAGCCAACAGAATGTTTTCTACAATACTCCTGCCTTTAACAAATCCTGATTGCTGAGGTGAAATGATCTCAGGCAGCAGATATATCAACCTTTCATGAATGATTCTTGAGATAACTTTGCTAGTGATGTTACTCAAGCTGATTGGCCTCATATCAGAAAATGTATTAATTTCTTTCTTCTTTGGTATCAAAACCAAATTGGTACAAGTTACATACCTTGGGAGTTCATGCCCACAGAAGAAAGATCTCACCATGTTCACCAATTCATTTGCAATAATTTCCCAACAAGCTTGGAAAAATCTTCCTATGAAACCATCAGGACCCCCTGCACTGTCTCCATTTAAACCAAAAACTGCTCTTTTCACCTTTGCTTCATCTGGCATTTCATAGAGCTGTTGATTTTGTTCTGCTGTAACCATTTTAGGAATCTTATCAAGCATAGAGAAATCTGTAGGGATATTTTCCTCTTTGAATTGGTCTGAGAAAAATCTGATTGCTTCCTGCGCAATCTCCTCTTCAGTGTCCAGCCATGTACCTGTATGATCTTGAATTCTTTGTAACTGTAGCTTTCTTCTCTTTCCATTGACATGAGCATGAAATAATTTTGTGCTCCTATCTCCATCCTGAAACCACTGCATCCCTGCTTTTTGTCTCCAAAATTTTTCTTCAATAGCATAAAACCTGATCAGATCAGTTTGTACCCTTTGTAGCCTTTCCCTGTTAAGCCCTGTAGGATTCTGTTCAAATTCCTGCTCATGCACCTGCACCACTTCCTCCAGAGTTGCAATTTTCTTGAAGATATCACCATAAGTGTCCCTACTCCACTTAGAGAGAGCTCTTCCCACCTTTTTTAACTTATTATGAAAGTTAAAGAAGGGGTCTGAGCCATAAGATTCCACCCAATTTTATTTGACTACATCTAGAAAAGATTCATGCTCCACCCAAAAATTAAGAAACCTGAAAGATTTCCTAATTGGTCTACTGTCTGCTCTCATATTTACCAGCAAATGAGAGTGGTCAGAACCTTGTTTAATGAGATGCTCTACCTCCAAATTAGGAAAACAATTCTACAGAGCCTGATTTCCCAAGCATCTGTCCAATCTTTTAAATATACAAGCCTCATCAGATCTCCCATTCCACCATATGAACATACTTCTAGTAAAACCAAGATCCATCAGTTGGCAAGTGTCTATACATTGTCTAAAATCCTCTGTTTCTGCAAACTGTACAGGAAGACCCCCAAATTTCTCACTGTCGTCTGTAATGACATTAAAATCCCCACCCACAAGCCATGGGATGGTGATGTGTGAAGACATGTCATATAGATCCTCCCATAGAGTTATTCTCCCACTTCTATCAGTACTCGCAAAAACAACTGTAAGCACCAACTCTTGCCCATCACCCAAATGAGTGAATCTACAAGATAACAGTTGTTCTGTATCTCTCATTATTTCTACTTGAATTTCTGCATCCACAAAAATCCAAATCTTCCCATTCACATTATGCCATGCTGTCCCCATATTTAGCCACAATTTGTACATGTCAATATGTCTAACATGCTGGAAAGGCTCCAGTAAGGCAACATAATTAAAAAGTTTTTGTCTATGCAATAGTACTACCCTCTCAAAGGCCTGTTGAGTGTTGACAGACCTTATATTCCATATTAATGAGCTATTCATTGAGAAACTCCTTTAGAATAGGCCTTCCTTGTTTGTACTGTTATATCCCACATTTTTGCATGTTCGGAAAAATTCGAAATGATTTCGACTTGTAAGAAATAAGGCCATAAATTGATTTCTAATTAATATATGTGTGTTGACCATGAAATGTTGATGTGGAAATATCGAGGAAGGTTAAGGGCAAAAATTTGGAATTTCGGAAATTAGTTTCGCGGATCACAAAATATGGACCATAACGAATTGGGCTAAACAAAAAAAAAAAAAAAGGCCCATAAGTAGTAGGGGCCGGTTATGGAGGAGAAGAAATGGGCCAAGCCCAAGTGCCATAAAAATTCAAGACAAATAAGTAGCAAAAGGGCCACAAAATTCTTCATTCACCATTTGGAAGATTCAAGAACAAAAAAAAAAAAAAAAGAGAGAGAGAGAGAGAGAGCACCAAAGAAGGCATTCGGACACTTCAAGAAAAAATAAAATTAAATTGTGGAGCTCAAATCTTTGGTTCAAACTCATCTCTTTTGAATTCCTATTAAGTTGGAAACCCTCTTCAATGTGATACAAATTTGGAGGCAAGAAAGTACTTTTTTTATCAAGTGGGAATTCTTGAAAAAGGTAAGAATTCTACTCTTTTTATCTTGGAATAATTTTATATATATGTTGTAGTATATGGAAGTGAATGTAAAGTATGAGAATTTTGTGTTATGGGTATGTGGGTGTGTGGCCGAAAATGGGTAAATGGAGAGGGATGATCAAAATTTTATTTATTATGTTAATTGTGTTGTAATGGCCTTTTGATGCAATGGAAGAATTCTAGTTCTAGTTGGCATGAAAAATTTGTTGTTAAGTTGTTGTCGGAAAGTATGTGATGTTATTATAGATTATGTAATTATGGGAATGGAATTGTTAAAGTGCAAATTTCGGTTGTTGTTGATGAAATTGGAAGATGAAAAATGTGTTGTGAATGTTGCGTCGAAGGTTGGAGATTTCGAATGAATTCTAGTCTTGGTGGTGTCATACCCCATTTTAACCGGGTTGATTTAAGGAGTATGACGTATTGGTGATTCCTATTTATTTTATTTGAGGAGTCGCCACCTAATTAATTTAACGGTGAATTAGGACACCTAGATGCTAACTAAGGCAAAGTTAAAACTAAACCTCAATTAATAGTCTGCTTAACCAGTGTGATTCTAGGTAAGGGCTCTATATTATCCTAAAGGGAAGGGGTTATGCATCCTTTAGAATCCGTTAACTTACGGTTATCCGACTAACTTAGGTTAATTAATTAAGTTTTAAATATAGTGTTTGAATTTTAAGAAATAACTTGTAAAATATAGTAGTGCCATTTGAACTAACTTGTAGGAAGATATAATAACTTGCATAACGGGAATGTTTCTTTTTAAAATGAGACTTATAAATACTGTTGAAACTTTGAATGAAAATAGTAATGTTATCTGAAAATAAGACTTACGAAGTATAATGTTTTGCGTAAAGAGGGGTTTCAAATGCTATTTATAATAGGACTTGTAAAAGATTTCAAATAATGACACTACTCAAAACGAGACTAACAATTTGTATAAAAGGATATTCTAAAATGCTATAAAGTTATGAGTGTTACTAATGGTTTAAATGGAAGTGGAATAATGCTATTCAAAATTAGTTTTACGAAATATGATAATTTGCATATGAAATAGAAGAAGATGCGGGGCAACGTTTTAATATATATTTGAAACAAACCAAACGATGAGGTATGAATTGACTTTGCATTTTAGAAAGATAAATGAAATACAAAATCGCTAATGAATTTACTTTATCCCTTTTATTGTTCCTTATTAAATACTTAGCCAAATATGTGTGGTTAATTCGACTTGAAGAATTTAAAATATACTGAAATTTATATTGGCACATTAATGACGTTTGAAATGTTTAGGATAAAAATATGATTCCCTTTTTACTTAAAATATATAGTCGTGCCATTTTGTAGTTCAATTATTCCAGTGAAAAATAAACATTATAAGTATTATAAATAATTTTAACGTAAAATAAAACAAGAATGAACCTATTAATTATTGGTTTATTACCCGTTATTAAGTAACTTCACTAAAGTTCATCTAAATTAACAGGTGTTAGTCACGCAATACAAATTAAATGCATAAAAAAAAAAGTAGATATAGTTTAAACGGGCTCAGCCCATTTAGGACTGCTACAATCGAGAATGGATTCAGCCCATTTTTGGGGCTGTTTGCGATCTGCAGTTGTTATTGGGCCTCGACCCAATTTCTTCTTCTTTTGCAGGTGGGTTGACTCGAGAGCTGAGTTGGGCTTTTAGCCCAACAGCGAATGCAGGAATGACGAGTCTCTTGGACTCGTACACGATGGTCATGCACAAGAATCAAAGGAAAAGAATTAGTATCTAACCAATGGATAAGCCAAACATAAGAATATACATCGAAAAAAAGATCAGTAAGTTGTGTATATTCCGGGTATATGTGAGATATGTCCCATGTTTCAATCAATAACAGACTCGAGGCGTTGAACTAATTACCAGTTTAATCACTTGCAAAGACAAACGAACAGGATACAAAAGTATTTCGGATTATCAATATGCAAGCAATACGAACCAAATCAAGATATTTTTTACAAAAATATAGTTCTCTCAGACATAACAAACATAACAGATATTGCAACAAGCACTCAAAAGAGACAACACACAGCAGACGAACAAACAGATTTGCACATTGGATTCACACTTATCGGAGGCATGAACTAACTACTTATAAACAGAGGGAAATATCAGGGAAGAAGGGGAAAGTGTACATGATAAGAATAAAAACAACTAGAGTCTCAAGTATTAAGCAGGAGGTCTAAATTAGATATACCACTAGATTGATGGTGATTCTGCATATGAATTAGGACACAAGGACCAGTTTAGAATGACATGTGCAAACTGGACTGGATTAGGCAAATTCCCCCACATTATTAAAGTTTAAACTGACCATGTTTTTCATAAATTATGAATCAACAATTCCATAGAATCCTGATTCAGTTAACAGAACCCAACACAGCATCCCAGGTTACTTCCATATCAAACAAAATCTACAGACTATACTAAAGCATATTTAATCATACTGATTTCATCTTTCAACAAATCATAGATGACTGAAACCAACTAATATTGAGCATAAACAAGTACCACTGAATCTGCAGGATTATGTTAAACTACCACAGACTTAAGCAATCAAATTTTGATTGAACATACAGACTTAACCTACAACAGACTTAACCTACATCAGGAGTTGTGTAAACATAAGTTTGGATTGAACAATACGCTGACTTTGAAATGTCAAAATCATCTTCGGCAAATGAATGAGCTATTCTAAACAGGCTCAAACAAACCTGATTGTGTCAGATTAGAGACCAAATCGAATCAGCGACCAACATTGACGTATAATCATTCTATCATATTTAAAACAAACAGATTTCGTTCATGTCAGAGTATATTACTCGAATAAACAGAGTGAGAGAGAGGCAACACTGAACTGTTTTATTCACATGCCAATATACCTAAGTCATACACACAGTGCTATGTATATTAGATGTATATCGAACACATACTTCCCTTTTTGCCTTGATATCCACTGTATATTCTATGTATATTTATCTTTGAACAGATTCTAACTCTCGAGAATTCAGTCTAAAGCCCCAAAATTACAATGTTCATCTTTCACAACTCATCTTAGTAATCAAAACACCTTGTTCTAACAGCATCTAAATATCAACAAACAAACGACGATAGGGACAAACTACACATTTGACTAACTAAAGCAAATGCTAAAGACCAAAAACAAGAGATGTATTAAGGTTTACCTTTTTGTCGTGCAGCGAACGGGATTCTAAATCTTCAATCTACCTCCGAACGCTTATCAAATTCAGCTCGCATATGTGCGGATTCGAACTGATATCGAGGGTAAACGAAATAAAATTGATTTAATATTTTTGACTTGGTAGAAATGACCCCTAAAGGACTGATGTTTAGGGAATCCTAGGAGACTTATGTTTTCTTAGGACGATTTTTTTTGTGCGACTCGAGAAACTCGGATCTTAGGGAGTTTTTCTCAATCCAAAAAACCCATCCTCTGTTTCGATGAATCCACCCCATTTTATAGGGTTTTGGGTTCAAGACCAAAATGACGAAAGGAACAGAGGGAGAAGTAACGTGGCGACAGGCGGGTGTGGGGGTGTCAGACGCGTGGGTGGTGAGGTAACGTGGGAAGTGGGAGACGAAGGGAGTTCAGTGGATGGAGGATACAATAAAATAGGAGGGGGGGACAAGGTGTGGTGGAGGTAGTGATGGCGGTAGTGGGGTGTCAGAGCAAATGGGGGGGGGGGGGGGAGTGTGTGTGGCAGAGATGTCGGGTGAGTGGAGGTGTCGGACGGTGGTGGAGTGTCAGAGATGTCGGGTGAAGTGGTGGGGTATGGGCGAAGTCAGAGGTGTGAGGGACAGGGGTAAGGTGAAGGTAGCGTGGGTGTGACAGGGGTAACGTGGGAACAAAAGAGGATGGGGTGGCGGCTAGGGTTTAGGGGTAAAGGGGAGGAAGATGAGAGGATGGCGAAAAGGAGGTGGTGGAGAGGTGAGCGCGGCGGAGATGGAGGTGGAGAGGCGACGATGTGAAGAAGAAGGAGAAAGAGGCGGAAGATCCGAAGAAGAAATGAAGGGGAACCCTTTTTAGGGTTTCCCTTATTTCTTTTGAAAATGGATCGGACCCGGTCCATAAACGGACTGGGTCAATTTTTAGACCGAGTATTAAGAGAATAGGCTAATAAATTAAAACACTAATTATTCTAAAAATTGAGATAAGAGATATGGGCTAGTCCAAAAATATTTAGGAGTTAATCGGACTTTGATTTGGGGTCCGGTAAGTCAAAATACGGACTAAGTGCAAAAAATAGTTTGGCTTCTAAATTTAAATAAAAGACATGTTTGAACAATTTGTGTTAAATATTGTTCAATATAAAATGTGCAATCATCAATCCTCGGATAAAAATTGGCGTTGTAATAGTCCTGCAATAATATTTAGAAAATTCGTACTGAAATAAATACTATTATTTAATTCTGCAAAGATAAATGCGATGTGTGTGCGTAAGCTAGTAAAATGCCAAAATAATAATAATAAATGGCAATAATAATAATAATAATAATTGTAATAGAATAATAAAGTGCGGTGTTGATAAGAGGCTAATAATTCAGTAAAAATAATTATATATATATTTTAATTTTCTAAAAATATTAGAAGCGTAAATGGGTATTTCGGAGGAGAAACGGGACAAAATTGGGTGTCAACAACTTGTCCCTCTTTGCCCGGTAATGATGAAAAGAGTTGTCGGGCAAAGACGTTGACTTAGTAGCCTATTTTGTCCCGGCTAAAGGAAACTTGAGAGGATTATGACCGGACTCCGGTCTCTGAGTTGCCTACATATCTCGGGCTATACGAGAATCAGGTCGAGTGTAGTTCTCGGACAATTACGACACTTGAACCCCAATCGGCGCGAAACTTGCAAAATATTGTCTCAGTGCTGAATTATGATAACACTAGGTATTGTGATAGAAACTTGAGAATTCTGAAGATTGAATTGCAAAAGAATACTTGTGATTAGAGACGAGTGTTCGAGGTAGATCTTTGACCCATGTCGAGAAGTCTGATTATCCTTCCCGACAAATTGCCCCAGTTCGCTGCCGAAGAAATAGTTCCACGATTTGATGTGTGATGCCAACTTTGATATTGTCAAAAGCCATCAGCTAAAAACAAATGTTAGCAATAAAGAAATATATGTAAATAAGCCAGGGTTGGAGAAATTACACTTGCAGCCCCTGTTTCAGAAGTTGAATCCATACTTGGAGGTGAGTGCCCGCATTCGGAGGTGGGTGCCTGGATTGAAATATAAGATACCCGCATTCGGAGGTGGGCGCCTGAACTGAAATATAAGATACCCGAATTCGGAGGTGGGTGCCTGAACTTGAAATATAAGATACCCGCATTCGGAGGTGGGCGCCTGAACTGAAATATAAGATACCCGCATTCGGAGGTGGGTGCCTGAACTTGAAATATAAGATACCCGCATTCGGAGGTGGGCGCCTGAACTTGAAATATAAGATACCCGCATTCGGAGGTGGGCGCCTGAACTTGAAATAGAAGATACCCGCATTCGGAGGTGGGCGCCTGAACTGAAATATAAGATACCCGCATTCGGAGGTGGGTGCCTGAACTTGAAATATAAGATACCCGCATTCGGAGGTGGGTGCCTGAACTTGAAATATAAGATACCCGCATTCGGAGGTGGGTGCCTGAACTGAACATTGAAATACCCGCATTCTAAGGTGGGTGCCTAAATTGAAAATTGACATACCCGCATTCTAAGGTGGGTGCCTAATTTGAACATTGAAATACCCGCATTCTAAGGTGGGTGCCTGAATTGAACATTGAAATACCCGCATTCTAAGGTGGGTGCCTAAATTGAAAATTGACATACCCGCATTCTAAGGTGGGTGCCTAATTTGAACATTGAAATACCCGCATTCTAAGGTGGGTGCCTGAATTGAACATTGAAATACCCGCATTCTAAGGTGGGTGCCTGGATTGAAATTGACATACCCGCATTCTAAGGTGGGTGCCTAAATTAAATTTTGAAATACCCGCATTCTAAGGTGGGTGCCTAATTTGAACATTGAAATACCCGCATTCTAAGGTGGGTGCCTAATTTGAACTTTGAAATACCCGCATTTTAAGGTGGGTGCCTATATCATGTCCACTTCCCATGGTGCAAAAAATGTAAATCCACATCCACTTTCAGGGTGCAGAAAAATAAATCCAAGTTCACTTTCACAGTTCAAAATATAAATCTACGTCCGCATTTCACGGTACAAAATATAAATCCACGTCGACTTTGACGTCCGTATTATACGGTACAACAGTAAATTTACATCTACTTTCACGTCTGCATTATACGGCGCAAAAATAAATTCACTTTTACTTTCAAAAACATAAATCTGTATCCACTTTCTACAATTATATGTATATTTTTTTTTGTAATATAATTCTATTTCCACTTCCATGCTCGCATCCACAATGTAAATGTAAATCCACGTCCACTTTAGAAATAGTATTGTAAAAAGATATCCACATCTTAATCCATGTCCCGTTGTGACGGAAGTTAATATATAATTAACCCCCACAATTTGATATACGATGCAATATTTCGATCTTGTTATCTTATTAACATACTTCATTCTAAAAGAATTTGATAATGATTTGAACATGTATGAAGTGATGACGAAACTGAGGAATTCTAACCAATAACAGGTGATCAAGGTCAGTGTCCATGATTATATGTATTCGATCCATCGATGAATGTCACGAGCTAAAACAACTGTTAGTGATAAGAATCAATAGCTGGGTCTAAAATAATTATACTTACAGCCCTTGGTTGAGAAGATGAACTTGTGTCCACTGTTGCAATTGAAATTTCGTGATGAGTGGAACGACGCCCATCGTTCGGCATAAGCTACCTTTGCATCCACGCTGAAGAGTATTTGCATTTTGAAGAAAGTTAACTTTTTGATCACGCCCATAATTTAATACATGCACCGTGTTCATGTTAATTGGACCTGTCTCAACAAAGAAAAATTGTGAGTTTAAAAGAAAATTGGTTGACTTGTGCATGTCGGGGAACTTGGCCCTTGAATTGACTTTTGTCTCGGTCGCGTCCACGTTCTTCGATGTCTCACCACATATCTTGCTTCGCCGGGGAGTTTCAGTTATAAAAAAAATGTATTTTGAAAATAAAAGTAATGAGATTTAGATGACTTTGAAAGGAAATACTTAGTGGCTCTAATATGTAACATGATTAAGAAGACTCGATTTTTGAATTTACTCACATTTTTAGAAATATGAATGGACTTTTATTTAAGACCACTTTTATGCTACTTCTAAAAATTTGTCCCAGTTTCAAGATACTAAAACACATGAATTTAAACGGTGGGAAGACCAAGTCTTGTATAAAAATCCTTATGTATTTTATAGGAACCAAAATGTTTGGACAAACTGAAGATAAAAATTTTAAGATAGAAGGGCCGAACCCGCCTCGGGTTGCCTACGTATCCCAAAGGAATCAGGCCAGACGTAGTTCGTGATGAACATAAAGATTTTTGAGTTTGTTTTGTTTTTTAATAAAGGGGCCGAACCCTATGTGGGTTGCCTACGTATCCAAAAGGAAATCAGGTCATACGTAGTTCCACTCATACAACAAAAACACTGAAATATTTTGAAAAAGTGGCCGAACCCGATGTGGGCTGCCTACGTATCCAACAGGAAGTCAGGCCAAACGTAGTTCCAACCATAAACAAAGATACTGAAATGATTTGAAAAGAGTGGCCGAACCCGATGTGGGCTGCCTACGTATCCAACAGGAAGTCAGGCCAAACGTAGTTCGTTACAAACAAAATGACAGAATCTTAATTTAAAAAGGCCGTAACAAAACATAGAGGCAACATGACAAAAGGAACTAAATGTTCTAGTTGATGCCTCCGGCCTACTACAAAAGGAAATTTAAACTGAAAAACTGAAACTCCCGACGAACCGGGGCTAAGATAGAAGTTCAATTTTGCAACTCAGGTCCTGGCTCAGCAGCCTATAAAGTCAATATTTCAGCAAAGTCTTTGATTATCGCAGCATGATCATCTTCATCTTCCACGAACAGGTTCTTGACTCCCTCCACGATATCATCATAGGCAACTTCATCAATCAGATCTGAAGGTTTTGAGAAAGTTTTATCGATGGTAGGAATAGGTTTTGGCAATGCAATCTCCTTCATTTTATTTTTTCGTGCTTTCTTCACTTCTTCCTCAGTTGGCTCATATCCCAAACCGAATGTAAACTGTTGCGTAGGGAGAACGACTGGCTCAACCCGCCCATTTAGTGTTTTCCCTAGCCCAAATCCAGGTTGGTACCCATTTCTCACCATTTCTTTTGCAACCATAATTGCGGCACATGATCTTTTGAACTCTTGAGTTTGACATACTTCACTCTCCTTAGTGACATTCACAACCTCCCAAGCGTGGTAAGCTGCTCCGTCGAACTCTCCTTCTGCCTCGACGAATGGGGTGGATTGCTCTAGATAGAAAGACGTGTCTCCTTCTCCGTGTATACATATTTGTTGCTGATCCCATTCGAATTTGACAGTTTGGTGTAAAGTGGATGGTACAGCCCCAGCCAGGTGGATCCACGGTCTACCTAACAGCATGTTGTATGTCGTGGAAATATCGAGTACTTGAAAATCCATGATGAATTCAACAGGGCCAATCAACACTTTCAACTCTATTTCCCCAATAGGGCGCCTTTGAGCCCCATCAAATGCTCGAATATTCATATCACTGGTCTTGAGCTCACTAACATTATATCCGATCTTCTTCAGACTTGCTAATGGACAGATGTTGAGTCCAGAACCCCCATCAATCAATACTTTAGCCACAAACATGTTACGACACTTGACAGTTATATAGAGCGCTTTGTTATGCATACATCCTTCTGGCGGCAGTTCTTCATTATCGAAGCTGATTCGATGGCTGTCAAGTACGCGCTCAATCATCCCAGCTAACGCCTCACTAGTTGTTTCGCTTGGGACATATGCTTCATTCAAGATCTTCAACAGTGCATTTCTGTGCATATCTGAACTCAAAAGCAAAGAGAGAATAGGAATTTGAGCATTGGTCTTTTTCAACTGATCCACAACTGAATACTCACTAGCCTTAATCTTCCTCAGAAATTCTTCTGCTTCGAATTCAGTCACGACCCTTTTGGGAGGTACATTGGTTTCCTTAACTTGCCCCAATCTAACTAGCTCTTCTGGAGAATAGCATCTTCCCGACCTTGTCATTCCTGATGTCTTAACCTTGTCAGTGATCGTGTCCTTTCCTCGACATTCCATCACAGTTTGTTGATAATTCCATGGTACGGCTTTTGTATCGAGCACTGGTAACTGATTTGGTGCTTGAACTACTTCCACAGGCGTTGATGAAGCTCCTAATATCTCGACAGGCACACAACCCCTTATCACTACAGCCGGAGAAGCAACGGCTACAAGATCATGATCCTCCACACGATCCACAGGCACTATAAATTCGGCTGGGTCATCAACATTTTCATCTATTCCAATCATATTTATCGTGGCCCCATCATGGGTCGGGAGTGGATTGTTAACCACATTTGGTGTTGGTGGTTTGACCGTGATCTGTTTTGCTTCAATAAGATCCTCAACCTTATGCTTCAATGCGTAACAACGATCAGTGGAATGGCCTTTTACCCCCGAATGATATGCACATGTCTTAGTGGGATCAAAGCTTCTGGGTAATGGATCTGGAATTCTACCTTCCACAGGATATACTAAGCCTGAAGCTTGCAGCCTTTCGAAAACAACGCTCAGTGGTTCTCCCAATGGTGTGAAATTGCGAAACGGTTTATTTGGGCGAGGTGCGGATGCATTGTTTGGATGATGAGGTTGTGATGGTGGAGCTGGATATGTTGGTGGTCGTGGAGCTCGATATGCTGGTTGTGTGTTGTAAACGGGGTAAGATATTTGTGGTGATTGAGGTTGGTAAGATGACAAAGTTTGGTCGTATGGATATGGAGAATATTGGAAATACTGTGAGTGAGGAGCGTTAGGCTGGTATCGTGGTGGTTGTTGATGGCGGTACGAGGTGTTTCCCAAAGCCATTACCGAGGCTGCTTCCTTTTCTTTTTTCTTTCCGTTTCCGAGAGTACCTGTTTGTATAGCCCTACTAGTAGACTGCAAAGCCGCAAGACTTGTTATTCTCCCTGTCTTAATGCCATCTTCGATCATGTCCCCAGCTTTGATCACTTCTGCAAAAGTTTTTCCACCCATTGTCACCAAACGTTCATAGTATTCCGGTTCTAGTGCTTGAATGAAGAAAATAACCATTTTTGTCTCCTCCATGGGTGGGTGTACCCTAGATGCTTCTTCTCTCCACCGTATAGCATATTCTCGAAATGATTCGATCGACTTTTTCTGCAACTTTGTAATTGAGATTCTATCAGGAGCGATCTCAACATGAAACTTGTAGTGATCCACAAAAGCATTTGCCAAATCATCCCAAGTACGCCATTTGGTTGTATCTTGCTTGGAATACCATTCCAAGGCTTTCCCACTCAAACTTTGATTGAATAGTTTGACTCTTATCCCTTCATTCTTTCCTACGCCAATCAACTTTTCACAATAAACTTTCAAATGAAAGAAAGGGTTTCCCGACCCATCAAACTTCTCAAATTTTGGGATCTTGTAACCTGGTGGCAATTCTACCTCAGGAAATGCACATAATTCTTCATATCTCACGCTTTGATTACTACCCAGTCCACGCAAACTTCTCATGGCATCTTCCAAACTTTTGAGCTTTCTATTTATCATTTCATCATTAACTGACCGTGCCTCATTTTCAACTTCGACATAATGATCAGCATCTGTGCGACATTGTCCTTGAATCTGTGTCATGGGTGGAGCTGTGGTATAAGTATACACTGGCGGAACTTGATGTGTATTGGTAACATCATGTGCCGGCGGTATGAACTGAGCTTTTGAAGAGGTGGCTGTAAATAAAAAAGGAGCATTTTGAGTGAGGTGTTCGGAGCGAACTGGCTGAGAAGTGGTAAAATAATTTGTTTGGTTAAATTCGTCCAAATTTGGAAATGGAGGTGGCACAGGCAAAGTCTGACGAACTCCTTGGGACGGAGTCATATGTGGTGGCGTTTGAGAAAATGACCGGTTGTGAAGTACCATGTGACTTAATTCAGCAACTCGTCGCTCCAGACGAGCAATGATCTCCAAATGTGTTTCTGGTTCATTAGAAGGTGTGGGATCACTCGTGATCGGTAAACTAAGAGATGGCTCAGATGAAGTGGTTAAATTGATCAAACTTTGATCCATTTTAGAACGAGTCTTTTTAGTTAACCAGATGATTAGTGATGAGTCAGAGTTTGATTTCTTGGCTCTAGACCGTGTGAAATATGGATGCTCCGCCAGTTCCTCTTTAGCACAAGTCAACCTTTTTGTTTTGAAAATTGAGTTTAAAAATAAAAAGATAAAAGAAAGAAAAAGAAAACGAGTCAGTATACGATAATGACATATTATTGCACATAAAACATATGATTTGCACATAATACATCGTGTTCTATAATGCAAGGGACCTCTTTAATGCCCGAGGTAGGCCATTTGAAGGACAAACATGTTTTTTATGTATCATTCCATAACTCTTCCTAAAACTAATTTGCAAGAATAATAAAAATTATTACATGTCAATAAATAATACATCTCAAAGTTAAACTACGATATCTAATACTTCAACTTCACTAATTTCTTTTGGTTGTCTTCAACCTCCAGCATTAATTTTAGATGCTCCACGTCAACCTGCAACAAAAGGTCAGTTTTTCTTGAAATATTTATCTATAGAGTACTAGGTCTACATATTCCACATATTTGTCCTTCAAATAATGCACATAGATAGTGAGTAGTATCACTTAGAGTCACAGACTCTTTTGGACATTTGGTAAGGTTGACTAATGAACTTAATACACCAAGGGTATTAAGCCTCCTAGGTTTAAAATGATGCATGTCCTTACAAGGTTTTGGCTTCGCTCTACCCTAAGTAGACTAAGAATGGGTTTACTAGACGCAAGGTTCCCAAGCGGACTGCTCGAGTGAGAAGGCTACGCGGTCCCCGTTACTCGGGCACCCCGCGCATACGCCAACTCTCCTAAAATTTGGATTCTACGAAAGAAATTTGCGGGTGCGCAAAACACACCTCGCGTGTACGTGTGATAGTGTGAGTTTCCAGAAGTGGAAGAAATATGAACGGAATGCCAATTTAAGGAAAGCAGTAATGTACATATTACATAGAAAAAAATGCACATAAGGAATGAAATACAAACATTTAGAAGTATATAAAGCAACAATATAAGGAAAACAAAGCAAAACAAACAAAATGTCCACAAATTAGTTATTAACCTAAGTTGTTATGGTTAGAGCCTAAATTCCCCAGCGGAGTCGCCAAGCTGTCATACCCCATTTTAACCGGGTTGATTTAAGGAGTATGACGTATTGGTGATTCCTATTTATTTTATTTGAGGAGTCGCCACCTAATTAATTTAACGGTGAATTAGGACACCTAGATGCTAACTAAGGCAAAGTTAAAACTAAACCTCAATTAATAGTCTGCTTAACCAGTGTGATTCTAGGTAAGGGCTCTATATTATCCTAAAGGGAAGGGGTTATGCATCCTTTAGAATCCGTTAACTTACGGTTATCCGACTAACTTAGGTTAATTAATTAAGTTTTAAATATAGTGTTTGAATTTTAAGAAATAACTTGTAAAATATAGTAGTGCCATTTGAACTAACTTGTAGGAAGATATAATAACTTGCATAACGGGAATGTTTCTTTTTAAAATGAGACTTATAAATACTGTTGAAACTTTGAATGAAAATAGTAATGTTATCTGAAAATAAGACTTACGAAGTATAATGTTTTGCGTAAAGAGGGGTTTCAAATGCTATTTATAATAGGACTTGTAAAAGATTTCAAATAATGACACTACTCAAAACGAGACTAACAATTTGTATAAAAGGATATTCTAAAATGCTATAAAGTTATGAGTGTTACTAATGGTTTAAATGGAAGTGGAATAATGCTATTCAAAATTAGTTTTACGAAATATGATAATTTGCATATGAAATAGAAGAAGATGCGGGGCAACGTTTTAATATATATTTGAAACAAACCAAACGATGAGGTATGAATTGACTTTGCATTTTAGAAAGATAAATGAAATACAAAATCGCTAATGAATTTACTTTATCCCTTTTATTGTTCCTTATTAAATACTTAGCCAAATATGTGTGGTTAATTCGACTTGAAGAATTTAAAATATACTGAAATTTATATTGGCACATTAATGACGTTTGAAATGTTTAGGATAAAAATATGATTCCCTTTTTACTTAAAATATATAGTCGTGCCATTTTGTAGTTCAATTATTCCAGTGAAAAATAAACATTATAAGTATTATAAATAATTTTAACGTAAAATAAAACAAGAATGAACCTATTAATTATTGGTTTATTACCCGTTATTAAGTAACTTCACTAAAGTTCATCTAAATTAACAGGTGTTAGTCACGCAATACAAATTAAATGCATAAAAAAAAAAGTAGATATAGTTTAAACGGGCTCAGCCCATTTAGGACTGCTACAATCGAGAATGGATTCAGCCCATTTTTGGGGCTGTTTGCGATCTGCAGTTGTTATTGGGCCTCGACCCAATTTCTTCTTCTTTTGCAGGTGGGTTGACTCGAGAGCTGAGTTGGGCTTTTAGCCCAACAGCGAATGCAGGAATGACGAGTCTCTTGGACTCGTACACGATGGTCATGCACAAGAATCAAAGGAAAAGAATTAGTATCTAACCAATGGATAAGCCAAACATAAGAATATACATCGAAAAAAAGATCAGTAAGTTGTGTATATTCCGGGTATATGTGAGATATGTCCCATGTTTCAATCAATAACAGACTCGAGGCGTTGAACTAATTACCAGTTTAATCACTTGCAAAGACAAACGAACAGGATACAAAAGTATTTCGGATTATCAATATGCAAGCAATACGAACCAAATCAAGATATTTTTTACAAAAATATAGTTCTCTCAGACATAACAAACATAACAGATATTGCAACAAGCACTCAAAAGAGACAACACACAGCAGACGAACAAACAGATTTGCACATTGGATTCACACTTATCGGAGGCATGAACTAACTACTTATAAACAGAGGGAAATATCAGGGAAGAAGGGGAAAGTGTACATGATAAGAATAAAAACAACTAGAGTCTCAAGTATTAAGCAGGAGGTCTAAATTAGATATACCACTAGATTGATGGTGATTCTGCATATGAATTAGGACACAAGGACCAGTTTAGAATGACATGTGCAAACTGGACTGGATTAGGCAAATTCCCCCACATTATTAAAGTTTAAACTGACCATGTTTTTCATAAATTATGAATCAACAATTCCATAGAATCCTGATTCAGTTAACAGAACCCAACACAGCATCCCAGGTTACTTCCATATCAAACAAAATCTACAGACTATACTAAAGCATATTTAATCATACTGATTTCATCTTTCAACAAATCATAGATGACTGAAACCAACTAATATTGAGCATAAACAAGTACCACTGAATCTGCAGGATTATGTTAAACTACCACAGACTTAAGCAATCAAATTTTGATTGAACATACAGACTTAACCTACAACAGACTTAACCTACATCAGGAGTTGTGTAAACATAAGTTTGGATTGAACAATACGCTGACTTTGAAATGTCAAAATCATCTTCGGCAAATGAATGAGCTATTCTAAACAGGCTCAAACAAACCTGATTGTGTCAGATTAGAGACCAAATCGAATCAGCGACCAACATTGACGTATAATCATTCTATCATATTTAAAACAAACAGATTTCATTCATGTCAGAGTATATTACTCGAATAAACAGAGTGAGAGAGAGGCAACACTGAACTGTTTTATTCACATGCCAATATACCTAAGTCATACACACAGTGCTATGTATATTAGATGTATATCGAACACATACTTCCCTTTTTGCCTTGATATCCACTGTATATTCTATGTATATTTATCTTTGAACAGATTCTAACTCTCGAGAATTCAGTCTAAAGCCCCAAAATTACAATGTTCATCTTTCACAACTCATCTTAGTAATCAAAACACCTTGTTCTAACAGCATCTAAATATCAACAAACAAACGACGATAGGGACAAACTACACATTTGACTAACTAAAGCAAATGCTAAAGACCAAAAACAAGAGATGTATTAAGGTTTACCTTTTTGTCGTGCAGCGAACGGGATTCTAAATCTTCAATCTACCTCCGAACGCTTATCAAATTCAGCTCGCATATGTGCGGATTCGAACTGATATCGAGGGTAAACGAAATAAAATTGATTTAATATTTTTGACTTGGTAGAAATGACCCCTAAAGGACTGATGTTTAGGGAATCCTAGGAGACTTATGTTTTCTTAGGACGATTTTTTTTGTGCGACTCGAGAAACTCGGATCTTAGGGAGTTTTTCTCAATCCAAAAAACCCATCCTCTGTTTCGATGAATCCACCCCATTTTATAGGGTTTTGGGTTCAAGACCAAAATGACGAAAGGAACAGAGGGAGAAGTAACGTGGCGACAGGCGGGTGTGGGGGTGTCAGACGCGTGGGTGGTGAGGTAACGTGGGAAGTGGGAGACGAAGGGAGTTCAGTGGATGGAGGATACAATAAAATAGGAGGGGGGGACAAGGTGTGGTGGAGGTAGTGATGGCGGTAGTGGGGTGTCAGAGCAAATGGGGGGGGGAGTGTGTGTGGCAGAGATGTCGGGTGAGTGGAGGTGTCGGACGGTGGTGGAGTGTCAGAGATGTCGGGTGAAGTGGTGGGGTATGGGCGAAGTCAGAGGTGTGAGGGACAGGGGTAAGGTGAAGGTAGCGTGGGTGTGACAGGGGTAACGTGGGAACAAAAGAGGATGGGGTGGCGGCTAGGGTTTAGGGGTAAAGGGGAGGAAGATGAGAGGATGGCGAAAAGGAGGTGGTGGAGAGGTGAGCGCGGCGGAGATGGAGGTGGAGAGGCGACGATGTGAAGAAGAAGGAGAAAGAGGCGGAAGATCCGAAGAAGAAATGAAGGGGAACCCTTTTTAGGGTTTCCCTTATTTCTTTTGAAAATGGATCGGACCCGGTCCATAAACGGACTGGGTCAATTTTTAGACCGAGTATTAAGAGAATAGGCTAATAAATTAAAACACTAATTATTCTAAAAATTGAGATAAGAGATATGGGCTAGTCCAAAAATATTTAGGAGTTAATCGGACTTTGATTTGGGGTCCGGTAAGTCAAAATACGGACTAAGTGCAAAAAATAGTTTGGCTTCTAAATTTAAATAAAAGACGTGTTTGAACAATTTGTGTTAAATATTGTTCAATATAAAATGTGCAATCATCAATCCTCGGATAAAAATTGGCGTTGTAATAGTCGTGCAATAATATTTAGAAAATTCGTACTGAAATAAATACTATTATTTAATTCTGCAAAGATAAATGCGATGTGTGTGCGTAAGCTAGTAAAATGCCAAAATAATAATAATAAATGGCAATAATAATAGTAATAATTGTAATAGAATAATAAAGTGCGGTGTTGATAAGAGGCTAATAATTCAGTAAAAATAATTATATATATATTTTAATTTTCTAAAAATATTAGAAGCGTAAATGGGTATTTCGGAGGAGAAACGGGACAAAATTGGGTGTCAACAGGTGGGATTTTTGTATATTTTGTAGAATGGTATGAAATGCTTTTGAATGATCTTGAATTGGTAATGAATGTGTAAGTGTCGATATTGGCTTGAAAAATTCGTAGTTGAATTGAATGTCGATGAATTATGTTGAAAGGAAGGTTACTAGTGTTGGAATGCATTTTAAATTGTTTTTTGATGTTATTGGTTTGGTTGTTGGTATTGTTGGTATGGTTGTTGATGAATTTGGCCGAGTTTAATTCTCGGGGATGTTGAATTTACAGGGGAGGTGCTGCCGAAATTTCGGTAGACAAATACTAATTAGAGTTAAAATTCTAAGTACTTGTAACTAATATTTGGTAATCGATAATATTATTGTAGATCTTGGAGAGCCCGAGACTTGATTCGGGAATTGATTAGCGAGCGATCGAGGTATGTAAAGCCTACCGTTCCTTCTTTTTGGCATGATCCCTTTTGGAATAAATAATACGTATATGTATGCTTATAGAGAAAATCCTATTCTTAGAGCCACTAGGTTGGCTAACATCTTTGACCTCCATAGGCTATTCCATATGGCGGGATACATATTCTATGATGTTCAAAGATTCTATTTGTAATGTCCCGAATGTTGTTCGAAAGAAAAACGAGAAGATTAAAGCCTTTGATGAATATTTCGATATGAAAATATGGTCTTAAAGTCCCCATTTGTTTGATCCATAATGTTATCCGCAAGTTTCCTAGTATGAATATGTGATCCATAATGTTATCCGGAAGGTTCCTAGTATGAATATGTGATCCATAATGATGTTCGAAAGTCTTCTAATATGAATGATACTTAAATTTCCAAGTATGACTTATGAAATATTCTCGGCTCCAAAGATTCTGGTTAGTATACTTCCGAATGATGTTCGAAAAAGATTTGATATGGCTAAAGTTTGGATACATATATTTTGATACATACATATGATCTTAAAGGCTCCATTTGATTTGCTCCATAGAAATGGTTGAAAGTTTCCCTAATATGAATGTCACTTGAAATTCCGAAAAGAGCTTTTGAAATGCTTTTAGAAAGTTCCGTACTTCAAAAATTTGTAACTTTCGTATACTAACTCCGATTAACCCGAAACTGATTTCCGAGCCTTCGGATGTCGTACATATATTTGTTCATCGAGTTTTGAAAATAACTTATTTATTTATATGCATATGGTTTCTGCACTACTCCGCTCATGCCTACTACTATGACATCGTTCGCCGATTTCCGGGCCGGTTTTGTGATCATGCGCACTATGTTATATTCGGGAGTACGATGTGTTACGGTTCCCGAGGCCTCGCCATAGGGTCGGGTTCCGCTTATATACGGCGTTATGATGTGATATGACATATGATATGTTCTGATATTGTGATATGATATGATGATACGATATGTTCGGGGATTGTACGGAGATTTGAAACCTTCTGGAGTATGATGTGTTGTGGCGCCAGCGTCGGAGTGGCGACCACATTCTAAGCCTTATGCATGATTTTTATTTGCATTACTTATGTCTTTAAAACAGGTTTGATATACTGGTTCTGTAACCGCTTTCCATACTCTTTATTTCAGTTCTGATTTGGATTACTATACCTCATGCTTTACATACTCAGTACATATTTCGTACTGACCCCCTTTCTTCGGGGGCTGCGTTTCATGCCCGCAGGTACGGACGTTTGTTCTGGTGACCCGCCAGTGTAGGATACATTCTGCTACTTTGGAGTGCTCCTTTGACTCGGAGCCCATACTTTTGGTAAAGACCTTTCATGGTATATGTCTCTGTATATATGTATGACTATCTGGGGTACGGCGGGGCCCTGTTCCGTCATATGTTTCTGTTATGTTTTGTAGAGGCCTGTAGTCATATATGTGGGTCATGTTTGTTCGTCTCTGTTTATGATCTGTGCCTTAAGCGGTCCCGGTTGCTGTTATGGCCAAAACGGCCCATATGTTTGTATATGTTTGTATAGCTGGGCGATGTGTATTCCGCCAGCCTACCGGATTTGATATGATATTTCTGTACGGGCAACCGCTTAAGATGACATTTGTTCTTAGTACCTGCTTGAAATAACGTATGTTAAGTCTGAATAAATCTTTGATATGTCGATCTGGTACGTAAGTCAGTTTGGGTGTCCAAATAGGGCACCAGTCGTGGCCCACGGGGCTGGGTCGTGACATGTACTCCTCCCACTGTCTTGGGAGGAACACTTTTATCCCTTGCCTTGTGACCCTTTTTTAGTTTTTGTCAAGTGTTTAGGGGAAATATCTCATTTATTGTTGCCCTCCATTAAATCAGAACTAATAGTTTCACCTGCTTCCTCCTCTCCAATATCTATTTTATTCTGATCCACTTCTTCTTGTGCTGTATTTTCATGATCTTTGGCTACCAGTTGAGACTTATTATTCCCTGAACTTGCCTGCTTTTCTTTGTCTGTATCTTTGCTGTTTTGATCTCTCTGATCCCTTGCTTGTGTTGCCCTTTCATTATTTTGTGTCCTGGCTTCATTATTTTGTTCCTTATTTGCAGATGATGTTGTATCTCCTTCACCCATATTGTTTGCATCAGGTGGCTCTTCAGGTAAGTCCTTCATTTGATCCACTTGTTGTCCAGCTGATTCCACCTGCTGATATGAGCTTGAATTAACACTGTCTTGTACTTCTATGGGTTGAAGTACGTCTTGGCCTTCAGGAATCTGTTTGTTATCATCTTCTTTTCTGTTATCATTTTCCACGATATCTGTAATTGTTCTTTCTGAATCTTGTATGGCTATCTCCTCTGACTGATTATCCCCTACCCCTTTCTCCTTCTTATTATCTTGCTCTTGTCTGCTATCTATCTTTCCCTGCTCCTTCATAGCTTTGTTATTTTCTGTTTGTTTCCCAAAGGCAGCATCCACCCATGGCCTAGCTGTCTCTTTAGCAGGATTGCTACTATGTGTGCTTCCTTTTTGTGTTTCATTTTGATTTTCTTGTTCCTCCTCCAAGTTCACCAAAGTGTTAAATTTATTGCATGTAGTAGTGACTTTTGTCTCTTTCTGTTTGCTATGATTTGCACTTCCCTTCTCAGCATTGAAGTTTCTGTTGTCTTTGATGGGATTCTAATTTCCCGAATTTCCTAACACTCTTCCACCTGCCAACACTCTAGCAGAATAATTGTACAAATTATTGTATCTTGTATAATTGTATTTCCCATAATTCTTTTTCTCTTCATATCCCTGTTGGTTTCCCTCCTCTTGCTTTTGTTTGCCTTTGTCATTAGCCTGTTTTTTATTTTGTTGCTCCTCTGCTTGTAATCTCTTGGCCTTTTTTGCTTCAGTTTCTTTATCCTCTTGGAGATATTTATTGCTTTCCTTACTATTGTGCACTTTATCAGAGCTTTTCTGAAGTTTTTTCTTGTCATTCTCCTTTGGCATTTCCTCCCTTTCATTGTCATACTGAGCAAGCTCTTGATTTATAATTCTACAATCATACTCATCATGTCCCTGTAATTTACATTCCTTGCAATACTTAGGAAGGTAATCATAATGAATCTGAACATTAGCCGTCCTTATTGCTCCTATTTTTTCATTTTCAATATCCATCCTCACTGTTTTGGGTAAATCCGCTAACAAATCTACTAAAACCTTGACCCTAGCACAACTAGGTCTAGTCTTGTTGATCGTAGCCATATCCAATTGTATAGGAATACCCACTGCAGATGCAATTGAAAAAAGAGTTTCCTTCACAAAGTATGTAGGCAATAAATTTGGGAAGGAAATCCATGTCATTGTCTTTGATGTTTCTTCATCAACCTTGAAATTCGAATCATAGATCAGTGGTCTCATTTGGTACGAGTATCCCTCTCTATCTTGAATGTAGTATACAGGCTTTGATGTGAAATTCACAAAGTCTTCAAAAAGACTTAGTCTGATAAGCACATGGCGGTTTCTTAGAAAACCTGTTCTACACTCACCTTTTATTCCACATTGTGCAGGGATTATCAAACGAAGTTGTTTAATATCTGGCTGGCCATATGAGAACTTCCCTACCACAACATACTGAAGATTTTCAATGACATTCATCTGATCAACTTCTGCTTCAGTGTATTTAATGTATGGCACCCCATGTAGGAAAGTTATTGGTTTCATTGGAATTTGGGGCAGTGATTGTATCTGACTATGTAATGAATCATTCAAGGTTTTTGGTTTGAACAGATCTGAATATTGTAATGGATTAGGATTGATTTTTGGAACAGTCGTAGTTAGTGAGGGTTGGCCAGCCTCCATCGTGGACTGGCCACCGGCCATCACTTATTCCACAATCAAATCTTCCCTTTGACTACACAAATCCTTCCTTTTCTCTTAAGGGATGCAGATGAAAAAAAAAAAAAAAAAAAAAAAAGGAAGTTGCATAAAGGCAGTTCAGTTAAGTAACTTATTTGACATTTAAGCTTGATGTTTGTAAATTGCCATATTAGAGACCCAAATTGCCTGGACTTGAGAAATTTGATTAAATGATGATGTTGGGTTTCATATGCCGCTTGCTTTATCTCTCTGTCCTCAATCGGAGATCAAGCCACCAGCTGAGATATTCGGGGATCGGCAACCGGAGAAGATGATCGGATTTAGATCTAGTTTTTTCTATTCATTGTTCACTGTTGAAGCAGATCTGATAAAGGATTATAGGGCAAAAGTTCACTGGAGAGACACAGGCACAGAGTAGCAACTCAAAAGGGGTCATATGAACAATACAATCACTTGTCTTACAGACCATGTTTATGGAGAGTCATACTTAACCAAAGATCTCGGGTGAAATTCCTGAATTTGGAGTCACAGTTGTTAGGGGAGCGCTTTACCCCCAATTTAGGACTTTCTAGCGCGAATCCGGATTAAGTCAGGTCCCAATGAGGGTGCTGGACACCGGGTGGAAACCAAAAAAAAAAAAAAAGTAACGTCGGATTACCTTATAATATTTGAAATTTATTTTCCCCTTGTTTGCATACTAATCCTATTTTTGGAATAAACGCAGAATAACCAAAAACCTTACCGCTATCAGTGATTCTTTTTATTGATCTATATATAGACCCCTTTAGATTCCAGGGCTTGATGTATGACATTATAACTCACAAGTGTGAGAACGGACTCAGAGCTAACATTAATAAGAGCAATTTGATTGTGATATGGTCAATTATATTCAAGCTCGATTACTATTTCCTGTTTTAAACCAGTCCATATTTGAAATCAAGTAAACAAAATATTTGTTCCTAATGTCCAGAGTGATTTGGTCTAAGCTATTATTAGTGTTCATCTGGTCAATCATATAATTCAACTAATGAGTTTTTGTATAAAGTAAGGGCCTTAGTCTGAGCAGAAAGATCAAATAGAATTAAAAATGTCGTTAATTTTGCAGGGGCCTAGTCACCGGTTTGAAGACACCTTAGCTTTCTTTATACAGCTTAGTTTATTGATAAACATTAATTAGTTATTTATTGGCGAATAAGTAGTTAGGTTACTATTATCAATGTGTTCGTTGTCCCTATAAGGACCGGTAGAGTAGAGTTGAGCAAAAACGATTTTCTTGAATATTTTAAGTGGAATTAAAAACAAAGAAAGTCCACCATAACAATTCGAGAAGGGAAACCATCTAATAAGCTAAGACCAGAAGATTATATGAAATTGTCAAATAAGAAAATTATTAAATAGGAGCACGAAGAATATAACTACAAGGTCACCTGCCAAAAAGTTGTACTCAAGTCATAAATAGTTCCTCCTGTGACATATTTCCTTCACGCTGCTTTTTCTTTATAAGTACCCTTGCTTTTTACTCAATGAAGCTAAAAGAGTCACAATATTAAAGGATGAAAATCATAGAAATAGAATGACAAAAGAGGAGAGATTTTTACTATTCTTCCAAAATGTGTTACAAGTGTATTTCATATGAAAACTTATGCCTCTATTTATAGTGCTACATATGCATTCAATATATGAGAAAATGGAGGAATCATTAAGATGGTGGAGGAAAATGGAGGATTCATTAAGATGGTGGAGGAGAAGCACTATATTTGTGTATTGGACATCCATAATATATTTCATAACACTCCCCCTTGGGTGTCCATAGATGATGTGCATCGTTAAAAACCTTATTGGGAAAAACCCTGTGGGAAAAAGCCTCAATGAAGGAAAAAAAAGAGTACACATATCTAGTAATACGCTTTGAGAGCTGCCTCATTAAAAACCTTACCAAGAAAACCCAATGGGACAAAACTTGGTTAAGGAAAAAAGAGTACAACGCGTATTTCACTCCCCCTGACGAAGACCAATATTCAGATGTCGGAGTCTTCGCATTCCAATCTTGAATATCATCTTCTCAAGAGTTGAAGTTGGCAAAGATTTGGTGAACAAATCTGCAGGATTGTCACTTGAACGAATTTGTTGCACATTAATATCACCTTTCTTCTGGAGATCATGTGTGAAAAATAACTTTAGTGAAATGTGCTTCGTTCTATCTCCTTTTATAAATCCTCCTTTTAATTGAGCTATGCATGCAGCATTATCTTCATATAATACTGTGGGTAATTTTGTATCACACTTCAAGCCACATCTTTCTCTGATGAAATGTATCACTGATCTCAACCACACACATTCTCTACTTGCTTCATGAATGGCTATTATCTCAGCATGATTCGAAGAAGTAGCAACAATGGACTGCTTTGTGGATCGCCATGATATAGTAGTACCTCCGCATGTAAACAGATAGCCTGTTTGAGATCAAGCTTTATGTGGATCAGATAAATAACCTGCATCTGCATAACCAACAAGATCTGTACTACCTTTGTTAGTATAAAACAGACCCATATCACTAGTTCCCTTCAGATATCGCAATATATGCTTAACTCCGTTCCAATGTCTTCGTGTAGGAGAAGAGCTATATCTTGCTAGCAAATTAACAGAGAACGCTATGTCAGGTCTTGTAGCGTTAGCAAGATACATAAGTGCACCAATTGCACTAAGATATGGTACTTCAGGACCAAGAAGCTCTTCATTTTCTTCTTGAGGTCGGAACGGATCTTTACTCACTTCAAGTGAGCGAACAACCATTGGAGTACTTAAAGGATGCGCATTGTCCATGTAAAATCTTTTTAAAACCTTTTCGGTATAAGCAGATTGATGGATAAGGATCCCATCTGTCAAATGTTCAATCTGCAAACCAAGACAAAGTTTTGCTTTTCCCAGATCTTTCATCTCAAATTCTTTCTTTAAATATTCAATCGCCTTTTGGAGCTCTTCTGGAGTTCCAATTAGGTTTATGTCATCAACATAAACAGCGATTATAACGAACTCCGATTTTGATTTCTTAATAAAAACACATGGACAAATGGCATCATTTATATAACCTTCTTTTACCAAGTACTCACTGAGGCGATTGTACCACATGCGCCCTGATTGTTTTAGACCATACAACGATCTTTGTAATCTGATTGAATACATCTCCTAAGACTTTGAGTTAATTGCTTCAGGCATTTTAAATCCTTCAGGAATTTTCATATAGACTTCATTATCAAGTGAGCCATAAAGGTAAGCTGTAACCACATCCATCAGATGTATTTCAAGGTTTTCATGTACAGCTAAACTGATGAGATATCGAAATGTTATGCCATCCATAACTGGTGAATATGTTTCTTCATAGTCGATACCGGGTCGTTGAGAGAATCCTTGTGCAACAAGGCGTGCCTTGTATCTCACAATTTCATTTCTCTCATTCCTTTTTGCACAAAAACCCATTTATGGCCAATTGGTTTTACACCATTAGGCGTTTGGACTACAGGTCCAAAAACCTCACGTTTGGCAAGTGAATTCAATTCTGATTGAACTGCCTCTTGCCATTTTGGCCAATCATATCTTCGTCGACATTCTTCGACAGATTGGGGTTCCTGATCGTCAATGTCTTTCATAATATTTAGGGCAACATTATATGCAAAAACATTATCCACCATAATCTTCGATCGATTCAAATTTATCCCATCACCAGAAGAACTCAATGATAGTTATTTATTTACTTGAGTCTCGGGTTCCCTAATATCTTCAGGAGTATCAGGATTAGTCAGATCTTGAATATCTTCATGATATTCTTTCATAGTGTCATTTTGATCATTTTTCGTGTTTCTTTTTCTAGGATTTTTATCCTTAGAACCCAATGGCCTACCACGCTTCAGGCGTGCATGAGATTCAGAGGCTATGACACTAGTAGATTTTCCCTTTGGGACATCAATTCGGATAGGCACATTCTCTGCAGGGATATGTGACTTAGTTATCCTTTTCAAATCAGTAAATGCGTCTGGCATTTGATTTGCTATTTTTTGCAAGTGAATGATCTTCTGGATCTCCTGTTCACATATGGGGGCACATGGATCAAAATGAGATAGTGATGGAACTTTCCACACAATTTCTCTTTTGATTTATTTTCTCTCTCCCCCTAATTGTGGAAAATTTGTTTCATCAAATCGACAATCTGCAAATCGGGCAGTGAATAAATCTCCCGTCAATGGCTCAAGATAGCGAATAATAGAAGGTGATTCAAACCCAACATATATACCTAACCTTCTTTGGGGGCCCATCTTAGTACGCTGTGGTGGTGCTACAGGCACATATACAGCACAGCCAAAGATTCGGAGATGAGTAATATTTGGTTCATGACCAAATACTAATTGTGACGGGGAGTATTTATTATAATGAGTCGGTCTGAGGCGAATAAGAGATGTTGCATGTAAGATAGCATGTCCCCAGACGGTAGTGGGCAACCGTGTTTTCATAAGTAGTGGTCTTGCTATCAATTGTAGTCGTTTAAATGACTCAGCAAGGCCATTTTGGGTATGAACATGTGCTACAGGATGTTCAACTTTTATCCCAACTGATAAACAATAATCATCAAAAGATTGAGACGTAAATTCTCCAGCATTATCGAGACGTATAGCCTTAATGGGATAATCCGGACACTATTCCATTAAGCGTATTATTTGTGCCAATAATTTCGAAAACGCCAGGTTTCGAGACGATAGGAGGCACACATGAGACCATCTTGAAGATGCGTCTATTAGGACCATAAAATATCTTAATGACCCACAAGGTGGATGAATAGGTCCACATATATCCCCATGTATACGTTCTAGAAAAGCAGGGGATTCAATGTCAACTTTCATTGGTAATGGCTTAGCTATCAACTTACCCTGATAACAAGAAGCACATGAAAATTCACCACTTTCAAGAATCTTCAGGTTCTTAAGTGGATGCCCATTTGAATTTTCAATAATTCGTCTCATCATTATTGATCCAGGGTGACCTATTCGGTGATGACAAAGCATAAAAGTACTTGAATCATTAAACTTCTAGTTTACGATCGAGTGTGGTTCAATTGTACTAATTTTTGCATAATACAGACCAGAAGACAAAGTTGGCAATTTCTCCAAAACATATTTCTGGCCGGAGACATTCTTTGTAATGGCAAGATATTCATCATTTATTTCGTTTAATGTCTCAGCGTGATATCCATTACGGCGGATATCTTTAAAACTTAACAAGTTTCTTGGGGATTTAGAAGAGAATAATGCATCTTCTATAACAAGTTTCGTCCCCTTAGTCAGAAATATAGTAGCTCTTCCGGAGCCTTCAATCAATTTTGAATTTCCAGAAATTGTATTAATATTTCCCCTTTTTCTATGCAAGTGAGAAAAGTATTTCTCATCTTTGAATATGGCATGTGTTGTTCCACTATCAATCACACAAATATCTTCATGATTGGTCATTGATCCAAATAAAATTTGAGGAATTTCCATAGATTCTTCAAAATGAAATAATAGATAAAGTGAATATCAAAGTAGATATTATAATTAGGCAAAGCATTACACACATTTTATTACATATATTACTATTTAAACAAAGCATTACACACACTTCATTTACATAAACATGGAAACATAACCACATACAAACGACACGTATGAAATATCTAAGTTTTTACAAATCCATCACCAATCAAATGATCTATTTTCCCTTCAGGGAGTTCAAAGAAATCTGCCACATCTAGATGCATGGGCTCAACATTATCTTCAGAAATAAAATTTGCTTCGGCATCCTTTTCTACCCTTTTGAGAGAGGCTTGATACAAATCAACTAGGTGCTTTGGCGTACGATAGGTACGTGACCAGTGCCCCTTTCCTCCACATCAGAAGCATTTATTTTCTGAATTTTTCTTTTGCACAGCTTTATGCTTTTCATCCTTCCTTTTACACTGCTGGTGGTGAAGGATATTATTTGGTGCAAGACGAGAATCATGATTAAAATTCCTTCCTCTACCACGACCATGACCACGACTGGGGCCACAACCTCTTTCACGCCTAGAATGACGAAAATTTGCCTCATTCACTTCAGGGAATGGGGCAGTACCAGTGGGTCGGCTTTCATGATTTTTCATTAATAATTCATTATGTTGTTCAGCCACTAAAAGATGTGCTATTAAATCAGAATATTTCTTGAATTTCATCTCTCGGTATTGCTGCTGCAGGAGCATACTCGAGGCACAAAAAGTGGAGAATGTTTTCTCCAGCATATCATGATCAGTAATATTTTCACCACATAATTTCAACTGAGAAATAATTTTAAACATGGCGGAATTATATGCCTTAATAGATTTAAAATCTTGTAGCCTTAAATGGAGCCAATCAAAACGTGCTTGTGGAAGTATGACCATCTTCAGGTGGTCATATCTATCTTTTAAATTATTCCACATAGTAAGAGGATATTTAACAGTGAGATATTCCATTTTCAAGTCCTCATCAAGGTGATGGCGGAGGAATATCATAGCCTTGGTACGGTCTTGGTTTGATGCCTCATTTTTATCTTTGATGGTGTCTGCCAGACCCATCGCATTAAGGTGAATTTCGGCGTCAAGAATCCAAGACATATAGGTATTGCCGGATATATCTAAAGCTACAAATTCACGTTTGGTAAGATTTGTCATTAGTAAAGAAAGATAGAAAATCAATACCTTCGAGGCTTTAAAGTATTTGCTCGGAACGGCAGAGTCTCGTGCTGATAACGTGTATAAAATGAAGCTAAAAGAGTCACAATATTAAAGGATGAAAACCATAGAAATAGAATGACAAAAGAGGAGAGATTTTTACTATTCTTCCAAAATGTGTTACAAGTGTATTTCATATGAAAACTTATGTCTCTATTTATAGTGCTACATATGCATTCAATATATGAGAAAATGGAGGAACCATTAAGATGGTTGAGGAAAATGGAGGAACCATTAAGATGGTGGAGGAGAAGCATTATATTTGTGTATTGGACATTCATAATATATTTCATAACAAATTTAAAGTTTTCAGTCTCTTTTATCATTATTGTAACTTGCATTAGAAAAAGGCAAAGAATAAAGTGGGCAAAAGAAACAACAATTCTTTTTTCTTTTTTCTTTTTATTTCATCTGTACTTGAAATAAAGGGAACTTTTGCTATGTACCTTTTAGGCAGATAAAATATTTTCTGTACAAATCATAGTGCCAATTGAAAACCTACACATAGAGCAAGCATAAATGCATAATCATGTCTTAAGTTGGTCTAACTTAGTAATAACTCAACTTCTGCAACCGGAAATGGAGTCTCCACACTTCCTGATCCCATGCACATGTCAAGAATAATGTCTTCACAATCTTTAACTTCATCTTTTCAAAAGCTTTCTAATTCAAAATCACGATTTCAAGGCAGGAGTACTATTTTTCAGTTATGGCGGAGAAATCGCGATTTCTGGTGTTAACGTTGCAGTTGAGTCTTTCTTCGCGATTTCTGGTGTTAACGTTGTAGTTGAGTCTTTCTTTCGTGGTGCTGCTGCAACAAGCGCCTTTCTTGCCACCAACCCCAAAATCAGTCTCTCCTTTATCAGCTCGCCTGATTCAAACGAAACAATCGTTAATTCATATGATCTCCTCTTATAAATAGACTAAAACAAAAAGAGTGACTTCTTTTTTGCTTGATAATGAAAGATGAAACATCCTTACTTGTGTGTGTGATGACGAAAAATTCGCCATTGGCCTTGGCAGAAGCAGACAATCGGACAAGGATCGGGGTCACAATGGTGAGGACAGCCCAGAAGAGCAATATCAAGAACAAGGTTCTCCCACTCATTTGTTGAAGAAATTGTAAGAGACACTGAATAAGGATTTATGTTGGGGTTGCTCCAAAAAGACTTTTAAACTAGTTAGCTGGCCATGTTTTAGGAACCAGTCACTATGATCTTAGTAAAGAATTCAGGACAACTAGTACTTCACTCAATTGGACATATATTATATGGATAAAATACTTTCCCATGTGTAAGCAAAAGTCAGATACTTTTGATAATGACATGGTGATTTTCATCCCTTTTGGTTGTTTAAGTTGTTACACCAATTGAGTAGTGTATATGATTAAGAATCCACCTGTCCTATTCTCCTACCAAGTCAAGCTTAGCCTATATGCCCTGCTCTGAGCTCTCAATACAGGGTGATTAGTAGCTTCATCAGTTTAAAAGGGTTCCATAACCATCTTAACTTCTTTGATATTTAATTTCTGCCTCCCAATTAACACTACATGGACATATTTCAAATTCTTAATGTATTACTTTTTTCACAAATAAAATAGATGTAAATAGAGTTGGAAGAACACAGAGGATTCATATAATTAACTTCAACTAATTTGAGATTAGCATGGTTGATTAACTCTTAGTCAAATACCGTTTAAAATGACTTACTGATCATTGATGAGACAGCATTGACATGACCGCACAAGGAAATTGTACAAGATAAAATTAACAATGCGATACAATTGATTAGGGAGCTTGATTGCAAAACTGAAGAGTTGTAGCTACATATAAAATAAGTGCCGATTCATTGATCTCTTGGATGAAAGATGGGTTAAAAAAAAACATGCAACTCTTTCTATTCCTACTTTTGTTGGTAAAATAATGGCTAGGAAATTGGTGTACCTACGCCTACCCCTCAACAACACCCAATAAAGCTTTTTTTTATGACAACCCCCAATAAATCTTTTACAACAGAAAGGATTCTGTTAGTTGACTTCTCTCTCTCACACACACATATTTACCTGCTATGTGTATAAACCACTTAGCATATCCTTCTAGGCCAACCATACATCACTTTCTATTTCACAAACAAATTGCACCCAATCAAACAAGTTCTCGCTAAAAAGACCAAGAAATCAGGCATTTGACAAGCACAAGAAACCGGAGATAAAAGCTTCATATTGAACTTGGGCAGGCAAAAAATAATAGATGCATGAAAGATGAACCAACAATATTTTTGGTGAGTTGCTAGCTACTCCCTCCGTCCCATAATAAGTGTCACCTTAGCCAAATTTTTTTGTCCCATAATAAGTATCACCTTCGGAAACCAAGACATAAATTGACTAGTTTTTTCCAATTTTACCCTTAGACAATAAAGTAACATCTAAATGATGATTGAAAAAGCCACATAGTAACTTGGTATTGTTTGATTTCCAATGTCAAAAGATTTATTTCTTGTGCATGCTCTAATCAAAAGATAAAAGTAATTTATTTTATTATATAGGGGTAATTTGGTAAACTTCACATTGCATTATTGGTTTCTTAATATGCGTGTTTTTTACTAAGGTGACACTTATTATGGGATGAAGGGAGTACTTCTCTAGACAAAAGAAGTTTCTAATGCGCTATTGGTTTTGATTGCTCTCGAGATGCTTTAGTAGTATCATTTTTTTATGTTGGTGCAAGTGGTGCATGAACAGTGGGGCAAGGGACTGCTCATTCAAGAAGGGGAATAATTGCTTAGCTAATTTTAGATGTTCATGATACATGCAGCTATGGTGTAATATCTTTAGTTACAGTGAGCTGAATTGCAACTAAATTTTTCCTTGGTAATTAGTTGTGGGCCTTGTGGCACATTTATCTACCTGTAACTGTGGATTTTGAACAGACTTCATCACAAAAACTTGCTTCAGGACTGCTTATATGTAACACGGGGGCGAATCCTATCTACAATTTCTGATAAACTAAGATTGGAGATCAATCCACCGAAGAACAAAGCATCGAAAGTCCTAACCTGGAGCAACTGTCAAGGAAGAAAACATCACCTAATCTTTTGTGCAATGGTGATAATAACAGAGTTTTTTATACCTGAATCCATGTAAGAAATCAAAAGGAAACAACAAAAGAGTTCATGCTAACTCTCTACACTTGCTTTTACATTTGCAGGAAGCACATCTCCATATCTCGCAACATTTACATATGCATGAGATACATGTTCAAGAAGAAGAATATTTACACGAGTTTCTCAGAACAAAGGAGGGGACATCCACTACCCTTGAAAAGACGCAAGGATCGACCCTGACATTAGTCCCCTTTTAAGCCACTACTGCTTCTCAATCAGATTTATTCCCATACTTCTGCACAATCCAGGAAGATTAATTTATTATACAGATAACTTGAGATAACTCCCATTCAAGTGAAAAGATTACGATATCTTTAGCTTATCCATATCATAAGCTAAAGATAGAAATAATGACATAACAAAGAGAAACAGCACAAAATACTCTCACATAAATTCCATTCAAGTGAAAAGCTCTTTACCTTCTTCCTGAATGGATCATACTTGTATCTAATCATATGTGTGATCTGACGCTTCATAGTGAGGACCAAGAGAAATATCCAGTAACATAACAATATTGGCCAGAACACCGGGACATCAAATATAGAACAGAAGGTCATCAAGAAGGCTACGATGAAAGCTTTTGTTGTTGCATACCTGAAACAATAGGTAAATATGAAAGGAAATTGCCTTTAGGGAAGGGATCATGATGAATACAAAAACACCAACTATGTCTCAGTCTCAAACAGTTCGGATCGGCTTTATGAATCTTAACTCCACTGAACAGCAAGGGGAAAGAAAGGAACTCCGCACACGCAACTACTATAACATTTATAGGGGTGTCAAATGGGAGGGTTGGCTGAATTTGGCGGTCAAAATGCGCTGAGTTAATAAATGGATTGGTCATTGACCGGCCCAAAGGTTACTTGGGCTGAAATGGGATGGGATAAATTGGCTAAACAATGGGTCATAGCCCAACCCGCCAACTCTCGCCAAATTTTAATTTCTTTGTTTGTTTTCTTATAATTTGTCTAATCACCTAACGATATTTTTTCTTTATTATGATTTTATATACTCCCTCTATCCCAATTTAAGTGTCTTACTTTCCTTTTTCGTCTATCTCAAAAAGAGTGCCTCTTTCTATATCTAGTAAGTTGACAATTCAAATATCCTAATGTCAAGTTTATAACCACAAGATTCAAAGGACATTTTAGTACATTCTACACATCTTTAATTTAGGACCACAAGATTCAAAAGTCTCTCTTTATCTCTTAAACTCTGTGTCTAGTCAAACTGCGACACTTAAATTGGGACGGGGGGAGTAACATATAAAGTACTTCTAAAAAATATTCTGACAAAGTTTCTCATTGTTCAATTTTGACTAAATATGAGCCCAACTTTTAGATGGGTTGAATTATGCGGGCCAAAATGAGCTAAATTAATACATGGGCGGGTCAAACTTGACCGGGCTGGGCCGTCATGTTTTCATGGACCAATTTTTCCACCACTGAACATTTAGGTCAGTTAACACAGGTTAATCCAGCATCCTTCCCCAGTTTGATTAGGAATCATCAATGCCTATCCTGTGTTACGCTACCTCGTGATTAGATGTAATGACTAGACTAGTCCTTATATCATACTAACTAGCAAGACCCATAATTTTTCATGTTTTGGAAAAAACTATTAGCCTACTCAGCCACAAGCTAATGACATTCACTATGCACAAAAGAACAACTCCTTATATTGCACAAGAATGCGTATTCACTACATCGCCAAATGAAATCATGATAAGTTGTTAGCTACAAACTTCAATTTTCGAGTTTAAATCTCTGTATCTTTACTGTCTAAAGCAAGTAAAGATGATCGCCACATTACAGAGTGGAACTATACCATAATATGAGTCACAGAACACTAGTTCAAAGAGAACTGCAAAGCCTAATCAACTAAGTAAATTGCTATAAGTAGGCATATTCCGTGTTATAATGATCTCACCAGAACAAAAACTCAGGCAGTCGACGATCAAACGGCCTAGATTCATCATTATCTTTAGGTGGTAAAGAAGAACCGTCCGGAGCTTCCAACTCAGGATCTTCCTTTGGTGACAGAATCCAATCAACAAATTCAAAATATAGGTTCCTACACCATATGAGATGACGTAAAATCCACGACCATAGTAAACACGCAAGATATATATTGATGCAGCTGCCAGTGTTCCGAGCCACCTGCGGAATGTATAAGGAGCAGACCTATCCAAATAGTAACGAAATGTCCTAGAAATTTCATTTTTCCACTTAGCTAGTGGTGATTGAACGGCATCTCCACCATCAACTTCGACTCCCTCCATGAAGTCAACTCAGAGACTTCTACGATCTAAGCAGTCATTGTTTTAAAAGGCAGTGTCAGGACTCGCCCCGGGGCTCGCCTCGAGGCAGGGCAGTGGCAAAACGCCCTGAGGCTAACGTGCAGGGCTTAGTTTCTATGAGGCTTACGCCCTAAGCGCCCAACCGTACGCCCTAAACACGCCTAACGTCCAACGCCCAGGGCTCGCCTAACAGTTCTTACCCAAATTATATTTTAAATTACTTAATTAAAATCATTCACACTCATAATTATTTAACAAAATAATGATACTTAATAGTTTTCCATCTATAGAAATAGAAGATTGGGTGTAACTCATATAACAAGTCATAGTATTGGATATTTACTATTTGAGAACGTCACGAGGGTGAATATCACTTAATTTTAAAAAAAAAAAAACACATAGCGGAATTGTACATTTTTACTTGTCATTGGTCATAAGTCCTATGTATCAGAATTATCATATAATTTTATTTTTTGTTCATGAAGAAGTTATGTTTTAATTGTAATATTGATAAATTTTATTGATTATTTACTTATACGGAGATAAAATGAATAGTATGATAGTAATAGTGTTTTAAGAAACTGTATTTTTTTCCGTGTTTAAAAGTTAAAATGTTAGAATTGTTTTACATTTCATAATAGCTTTTATTTCACTGTATTGTTTATACTTATAAAATTATGTTATATAAAATTACAAGTTATAAGCGGTGTATAATGGATTGCTTTGATCATTTTTTGTGAGAATCAAGCGCGCGCGCGCTCACACACACGCGCACGCGCGCGCGCGCACACACACGCGCACACGCACACGCACGCGCGCGCACACACAC
Source organism: Lycium barbarum (assembly GCF_019175385.1). Classification (NCBI taxonomy): domain Eukaryota; kingdom Viridiplantae; phylum Streptophyta; class Magnoliopsida; order Solanales; family Solanaceae; genus Lycium; species Lycium barbarum. Next base: position 44,414,123 of record NC_083347.1, on the reverse strand, counting down.
ACACACACATATATATATATATATATATATATATATATATATATATATTTCATTTATTTACAGTTTTCTTTTATTTTTTTATATAATTTTACCTATTTAAAAATATTTATTGTAATTATATTATTTTAAGAAATATTAAAAATTAAATACTCATGGGGCTTACGCCCCGTGCCTCGAGGCTTACGCCTCATCGAGGCGTATGTAAAACGCCCGCCTTACACCCGCCTTTTAAAACACTGGCACATGAAAGTAGAACCATTAAGATAACAAAAAAGGATCATTAATCCAATTCCTCTTACATCCTAATACAATAGAACTGCAAAAGAGGAAAAAATATATGAACTGGCCTGCAAGTTGCTGCCATAATTCTCTGGCGCCAGAAGTAAAAATTCTCTGCCACAATTCTTTCCCAAGATTAATTCCCTTTTAAGCCTTTCTTTCGTTTTAGACACTTTTTTCAGGGGAACTCCAGCAGTCCTCGGCACAGTTTTTAGTATTCAAGTTAATTCTGTTTAGCCCAGTTATGGTGGTTGATGACACAATCTATTCTGCAGTAGGTTTTAAGTCATATAATATTATTAGAAGTGAAACTAGAGCTGGGCTTGGTACGAATAGACGGAACGTAGAAGAAATCTGATCAGAAGACTACTTTTAGCCGGAAGACGATGGTGTGGCTGTGTGATACTCTCAGACCTCATTTGTTTGCAACTAAGGGAGGTCTGAATCTGAATCATTCAGATCTCAGTCCATTAAATGCATTTTTTTATTTTTTATTTTTTAATTTTAGCACTTATTGGGTCTGAAGACATCTGATTCGCTCAGATCTGAGAAGAAGTCTTAAAATTGTTCAGACCTTAAGCACACGCTCTTTTCTTCATCAAACTGATGCTTCAAAAGTTAAACGCCATTCTCTGTTATTTGTAAGATACATACAGTATTGATTCTTATGGATTTGTCGGACTCGAAAGTTTTGATCTCTTCCATCTAATCTTCTAGTGAAACTTTTGATCTCTTCCATCTATTCTTCTAGTGAAGAGATGGGTTGCCATTGAAGGTAAAAAAATACCATGAGAAGTTGAAAACCCATTTGTGTCTGACACCAATTACAATGAAAATCATGACAAATTGTGATCCTTAACCTTCAATGAATTTGGATCTCTTATTCTCTACTCCTATTTGTTCTCTTATTTCATGGCAAATTTAGATGAAAAGTTTTCTTCTCCTTTTTTCTATCAAAATTCTAATGGGTATGTCTGTGTGAACCCATCACATAAGAGGGCATAACAGGGGGGTTGGGGAAGAAGGGGAAGGGGACTAGATGGACAGAGAATCCAAAGATGCACTCATTTGGTGGAGCTCTTCAATTAGATCTTTCTTTTTTTTCTTTTTTTTTTTTTTTTTTTTTTTTAGCTGGATCTTTCTTGAATATATGAAGTATTTTTATACTTCGATTTCGTATCTAATATAAAATGTTCATTTATATATTAATTTAATCTTTTAATAAAGTTTGATCTATTGTTATATTAATGTTTTCTAAAACAATTTGTTGATATAATGTTTAATAACACTTTTTATAATTCAAAAATAAAGATAAATTATACCTATTCAGATGTTGAGAAAACAAACAGTTAAGACTGTTTAGCATTCAGATCTTAATGCAATATCTTAATATTCAGATGTGCATTCACATTTAGACATTTTAATTTTAATAAAAACAAATGCAGCCTCAAGGAGGTCTCGAAAGTTAAAGGAAACTATGTCAAAAGAAGGAAGTATCGGGATCACTTCTCAGAAGAAAAATTCTTCAGCTAAAGAAACTACAACAAACATGGACGTTATATGACCATCATCCGCACTCAAGGTAGGAGGAGATCAATTATTATTGTTCTTGAAATGGCATTTAATTCGGGCTGTATGGATATTGCAGTTAAGATTAACACATTCGTTAATTACGCAGTCTAGAAGCCAGTTATAAATTTGTCTAAAGAAATAGAGGAAGATCTTCCTTACCGGACACTGTCAGGAGGAGTAAATGGACATCCATAGAAATTAATGATGTTGTGGTACAGGAAAAAGGAGGTAGTATATGTATCTCTGGAGGAACCAGTCAGACGCAAAATGAACTTCAATGCAGGAGGGTGGTCGGCAGAATTCCAAAAGAAACCTCTGATATTCCTACTCTATGAGAGATCTCGTTGTTGGGCTAGCCGCTCTTGGAAGAAAATGTCGTACGAATTGGTTGATGCTCAGCAGATGGCCTTCATCTGAGGCTGATAGATAATGGATGCTAATCTAATTGCAAACGAATGTGTAGATACAAGAACAACGAGCAAAGAACCTCGAATATTATGTAAGCTAGATATTGTTAAACAAATGGATCTTGGCCTAACTCAACCCCAAAAGCTAGCTCTTGAGGGGAGGATTTCCCAAAATCATATAAGGAGACCAAAGACCCTTAAACCCACCAATGTGGGACTCAAACAGATATTGAGAAGGCATATGTCCACTTAAACTAGAACTTATTTGCTAGGAACGTTTTTGAGGATGGGCTTTGGAGACAAATGGATTAGTTGAATCAAATTCTGTATCAGCACATTCAGATTCTCAATTCTTGTTCGTGGCTCACCAGCAGGTTTTTTTCCTTCCCAGAGAGGCTTAAGGCATGGGACCCTATGTCCCCCTCTTTTGGTCATTGCTATAGAAGGTCTTAATGACAAGTTGAAGACTGCTCAAATAAATAACTGGATCAGGGGATTTAAAGTTAATTCCAAAGTTGGAATTCAATATCATGATCTCCCATCTTCAATATACAGATGATACACTGGTGTTTTTTGAAGCTGACAGAAAGCAACTACGGATGTTAAGAGTGATCTTCATTTTGTTTGAAGCCACATTTGGTTTACACAATAATTGGAACAAAGGTTATATATCAAATTGATAAGGAAGATGAGATCCACAACGTGACTGAGATTCTTGGAGGAAGAATAGGGGAATTACCAATAGTGTATTTGGGAATGCTATTGGTGGCCAAGAGTAAATCTAAAGGGATATGGAATGATACTTTAGAAAAATGTAAAAGGAAGCTAACAAATTGGAAGAATCAATATCTATCTACGTGGGGGGTGGAGTGGGGTGGGGGTAGACTGATTCTGATTAATTCTGTGTTGGATGCATTGGCTAACTATATGATGTCTTTGGTCCCAGCCCCTGTTAATGCAATGAAGAGATTGGACGCACTAAGAAGAAACTTCTTTTGGCTAGGGAACAGCGAGAAGAAAAGAATCCATTTGGTTAAATGGGCCTCCCTTACAGTCAGTAAGAAGGAATGAGGTTTTGGAATCAAGAATTTGAGAGTCCAGAATCACAGCTTGATGTTAAAATGGTTATGGAGATTTGCAGCTGAAGAACAGTCAGTATGGAAGGATGTGCTTAGAGATAAATATTGGATGGAAAGGAAATGAACAACTAACGCTGTGAATAGTCCTTATGGGGTAAGTCTCTGGAAGTCTATCGAACTTCTGACCTAAACTCATGAACAAGTCCACATTCAAAGTTGGGAACAGTACGAAGATATTCTTTTGGGAAGATAACAGCCTTGGCCAAGGATCCTTGAAACAACTCTTTCGATATTCACATTTTAAATCAACAGCAACCAGCAACAGTGGGAGAGGTTTGGGCAAATTCGGGATGGAATCTAAGCTTCAGTCTTCAGAAGACTATTATATGACTAGAAATTTGGCAGAGTAACAGAGTTTTATAATGTCTTGGAACAGTTTAAAGGGACCTCAACTAGAAAAGATTGTATGATCTGTCAAGGGCATAAGCAGGAGAACTTTTCAGTTAAATCAGCTTACAAGGAATTCAGCTTGTCAACCAATCTAATTGGGTGCTGGCCATCGAAGCTAATATAGAGAATTAAGATTTAATATAAAGTGGCTTGCTTTACGTGGTTATTGGCAAAAGAAGCAGTTTTGACCCACGATGATCTTATAAGGAGAGGCTACCAACTTTGCCCTAGATGTTAATTACGTGGACAGGAGGCACAGACAACAATTATCTTTTTTTCAATTGTAACTGGACAGGTCAGTTTTGGAGAATATTCATTAATTTGAGAGGTATCAAGTGGGCTATGCCAATGAGAACACTTGAGGTTCTAACATGCTAGACAGAGAGGGTATCTCTTTTAGTCAGAAAGAGATGGAGGATTATCCCTGCTTACAATTGGTGGACGATAAAAATTCAAAGATGTTTCGAAGACAAGTCCATTAACATCCAGTAACTGAAAATGGAATACCTAGGCTTGTTCTATTTTTGGTGTAAACAAGAATTTTTAGAAGATCATGAATCTATTTTTGATGTATCAGAATCCTTGTGAGAAGAAAAACGATTAGGAGTAGTTTTTCCCTTTATTTCTCTTGTAATTATGGGAGACTACGCACCCTTTGTGTAGTTTATTATTAATAAACATATTTAATAAAAAAATATGTTACCTTCTCAAAAAAAAATATTTTTACCAGTTAATAGAGAAGAAGGAAAACCCAATTGGGCCATATTCGAACTAGTAAACTATGCAGTTAGAATTGCGGTCTCTTAGGCATTGGGTTATACCCACTAGAACTGGGCATTACCAATAAGAACTGAATATCCAACATATTCTTTTTAAGTCAATTTCAGCAGCGTCTTTATACTACCCCGCAAAGGTGGAGGTAAGGTCAGCGTACAATCCTACTCCCCCAAAACCCCACTTGCGGGATTACACTGGGTATGTTGTTGTTGTTTAACAGCGTCTTTACAGGATTACTAATGCAGTCCAGTAGTTGCAATTTCACTTGCATCATATAGACGCAGTGTTCTAATACAACCAAAGGTCCACCCCTTTTTTATCTTCCCCTCTCCAGGACCACCCCCCACCCAATTTTGTTTTAAAAATAAAAAAGTAACAACAGGAAAAAGATAACATCCTTGTTAGATTGGTTTTTGACCAAGTAATGTTAAAGATAGCTCTAAATTCATGATTAATAAACTGGGATATAGACTTACATAGTTCGATTGTTCAACACTATAACATGGATAAAAATAAGAGATAATGGTAAAAAATACACCAGAACTATCATTTTTTCGCAAGTTTCACACCCCAACGATTAGTTGTCCTTTTTCCTACATGAACTATCACCACTATTCCCTCTTCCTACCTGAACTATCACCATCTATGTACTATTAAAACACACACCTAATTGAGTAGATGATGATAGTTCCGGGAAAGAAAAGGGAACAATAAATAGTTGGCCTAACCGGCTTCGAGGTGTGTTTATATACACAGACGGGGATAATTCATGTAGGAAAACGGAACAACTGATAAGTGGGTTGTATTCAGGTGGGTTTTTGAATATTAACTCATAGTATTGGAAAATGTTAAATTTCCACTTGTAGTTAAGCAATCAGGCGTCAACAGATTAAGGAAATGCCAATAAAGAGTGAAAAAGAAGGTTGATAACCATGAAATAATAATTAGTATAAGGAAGTGTTAATAAGCAGGAAGATACCTGAGATTGTGGCAGTTGAGAGAATTACCGATTTCTGATCGCCCACTAACTTAACGATCGACGTTTCCTCAGAATGTTGAAACCGACTGGAAATGGAAGCGGTCTTCTTAGTTAAAAAATGCTCGCTCCCACTCTAAGAACGTGTGATGTAAAACAAGTGAATTCGAGCAAGTAAGTAAGTAGGAAGATTTAACTTACGGTGACAAATAACTCTACTAATTTTTAACGGTGACAAGTTTGACCAGTCAAGGTTAAATTGGTCTTAAAAATATAATTAAGTTAAATAGGATTGAATTATAATTTTTAAAACTTCTTAATTTTTTACAAAATACAAAAAGATCCCAACTTAATCTCAAAAAAACCTATCAGCACCCCATCTACTCCTCCGACCCCTCCTCCCGCCCCACCCCCTAATTTTTTTAAAAAAAACAAGTTTTGATATTTTTTATTTGCTTTTTCATCGGCCCCTCCTCCTCCTTCTCCTCCTCCCACCCCTCCCCCCCCCCAGGCCCTAAATATTTTTTTTTAAGTTTTGATATTTTTTATTTGCTTTTGTACCAGCCCCCTCCTCCTCCTCCTCCCACCCCTCCCCCCCCCCCCCCCAACAATTTTTTTAAAAAAAAAGTTTTACATTTTTTTATTTGTTTTTTTCACCAGCCACCCCCCTCCTCGTCCTCCCACCCCCTGCCCCCCCCCCCCCTAATTTTTTTTTTTTTTAAGTTTTGATTTTTTTTAACAGCCCCCACTCCTCCTCCTCCCACCCCTCACCCCCTCGCCGCCCCCCCCCCCCCCCCCACAAAAAAAATTAAAAAAAGTTTAGAAAAAAATTTCTTTTTATTTTTTTGCACCCACCATCCTTCCAAAAAAGAAGTTTTGCAAAGTTTTTGTTTTTGTTTTTTTTGTACCACCCCCACCCAAAAAAATGATTTTTCTTGAAAAGAAGTTTTGAATTTTTTTTTTTTTTGGTTTCTTACTTCCCCACCCACCCAAAAAAAAAATTTTAAAAAAAAGTTTTGAAAAGTTTTTATTTTTGGTTTTTTGCACCCCCCACCCACTCTAAAAAAAAAATCTTGTAAGGAAGTTTTGAATTATTATTTTTTTGGGTTTAGGAAAAGTTTGGATAAAATCCAGGTTGTTGTTGTTGTGTGTTTGTAGTGAAATAGATGGTTTTTCTGTTGTTGTCCTGGTATGGTTCAGGATTTAGAAAAATATATCCAACATATAGTTTTTTTTGTTCTTGTCCTGGTATTTATCTGGTTCTGTTTGTAGAAGATAACCAATAGATTTGTAGTTGTTGCAACAAGTTCTACACTTTTTGCAACAAGTAGACAATCTGTTGCAATGACTCACTAATCTGTTACACATAGCTTCAATCATTTGTTTCTGTTTGTAGAAGATATCCAACAGATTTGTAGTTGTTGCAACAAGCTCTACGCTTGTTGTAACAAGTAGACAATCTGTTGCAACAACTACAAATCTGTTGGACATAACTTCAGTTATTTGGTTCTGTTTGTAGAAGATATCCTACAGATTTGTAGTTGCTGCAACAAGTTCTACACTTGTTGCAACAAGTAGACAATTTGTTGCGACAACTACAAATCTGTTGGACATAGCTTCAGTTATTTGGTTCTGTTTGTAGAAGATATCCTACAGATTTGTAGTTGTTGCAACAAGTTCTACACTTGTTGCAACAAGTAGACAATCTGTTGCGACAACTACAAATCTTTTGGACATAGCTTCAGTTATTTGGTTCTGTTTGTAGAAGATATCCAACAGATTTGTAGTTGTTGCAACAAGTAGACAATCTATTTATGAATCAACAAATGTTGAGGAAAGATATAGTCTAATTGATAGCCAAACTGACAATCAATCCTCAGAAATAGATGAAGAACAGAGCCAAGAAGCAGTAGATACAAATGAAGAAAGTGAAGAAGAACTAGAAGATGAAGAAACTAATGATGGAAATGAAGGAGATGGAGTAGATCAAGGAAATCTGCTACACCCCAGAAGGCAATTACTGAACAAATTAATACTTAAGTTGTGGTATTTGGAGCCAAGGTGGTTGTTTAACAATTTCTGTTTTTTTTTTTTTTTTTTTGTCCTTTATGTTATTTGTGAATGATGTTTATGAACTTATTTATTTTGATTAGTTGTGGTATTTGGAGCTAAGGTGGTTGTTGAACAATTTTTGTTTATGAACTTATTTATTTTGCTTACTAATTGTTGCAACAGATGCATACAATTTTGAAGAAGAAGTTGCAACAAGCTACTAATTTGTTTCAACAAGTTACTAATCTGTTTCAACAAGCTATTAATCTTTTTAAACAAGTTGCTTAGTTGTTGCAACAAATTACTCACCTTGTTGGAAAAAAATCAAACAATTGCTTAAATTATTGCAAAAACTAAAAAATATATCGCAACAGATGAGTTAATTATTGCAACAGATCATACATTTGTTAAAGAAGTTGCAACAAGCTATTAATCTGTTTCAACAGATGGATCAGATGTTTAAGCAAGTTGCGTAGTTATTGCAACAGATTACTCACCTTGTTTGAATTACTGCAACAACTTACTCATATGTTGTAGCAGGTATCTCATATGTTGCAACAACTTACTCATATGTTGCAGTAGATATCTCATATGTTGCAACAACTCCTCCATTGTTGCAACATATTCACGATATTGATCACATTGAACTCCTTTGTTTATACTAAATAACATTGAATTCATTTTTTTATCACTAAATATGGTCGAATTAAGTGCTTCACATCAAATCACTCTAATAATCACTCGATTTAGGAAGAATACACTTAGAATTGTCCATCTAATCCATGAAATTACTATCTAATCCATTAAGGATGTTAGTAGATATATATATTCATCACTAAATATCTTTAATTTCCTTTGTTTATCACTAAATATGGGTGAATCAAGTAGTTCACATCAATTCACTCTAATGATCACTCGATTTAGTGCATACTGACTTAGTGGATCATCTTTCCTAACTTAAAATACATCAAATTGATTAAGTATTATACATTGATCATTAAATATCGTTGATTTCCTTTGTTTATCACTAAATATGGGTGAATCAAGTAGTTCATGTTACACCCTATTTTGAACGGGGTCCAATATAGTTTGCAACTTCCCGGTTCTTCTAACTAGTATAAAAGGGTTAGAGTCGCCACCTTATTTTTTAGGAAAATCAGGAAACCTATATGTACTTGTGTGTCTACTTCATTTTAGTCCACGAAACCTATAAGATTCTAGATAAGGGTTTTATTTACCCCAAGGGGAAGGTATTAAGCATCCCTCAGAGCCTGTCCGGAGACAGTCCTTAAACTTAATTTAACTGAACACAAGGGGGGGATTATCTATCTGTTTATCATTATTATTACCTGTTTTCAAAATGTTATGACTTCATGAAAAGCTACACTAAGTGATAATATACTAAGTATATACAGTGTATAAAAATGTATTTATATCAAGTATCAAGTATTCATAAAGAATATATAGTAAAAAAGAATATATAAAAGAGTATAAAGAGAATGTACCTCGTAAGTATAAAAGTATATCTGTTAGTACAAATAGTATATATATATGTTAGTGTAAAGAATGTGTAACTATATTAAGAATATAAAAAAAAATGTAAGACTATGTAAAAAATAAATATATCAAGGATATAAAAAATGTGTGTTATGTAAGAATGTATGGATATTAAATAAATAAAGAATGTATTTTCAAGAATAAAAGAGTGTATATCGAACATAAAATGACTAAAGAATTGTATAAATAGGTATATTAGTCCATAAAGAATGTAAAAAATAATCTACGAATATTCATTAGTGTAAAGAGTTTATATAGCAAAATTATCCAGAAAAGTAAAGTTTATTTGACTTGTTTCTACCGTTTAGTTAAAAAGAGTGTTTGTTTAATAAATATCCTATCAAAAGAATAAGGAACAAAATAATTGTAAAAAGTATTGGTAAAAAATAAGTATAAGGGATTGTGGATAAAAAATTAGTGAAAATGTGTAATGCCTCTAAAGAATAAAAGATTTATGAATAGAAGACTTAATATTTTCCTAGCGTCAAAATGTGAATTTAACTTAATTAAAATATGTATTAGTGTACACGAAATAATATAAAATGTAAGTTGTATTAAGAGTGTATAAATAATATAAAATAAAGGATGGACTAGTATTTTTTGCCTAAACGTCAAAAGTGTGAATTTATTTAACAAAGTATTTATACCAAGTCAATTTAATACAGTTATGAAAGTATTGACGGCCTAAGTCTTGCCTAAAGCGAATGACAATTTTAAGTTTAACAAATAAGGCGACAAGTAAATAAATATATCAACCCGTCATTCCAAAAATAAAGTTTCCACTATACTATGAGTTTATGTTTTGTACAGTTATATAAAATGCGGAAAGTAAATACAAACAGTGATTCGATGAAGTCTTCGAGTTCCTTCCGAGTGTCGTCTTCGGGATGTATCTCCGGGTACCTATATTAACACTTAGTAAAAATGTTAGTAAGAGAATAAATACCTATCGGATGAATTAAAGAAATAATGAATAAACTTAAAATAAAAAAAACCCGCCTTTTGTACATGGGAGGCCTTGAAAATCGACGAAAAATTCTTCATCGGCCAATTGGGTGTAGTACTATTTTTTTCTCAAATCAGTTTCATCCGACATAAGTAAACCAGCAAAACGATACCAAAATATTGTAAAAATAAAATGGGAAAAACTTCATGGACAAAGCACCAAAAGCAGTAGCATCGCATCAATGCAGTATTAAAGTTGTATTATACTTGAGCAACAATTATAGATTTTGTATTTATAAATGGAATTGGGTTTCTTTAGACACTGGTAGTAGCAAAAACTTGTGTGTGCCCAATCATGTATTTTGGAGCAGAGAGAGAGAGAGATTGATTGTCTGTGTGTGCGCGCGTTAAAGGCTTCAAGGTAGAGAGAAGCAAACAGTGCGTGTGTGTGTGTGTGTGTGTGTGTGTGTGGGGGGGGGGGGGGGGGGGGCTGTTTCGCGGCTGGCTGCTCCGGTGAACCGGAGCATAAAGCTCCTCGCCGGAGCAGTGAAGAAGGCAAAAAAAAGGGGGCTGTTTGGGGGGTCGTTTGGTTCGTGGTATTGTGCCGGTAGATCCGGTGGCAGTGAGGGTGGTGGTCGAAAGGGGAAAATGGGGAAAGGCGGCGTGGTGGTGGCGTTAATGGCCAGAGAGAGGGATGACGTGGTGAGAGAAGATGAGACGAAGTGGTGGAGGTGTGGAGGCTTGTCGGTGTGTGGTGGTGGTTTGGTGCGTCGCCGGAGCTCCGAGCTCCGGCGTGGCGGCGGCGGCGGCGGCTGGAAGAGAAGTGGAGGAAGGAAGAGAAATGATGTAGTATTAGGTTTTGAATAGGCCAAATCTGAAAATGTAAATGTTGTGTAGTTGTGTAAAAAAAAATAACCCCGTCTATTCCTTTATAATACAAACTAACCCCTTCTATTGTCCAAAAAATATAAAGTCATACCCCTTTGTCCCTTCAATGCTCATTTTAATCTTTGAGTTATTATTCAATGGGGATTTCATCTTTTTAACCAATGTATAAAAATTTATTAATCAATGGATCAAGAACCCAACCCATCACCTCAAATGTCAACTTTTTTAAAAAGGTGACGAGACATTGACTTGATCGAATTTTGTTCTGCGTTTAAAAATTAATTGCTCTGATTTTCTCTGCACTGACAGACTATACTAAAATATAGTTAATTAATACATGTGTAAGTATGAAATGTAATTATTAATGTATAAGATATGAAAATGTATTGCTATAAAATAAAAGAAACAATTATTAATTGCACAAAAATGGTAGTATTACGCTGTACATGTACAAAATAATGATTCTTGGAAAATGACAATAAATTGATAAAATTCCTAAAATAAGGATAATCATCAATAAATTGTCAAGAAATGTAAAAATGTGTAAAAAAAAAATGTATTTCGCGCTCTTTAACGAATCAGGGCCCCCCCAAAACGTTAATTTTAAGCACGTCGAGCCAAAATTAGGTGTCAACAGTTCACATCAATTCACTCTAATGATCACTCGATTTAGTGCATACTGACTTAGTAAATCATCTTTCCTGACTCAAAATACATCAAATTGATTAAGTATTATACATTGATCACTAAATATCGTTGATTTTCTTTGTTTATCACTAAATATGAGTGAATCAAGTAGTTCACATCAATTCACTCTAATGATCACGCGATTTAGTGCATACTGACTTAGTAAATCATCTTTCCTGACTCAAAGTACATCAAATTGATTAAGTATTATACATTGATCACTAAATATCGTTGATTTCCTTTGTTTATCACTAAATGTGGGTGAATCAAGTAGTTCACATCAATTCATTCTAATGATCATTGAATTTAGTGCATACTGACTTAGTAGATCATCTTTCCTGACTCAAAATACCATCAAATTGATTACGTATTATATATTGATCACTATATATCGTTGATTTCCTTTGTTTATCACTAAATATCATTGATTCTCTTTGTTGATCACTAAATATGGGTGAATCAAGTAGTATCTGTTGTAACAACTGTAATATCTATTGCAGCAAGTGTAGTATCTATTGCAGCAACTGTAGTATCTATTGCAGCAAGTGACATAGTTGTTGAATAGGTCTTTACTCTTGTTAGATAAACACAACAAGTTACCCAGTTTCTGCAACAAGTCACTCCACTTATTGGAAAACCCCTAACATGTAACTTAGTTGCTGCAACAAGGCCTGTCAGTCGTTGCAACAGATTGCTTATTTGTTGGAAATCTTTTAGCAATTGGATAAAACCCAACAAGATACTAGTTGTTGCAACAAGTCTTGTTACTTGTTGGATAAAACCCAACAAGTTACAGAGCTGTTGCAACATATTCATTACTTGTCGGAAACTGTTCAGCAATTTATTAACAAGAATACACACATTTGTGATTTGAACACGATCCACATATCATATAAACCAAGTTCACAAACACCAAGAACATAAATTATCATTCTAAAAAAGAACAACATTAAAATGTCATAAAATTTCAAAAAATAACTATTATTACAACACAGTGCAATTAACAACTATGGAGCATTTCGGCTTGGACATGTTATTTTTTGTGCCAGCTGTTTTGCATAAGAAGCATTTGTTTTTCCTCGTTCGCAATGATTCCCCGATTCCACGCGTCCTCTTTGTCCGCCTTCTTCCAGGTTTGCTAGGATCAACATATGGAGGAGGTATCTCTCTCTCTCATTCAAAACTTCTTTTCAAGAATTTTTTTTTGGGGGGGCGGGGGTGAGTGGTGCAAAAAATAAAAACTTTTCAAAATTTTTTTTTTAAACAAAATTATTTTTTCTGGGGTGGGTAGGTGGAGTAAGAAACCAAAGAAAAAAAAATTCTTTTCAAGATTTTTTTTGCGCGGGGGGGGGGGGGGGGGGGGGGGCAAAAATTCAAAAATAAAAACTTTTTTTTTTTTAAATTAATTTTTTTGGGAGGGTAGGTTGTGGGTGGTGCAAAAAAAAAAAACTTTTCAAAATCATTTTTAAAAAAACATTTTTTTTGGTGGGATTTGGGGGTGGCAGGGTGGGGGGCAAGGGCGGGGGGAGGGGTGGATGGGGGTGGGGATGGTGCAAAAAACCAAAAACAAAAACTTTTCAAAACGTTTTTTTAAAATAAAATTAATATTTTTTTTGGATGGTGGGGGGTGGTGGAGCGGGGGGTGGGTGGTACAAAAAAAAAAAGCTTTTCAAAATCTTTTTAAAAAAACATATTTTTTGGTGGGGGGTGGGGGTGGGCGTGGGGTCAAGGGCGGTGGGAGGGGTGGATGGGGGTGAGGGTGGTGCAAAAATCCAAAAACAAAAACTTTTTAAAATAAAATTAATTTTTTTTAGGAGGGTGGGGGCTGGTGGGGCGCGGGGGTGCGTGGTACAAAAAAAACTTTTCAAAATCGTTTTCAAAAAAACATTTTTTTTTGTGGGGGTTGGGGGCGGGGGGCAAGGGCAGGGGCAGGGTAGGGGGCTGGGGGCAGAGAGGAGTGTGGGGGCGGGGGGCCGTGGGGGGCAGGGGGTATTTTATGGTTTATATGGATTGGGTCAAAGTGTTAAAAACAAAACTTTGAGGCAAAGTGTAAAAAACAAAGCTTGGGGTCAAAGTGTTAAAAATATAACTTTGGGGCAAGTCAAAACTCCATAATCACTAATCCAAAGTTTATCACCCCTACTCAATTAAAAAAACTAGAGTTACCCCAACTCAATTTTCAAACTTTTTTGTCACCTTTAATTAAAAGCCCCCAAGTAACTATACAATTTCTTGTTTGTTTGATTGATAATATAATAGTTACTGATAAAGATTAATTTGTTTTTATATTATGTCAACTCAAGATATATAATTTAGGGGTGATAAGTGAGCGGATTACTATGGATTAAGTCGATAAATGAGCGAATTATATATAAAAAATTAATTAGATAGAAATGAGCTAACAAACGGGTCATAATTCAACGGGTCATTTACACTATTTCCCCTGTTTTGTGCTGGTTTTTAACTTTTCCCGTCAAGACAACCAACTTTTTTTCGGGCATAAGTTTATATTTTCGCATCATAATATCTCATAAGTTATACCTCATCCTTAAAAACTTGTACGCTACTAGGCATAAGTCTGATTTTAAAGGGTAAAAGTTAAAGACCAGCCAATTTGAAGGGCAAACCGTGTAATTTCTTCTAATTCAACATGCCCAATTCTAAGTTTTAATTTTCTTTGTCTATTTTTTATAATTTATTTAAGTACCTAATAAAACTATTTTTTTTACTACTTTTTTATATGTAACACTAGTTACCTGAGGCCCGGGCTTACTCAAGATATAAACATTTTTTCCGCAATAATTTTTCACTTTATTTGAAAAATGGTGTTTGGCGATGAAATTTCAAATCCAACTTGAAGTTGTATTTCAAATTCGTAAAACAACTTATAACCTGTTTTTAATTCACTTTTCATTTTTGAAGTTGTATTTAACTACATTCAAGCATGAACGTTATTTCAAATATTCTTTGCAAAAAATATAACCAAACACAACTTCATTTTTAACTCCAACTCCATGAATCTCAAATAAAATGAAAAATATTTAGACTCTATCGTCAAATGTCTACTTAGTCACCTAATTAGATAAATTTTAAATAATAGATTATTTATGGGGAAGAAAGTTTGGCAAAAGAATTATAAAAAATCAAAGGGACACAAGCGACACGAGATTATGCAAAATATCATGATTTAAATTATGTAAAATAATTGCGACTCGGTGAAAAAAATCATAGATTGAAAAATATTGACATTTTTTTTTAATTTGTGAGAATATAATTTATTTATTACATAAAAATAGATTATTTTGGCACTTATTAACTTTTAATTTCACTCATAAGATATTCCGTTTGACAAGAGTTTATGCTAGTTAAATGCGGTGATTTAAGCTTAGTTTTAGACGAAATTAAGAAAAATAAACTAAATTCATTAAACAAACCTCAAGAATTAGTTTAGTTCTTCATACATAGTTTATGCTTAAGAATATTATTTTTCAATTAAAATGCAATTTATTGTAATTTTGTATAATTTTTAAATATTTAAATTTTAATTTAAAAATTAAGTTGATCTAATTCAATTTAGCTTCAAAGTTTTGTCAAATTCACTCTTGGAAAATGAAAAGTCACATAAATTGTAAGGGAGGGAGAGTAATTATATTAATAAGTTTAATAAATGCTCTAGTTGAAAACAAAAATGTGGCTCCAAAGCTGCCTAAACTTTACCAAAATGTATGATGACAAATAATGTAAAGGATAATCCAGTACTTCATCCGGACCATATTATATGATGCTTTTAGCTCGGGCACACTCCTTAAAAAGTCACTTACCCCTAAAAAATAAGAATTAGTTTTACTAAATTACCTTAATTAAATAGTAATAATTTAATATGGGTTATTGATTATGTAAAATTCATTTATTATCTAAAAATATGAATAAAGTTGTAGAACCTTTTTTATTATATAAAAAATTATTTATTTTGAACTAAATATAAAAGCTAAAAATACAATATAAAATGAAAGGAAGGGATTAAGGGGCAAGAAAAGATTCATAAATAGATACTACAATGTACCAATTACAAAAGTCCACGTAGCATGTAGGAATGGACTTAAAGGAGAATGAATGTAAAAAGTAGGAATAGGCAAGAAAAAGGCTAACACACACCTTGAATGGTTGATGTCATAGAATCAAAATTATCAAAACGCTCCCGTGAGGACTACAAAATTTGGACATTCCCTCTTATATATATAGTATTAATATCAAACAAACAAAAAAAAAATCTTTTTGAAAATATTTTGAAATTTTTTCTCATTGGTCAGTTTGGGCTAAATATCAACCCAATTTTTAAATAGATTGAATTGGACGAATCAAAATAGGCTGAATTACAAATTAAGCGGGTCATATTTTACAGGCTAATTATTCCATCACTAAATTATATATGATAATTAAATGCTTTCTCTTTAAGAAAGTTACATATTTGATCGGGCAGCGAAATATAATTACATTCGCTAGCTAAATATATATTATTTTGTATAAAATGTGTATAATTTTTGTATATTAATTTTTATATGCATAAAATATACATTTATTGACTATTTTTTTGGTGGGTGGCATACAATATAGTTATCTCTTTTTTAAACCCTGATAATAAAATGATATGTCGTATGTTCCGACGAATTCATTGGAACTCAACATTTTTCATAAACAATCAATTTTTACATAAATATTAAATTTAGACTCGTAATTTTAATAGGTGTAATAGTAAAATTTTAAAGATTAAACTCATCAAATTTAAATTTTTGATCAATTAATGTTGATAATTTTTTTTTTCCGCTTGGTGTCCGGTACCTGCATTGGAGCCCAACTATATAGGTATTCGCGCCGCGTAGGGTCCCATTCGGGGGGAAGCGCTCCCTACCAAGGATTTTTTCATTCCCAGGGCTCGAACACGAGACCTCTGGTTAAGAGTGGAGCAGCCCCATCCGCTCTACCATATGCTTTGGTGGTGTTGATAATTTTCTTATAAAGGGAGATGTAGTTTTGAAAAGGGAAAAGGGCCAATGCCCCTCAACTATGAAAAATAGAGTAAAATTGCCTTTTATTTTGACTTTGGTCCGAGAATACCGTTATCGCTAATATATTGGTTCAGATTTTCCCTAAAAACAGAACAAATTTTGCCATCCATTTGAACTTGATCCCAAATTACGCTCATCAGTGGTGGACTAACTCATATTTATCCCTCAAAACTAATAGAATTTTTTTACAATGTAAGTGACCAACTTGTATATTTTTGAAATTTTCCCTAAGATTATTGTCTTGCATGGTAGCACTCCATCTTAATAATAAAATAGGTTGTAAATGGACAAAAATAAAAAAAGTTGAAAATGTGTTAATTTAGAGGGGCAAATATGAGCTAGTCCATTCATAATAAGTGCAATTTGGGATCAAATTCAAATGGAGGATAAATTTATTCTATTTTCTATAGTTGAGGGTAAATCTAGATCAATCCACCAGTGATAAGGATATATCTGAGACCAAAGTCAAAATAAGCGCAATTTTTCTCTATATCCATATTTGATGGGCATTTTTTACCCTTTCCCTCTGCTACAACAATTAAAAATGATTTGGTAATAAATTATAAGTATATGTAAGTTAAACTTGTCAGCCATGTATTGGTTGAATTTATAAATGGTAGAGTGCAATTACGCCCTCCTATTCACAGAGAGGTTGAGAAAGTTTGGAGAGTAAGAAACAAAGTACGCAAAGCAATAAGAGCATGATATGTGTCTTTATTTAAAGTTAATCATTTAACTACGGTTAAGAAATATGTTAACCGTGATAAGTTAATGTATGGTTTAGTGCATGTTAACGAGTTCAGGCAAGTTTTTATTTGTGGTATTTAGCAGGGAAAGCCTTTTAGTCAACATGTTGCTTGTCCTAAACGAGAAAACGAGCATTCCCCAACTGTGCCAGTTATAATCGGTCATCGGTGGAGCAGTGGTAGCTAGGGGTGTACAAAGTAAACCGACAAATCGCACCAAACCGATAAATCGAGAAAAAAATTGACTAGTGGTCTGGTTTATCTTGGTTTGGTGTTGAAAAAAAAAACCCGACCATAATTGGTTTAGTTTGATTTTAGCTAAAAAAAGTCAAACCGAACCAAATCAACCCGACACTACATGTATTCATTTTTTAAAATATTTTATACATAAAAATATTTATTTGTCATGTAATTTATAAATATTTCTTAAATTTTTTCGTAATTTTTTGTCTTTTATCATATTATATTTCAAGCTTGAACTTAAAATTTTGAATGTCAATAAATTTTATATCCCACAGATGTTAGTAACTTAAATAAAGTCCAAACCGAAACCAACACTAATGATAACGAAAGAAATTCAATTCTACCACTAGAAATGACAATGATGTTGAATATCCATTCTTTTTTATATAATTGATTTAGAGAGTGAAAATACATAACTTATTTTTTTTTCTTTGTCATGAATTAATTCTTAGCCATACTTATTTTAGCTTGACTTAATACTTTTAGATTATGGTCATTTTCTTTATGGCTTATTAATTAGCAATATTTATTTTAACTAATTTTATTAATTTTATAACTAATACAATGTCATTACTTATCTCACATTTGTATTATTTCTTTAAAAAACACCTTAATTATATAGTTAAATCTTACTAGGACTAAAGAAATATTTGAAGTAAAAATTATATGTTTTATATGAAAACTTTTTTGAAAAAAAACCCGAAAAACCCGAGAAGACCGAATAACCCGAGAAAACCCAAGGTTGAAAAACCCGAATTTTATTAATTTGGTTTGGTGTATAAATTTAAAAACCCAACGCAATTGGTTTGATTTGGTACTTAAAAAATCCGAACCAACTCGGTTCTATGTACACCCCTAGCGGTAGCTATGAGATGATATTCAGTTAGAGCCCCTCAATAGCAGAAACAATCACCTAGCAGTCAAGAATTTCTCTAAGGTGTTCAAGATTTAACATACAAGTATAAAAAGTAATATCTATAACCTATATATACAATATCATTTTCCAGCAAATGGTGTTCAACATAGCGCTTTGTCATACATAACTCCCCCCCTCTGCAAATGGTCGAAACTGAAGCGAGGGAGCAAAAACCTCTTATCTAGCTGCCAGCAGCTGAAAACTTCAAGACGGAGACACTGAGGTTCACTTGGAGATCGATGTTATTAGTCCACTACGTAACGTGGAAAGTAAACAACTTCATGTTCTGTTACTGTAAGGTAGCTAAATGTTCAGTTTCATATATGGAAGGAGCGATTTACATAGGAAGGAGTACTAAATCCTTGAAAGGTAAAGCTCTTACAATGTGAAAAGTGACTAGTAGTAGCACTTTATTACCACTAGACCATACCAGCCTACTTTTAGTTCCTTTGAGGATCGACCTGATCCACTAGCAAGACTACTTTTCAAGTTTTCATACGACTGTCCCATCTTTAATGGTTGCATTCTTCATTATGACAGTAATCCCGGACCTAATGTAAAATCCTTCCTCCGACCTATCAGCTTCTTCAACACCCTGCATCATCCAAGCATCAGTTAAACTTGCATTCTCTTTTATGATGATTTCACACTTCAAAAGAAAGATACTTACTTCCTTGTTCATAATAACCACATCTTTTCCTATCTTCGCATTCTTGTCAATTATGCAATTTCTTCAAGAAAATAGAAAGAAAAGCATGTCAAAGTCCTCTAAAGGTAACCTTGGTGAAGCTAAGGCAAACAACGGTAAACTACACCGGAATGAATGATGAGAGACTAATCAGTGGGACCAGAGCTCAAAGTTTTTAAGCTGGTCAGTCAAAATGAAATTTTGAGTGGTCAATTTTCAATCCACAAGGGTGAGAACTGAGAAGTGAGTCTGAGTTCAGTAGAACATCTTACTGTATCTTGGTGTTTGGTCCGACCCCTATTGGAACCTTTCCTTCTGCTAGTAGCGAAGCGATCTCAGATTCAGTTTGATAATAGTCTGCACCCATCATCATGGTATCCTGAGAAGTGTTGAGACATATTCAGCTTATAAACAAGTGAGCAATAAAACAGCTGTTTAGAAAAAACCTCCGTGCTAACTAAGATCATGCTTGTGTTTATTGCTCCACTATGCTGAAGTCCGTTCCTAGAGTACATCTTACCAGCTTATTTGCAGAAAACAATAATGTAGCCTGTAGGAGGAATCCATGACTGTCATAAATCATCCTTCCTACACCTAGTGTCATGGGCTCATGGCACATCCACAGGATGGATGGTAATTGTTATGTGCCTTACATGTCATATAGGTTTTCTAAGTTGTCAGAATGCATCAGATGATGCAGGATGTTGTTTTTAATTTAGTCCAGGCTCTAACTGAAAGAACTCTCCAGCTAAAAACAGAAAAGAAAAGCTTTCAATCAGAATATGAAAACATACCTTAAACTCAACACCATAGTCTAAGCGTGATCGCACACCAACTATAGAGTGCTGGATGGAGCATTCCCTCAGAAAGCAACCATGTGAAATTATTGCATCCACTATCTGACAATGAAAAGTATTAACATGACATGTTAATAGTACCTTGCAATCCTGGAAATTTTTTACCACAAGCGTTTATGTTAACTGGCATACCCTGCATTTGTCAACTTTTGTAGGAGGTAAGAACCTAGGAGAAGTGTAGAATGGGGTCATCGGGTCATTGAAGTCAAACTTTGGAGGCTACATAAAACAGAGAGAAAAGAGGAAAAATGCAAGTTATTAATCAATAACTGAAGGTGGAGAGTATGGTAAATAAAAAAGAAACATAACTACCAAACATTCCACAATTACTTAAAATACTGCTCCATATTTCAGAGTCCTTGCATCAACTGTCTAGCTCTTACTTTGTGTGATAGTAGTAGTAGTAGTCAGATGGTAGCAAACATTAAGTTGTTCACCTGCTCTGTGAGGGCCAAGTTGGCATCAAAGAAAGACTTCACTGTTCCAATGTCCTCCCAGTAATCACTAAACAAATATGCCTAATAAAATCGATCAGTCAGAATTTAAGTATAGAATGAACAACAAAATTTGTGAACTCGAAAGGCTAGAAGTTGGCTATTACCTGGACATTATGATCCTTAACAGCAGAAGGGATGATTTCAGAGCCAAAGTCATTGCATGAAGGGTAAGCCGACTTGAGAAGTTTTAGTAAAACATCAGTTTTGAATACATAAACACCCATGGATGCAATGTAAGGAAACTTGGCTGCCTCTTGCTCAGATAGTCCGAGGATAGATGTGTCAACTAGCTGCTATACAATATTAGACGTGCAAAATACAAGTTACCAATGTGAAAGCAAGAGGGGCTGTAAGGGGATAATTAATTAATATCTAACTCCAGTTCAGAAAGAGTTTACAAAGTTCCAGGTGTGGAAGTCCAAATATATATACCATTGCCTTCAAAGCAGGGCCTTTTGGTTTCTCAGCAAATTGGATGATACGTCCCGTTTCATCAATTTTCATCAATCCAAAATCTGAAGCTCGACTGCCAAAAGAGAGGATGGAGGGAGGTAAGAGAGAGAGAAAGGTCTTGATTAACTCCTAGATAGAGCTTAAAAGGTTCGTTAGACCTTATAGTGCATTCAAGATAGACAATATGACTGAAATCTGAAAGAGATATATAAGTTAGGGAGCTCAAAATAGGCTTCTTTTTTTTTTTTTTTTAGAAATCAAAACAGAAATAAACTTAAGGGAAACTGCAAATTGTAACTCTATATGCTTCCAGAGCTTTCAGTGGACATTAATAAGTGCTGGTTCCTTGAAGTTAATAAGGATGTTAGATGGGAAAATGCATCAAGATTATTACTATCTATCCGTGACAGAAAAGATACTGGATCCACCTAAATAGTTAAACTAAAAAGGATTTCAAGCTTCCGACAACTCTCATTTTCTTTCTCTTATTTTCTTTCCTTGTCTGTGCCAAAATCGTATTGAGGATTAAAATAATCATGATAAACGGGCCTTTTGCAATTATCTGTAGATTGATATATCTGATAAAAAGTGCACTTCAGTTTTCAATATGCCTTAAACATATTCGGAACTGTGGCCACCATCTGCCACTCCGAACAATATGAGTAAGAACCTTTCAAAGAATCAGGAACACATAAAGCAACACAAATAGGATTTAGTTTCACATGATATAAGCTATCAATTCAGAAGAAAGATCAATTTCATACCCATCATCCATTGGAACACATGAAACTGTAATATCAGCATTTGTGTCAATATGCTTCTGCAAGAACAAATTATCTTCATTAAGCAAAATATATGAACATAGGGTTGGCCTACTAAGCAATTATTGCCACAATTTTCTCATACCTGAACAAAGTCCATGTAGTCCATTCGATAAAGATGGTCACCAGACAAAATCAATATGTGCTCGACATTTTTGTTCTTCTCATTCTATGTCATCGTTCGTAAAAAGGTCAGCATTTTTCCTAGGAGCTTTATCAATGACAGATCTTAACCGCATACCTCAAATACCCATGTAAATTGCCGCACAGCATCAGCAGTGCCTTGGAACCACATTTTCCCTGCATCCCCTTGAGTCTGGGTTGCAGCTAAAACCTGCATTTGAGAAAAAACTTTTGTTTTATCTGTCCACGACACATTTCTTTTATCTTCCCTGTTTTTAGGTTGTTCAACCTCCCCATGGATCCAAGGAGCCAGAGGAGAGGAAATAAACAATGCTTTTACAACATAGACACTCATCAAGCATCTTATGAAGGTTTTTCTTAAACTGATATGATTAAATTTCATTGTCAAATATATGTAGCTTAAAAGAGCAACTCCGACTAAGAACTTAAAGTAACCAGAATGATCTTACCTCCACAAATCCATCTCCAAAACCCACTCCATTTCCAAAATCATACGTGCGAGCAAGGTGACGATTGAGGGAAAAGGAATTGAACTGTGTTAAGATGAAAATTTTCCGTATGCCACTGTTGATGCAGTTACTCATTGGTACATCAATTAGCCTGTAACAACCACCAATTGGAACCTGAAGAACAAATCCAATTGTCAAAGAATTTCAATTAAAAACCAATAGAGATGACATAGCCTCACATCTAAGCTACGTTCAAACAGAGAAGGCAACTCCACACTTAGCTGATCCACTCCCTTCTTTAGTTCTCAAAAATCCAGCTGAATTGGAATTAGGACCACTACAATTTTTTAGACTGAAGTTCTTTTAAATTGGAGTTAGGACATCTTGTCAATCTCAAAAGATTCAAGCAACAATAACAACAACAACAACAACATATCCAGTTTAATCCCACAGAGTGGGGTTTGGGGAGGGTAGAGTGTTACCCGTACCTCGTGGAGGTAGAGAGGGTGTTTCCGAAAGACCCTTGGCTCAAGTGTCGGAAACAAAAGTAGCTATGAAAATGGAAATGCGGCAGTGCAGAAAACATGGCAACTAATAAGAAAAGCAGAACAAAGCATTCAGATAAAAAGAACCATAACAATAGCGAAAACAGTCCAATAACCGAAACAAAAGATTCAAGCAAATACTTAAAAGAGAGCAGATATATATACATATATATATATATGTGTGTGTGTGTGTGTGTTGTAATTCTTACAGCTGGTTTAGCTCTTCTGCTAGTAAGAGGAAAAAGACGAGTTCCCGCACCGCCACCTAGAATGACTGAGGCAACAGTTTTCGGGTCTGCCTTTGGATGCTCCTCCTCAAACATTGCTTCTTCAAATGACTAAAAACCAACATAAACAACACAAATTAATCTTCTTACATGTATCAATTAACTTTACTTCTATGAATCACCTATACTTACCACAAGCTCTTTGTTTATATCACGGGTTAGAACAGAAAAGGCAACACCACTCTTAACTTTTCTACCCCTTTCTTGAGTTCTAAAGCTCTTGCAAGACCGAAAGCGAACGCCAAACCCCTTGTTAATCTTCACTCCCCAAAATGCACTATCTTGGTTACTTATACCCTTGCTAATTGCCACTAATTGTGCAGTGCCATTCATATTAGCACACAACATCAACATATCCATTGCTGTAATACTCGCTCACTTTCACTACCAATTACACACCACTCCTCATTCACCAAAAGAATGCAGTGTTTATAGTGCAAGAATCCCAAGAACTACAGGACATAAAGAAGCATATTAGAATAGTGCTTTTTCCTAAAAGATTCCAACTTGAGACAGAAAGTGCTAAAAACAATTTACAAAGAAGCAAAAAAGGTTCCTACTTTACACAGAAGATTCCTGTACCTTTAACATGCAACCCGAAAATATCAAATAGATTAACCAAACAGAATAAAATGCAAGACTATAATCATCAAACTAAATAAAACCCACATCACATTAACAAAATCTTAGCAAATGAAATAATTTTTTAACCATTTTTACTATGAGCAGTATTAAACTAGATCCAAAAACACTCCGATCATAATAACTTTTCCAAGAATCTATACTATAGTACTAGAAATTAAAAAAAAAAAAAAACAAATCAGCTTGCTCTCACTACCTGAAGTCAGCTTTTCAAACACCCAATTGTTTTCTCAAAAAGTTTCTTGAATTGAAGGAAGAATAATATGACACTATCATATGAGTTAACAAGAATTAGTAATAAGTAACTAGGTTAGAGTTTTGTTGCACATAATAGGGGTGGAGTTCCAAGGTCTCTTGACTCTTGAAATTTGCAGAGTCCAACATATTAACGTGAAATGTGTCTCTCCTTCATAATTTTAACACTCCACGTGTTACTTAAAAGTAAACCCGTCAACCGGTTCGGTTGAACCGGTAACCGGAACCGGTAGAACCGGTTCCGGTTAACCGTTAATTCTTTATCGGTCCGGTTTTCATTTTTTTGAAACCGGAACCGGTAAAATCGGAACCGGACCGGTTAAACTGGTTAAAACCGGTGAAATTAAAAAAAAAATTACAGTCGTTAGTTGGGCTTCTGACCGTTAATGGACCGTTGGCAACGGTCCATTTGCAAAAATGGTCGTTGCCAAACGGTCATATACTTAATTTTTGCCCCACCAACCCCCAAACTTTTTTTTAACACTTTAACCCATCCCCACCCCTATATAAACTCTTCTTCATTTTCTTTTTAATTCACACCAATTCACTCTTCTCTTTCTCTCAAATCTCAATCTCTCAATTATAGTTACTTTGCAATAATTAGCCAGTTTATATTTCTCTCAAATAAATATTACAAAGTCTTATTATAGTTTCAATTATTAATTTTGCAATTATAATATTGTTGGTGGAGTTGGTGATTTTACAACAATCCGAAGTAGCTTTGGTGGATTTGCAATTCTAACCGCCTTCACTTTGTTGGAAATTAATCCGGCAATTTGGTACCTTCGTTCCAACTCTATCTTTATTTTTCGCAATTTAATTCTAGCAATTTATTTTTCGCAATTTAATTTACGCAATTTAATTCTAGCAATTTAATTTGTTGTGATTTAAATTAATTCTATTTAATAATGTCAAAGAGATTAAGACGTGGTGCCGGTAGTAGTAGTGGTATTGTTAGGGGTGGGCTTAATGAGGAAACATTTGTGGAAGAAAACACCTAATTTAGGTATTGATGTTGGTGGAAATAATCCACTTTTAGGTCATGAGGCAATGCAACAACATTTTACCGACACTTTTAATGAAGATGATGATATGATGAAACACAACCCCCCGAAAATCCCATAAGAGATACATGTCCTGCACAATCACATACACAAGACAAACCGCCTAGAACTCGTAAGCCAACAGCTAAAGTTTGGAAATTTATGACTAAGAATAGGGAAAACCAATCAGCTACATGTACCCTATGTGGACAAGTATTTAGTTTTAAGCAAGGAACTGGTAAGGATGGTGGAACGGGTACACTAAATGATCATATGAGAACCAAACATATGGATGTTTGGGGAGAGCAAACGGGTTCAAATGTGGGAGGTATTCAAATGACGATAGACCCACGAACCGGTAGAAATTTTAAGTATGACAAGAAAAAAGAGCGTGTAGAAATAGCTAAAATGGTAGCTTATGATTGTTTACCATTTTCCTTTCCCTCGGGTTTGGGATTTGTTACTTACATTCAACGTTGTTATAATCCGTTATTTGAGGGTATTCCTAGAAGTACTTGTAGAGCCGATGTTATAGATTTGTTTAAAAATATAGATTTTATTTGCGCCATGTATTTAATTCTTTAAATTGTAATGTTTGTCTTACCGCTGATTTGGGTCTTAGTCTTAACAAGTTAGATTTTTTTGCTATTACATGTCATTGGGTTGATGACAACTGGGTTATGCAAAAAAGAATTATAGCTTTTTTATATGATGAAGGAAAAGGTCGTCACGATGGAAATTTTTTAGCGGATTCAATGTCTACTATTATGAGATTTTTTTAACATTTATAGAAAAACACTTTGTATTGCTTTAGATAATACTTCTAATAATACAAAGGCGATAGGTCTTATAAAAAGAGAACTAAACCCTCCGCTAAGAAATATTTTTCATGTAAGATGTAGTTGTCACATTTTAAACTTAATTGTTAAAGATGGTCTTGTGCATTTTGAAGATTCTGTTCAAAGAGTTAGAGATGCGTTTGCGTTTCTTTTTGTAATGCTAATAGGGGAAGAATTAGAGATTTTAAGAATGCTTGTGTGGAAAATAACCTTAGACCTAGGAAAATTCAAGTAGAAATTGAGACTAGGTGGAACTACACTTACATTATGCTACAACAAGCATATGAGTATAGGATTCTCATACAACAAGTTCACAACAAATATAATATTAATAGTGAGGATTGGTTAACTTTTATGCATTGGGAAGATGTTAAAGAATGTGTTGACCTCTTAGAAATTTTTTATAATGCAACTCTTGCTTTTTCTAGACAATTCTATCCCACGGTAACCGGAATTTTAGCCTACTTAGCGGAAATAGCTAGAGTTTTACAAGAGTATAAATATAAACCCGGTTATCAAGTGGCTATTTTTGAAATGATAATCAAATTTAAGAAGTATTTTGTCACACCCCATTCCTGATAGGGCATGACGGGCACCCGACTCTCATCAGAGCCGAGCGAACCCTCAGACATTCGCTCTATCAAGACCTGTCATTTCCAAACTTTTAAGAACATAAAACTTTTCAAAAAAAACAAATCATCTAAAATACATGCTCCTTTAAAGTACACAAATGGTTCAGCTGACATCACTCTGTCGACATCTCGACAAACGTACCACAGGACACTGTCTGCAAAGTCTCTAATATAGGCGAAATACCATAACGTAAGTACTCTGACTCGGCAACACTCCGGAAGGAAATGGATCTCACCAATTCAGCTGGAACATCTTCTAGCAATATCCTCTACTCATCTGTATACACCTGCACGGCATGAAACGCAGCCCCCGAAGAAAGGGGGTCAGTACGAAATATGTACCGAACATGTAAAGCAATACTAAATCATAGCACAAGGAAAGTGCAGCAGTAAACAAGTTTAGAACTCAAACTGTAAGTAACCTGAAACAGCAATTTGAACCATGTCCTGTGGCCTTTACACAAATTCTAGCATACACAATAAAGTATAGAATATTCTACTCGTAGCCTCTTCCGGCATAGTAACACAATAGTCCCTCTGAACGGCCGCTTCCGGCATAATGATGATGGCCCCTTCGGGCAGCCGCTTCCGGCTTAATAATAATAATGGCCCCTTCGGGCAGCCGCTTTCGGTTTAATAATGATAATGGCCCCTTCGGGCAGCCGCTTCCGGTTTAATAATGATAATGGCCCCTTCGGGCAGCCGCTTCCGGCTTAATAATAATAATGGCCCCTTCGGGCAGCCGCTTCCGGCTTAATAATGATAATGGCCCCTTCGGGCAGCCGCTTCCGGCTTAATAATGATAATGGCCCCTTCGGGCAGCCGCTTCCGGCTTAATAATAATAATGGCCCCTTCGGGCAGCCGCTTCCGGCTTAATAATGATAATGGCCCCTTCAGGCAGCCGCTTCCGACTTAATAATGATAATGGCCCCTTCTGGCAGCCGCTTCCGGCTTAATAATAATAATGGCCCCTTCGGGCAGCCTCTTCCGGCTTAATAATGATAATGGCCCCTTCGGGCAGCCTCTTCCGGCTTAATAATGATAATGGCCCCTTCAGGCAGCCGCTTCCGGCTTAATAATAATAATGGCCCCTTCGGGCAGCCGCTTCCGGCTTAATAACGATAATGGCCCCTTCGGGCAGCCGCTTTTGGCTTAATAATAATAATGGCTCCTTCGGGCAGTCGCTTCCGGCTTAATAATGATAATGGCCCCTTCGGGCAGCCGCTTCCGGCTTAATAATAATAATGGGATGTAAACATAAATCGTAAATGAAATGAAATAGTAAAATCTCGCACCCCCTTCGGAGTGGTTTTGAAAATCAAACTTTATGTTTCCTTTAGTATAAAACTAATTTCCTCAAAATCATTAGTAAAACCATGTACACAACTAAACTGACACCTTATGAGTGTTCTCTTTGGAACAAAATAGGGGCTTATATATATATCGATTATTATCCATCGTACAAGAAATTGAAGAGGGAAACTCAATCACTTAAGAGTTCTAGCATCAAAAAGTGAATAAGAATCATGAATCACACTCGGAACTTATGAATATAATTACCCCAAGTGTTGACACCCAATTTTGTCCCGCCTCTCTTCCAAAATACCTATTTACGCCTCTAATATTTTTAGAAAAATTAAAATATATATATAGTCATTTTTTACTAAATTATCAACTTCTCATCAATACCGGCACTTTATTATTCTATTGCAGTTACTATTGTTGTTGTTGTTGTTATTATTATTATTATTATTATTATTATTATTATTATTATTATTATTATTATTATTATTATTATTATTATTATTATAATTCACAATTTTATCATTTTTTTAGCATTTTTTACCAGCTTACGCACACGCATCGCATTTATCTTTTTTGTGTAATTAAATAATAGTATTTATTTTACTGTGGATTTTCAAAATATTATTGCACGGCTATTACAACGCCATTTTTTTTATATCTGAGCATTAATGATTGCATATCTCATATTGAGCAATATTTTAACACAAGTTATTTAAACAGGTCTTTATTTAAATTTAGAAACCAAACTATTTTTTGTGCACGTAGTCCGTATTTTTGACTTACCGGACCCCAAATCAAAGTCCGATTAACTCCTAATATTTTTTGGACTAGACCATGTTTTTTATCTCAATTTTTAGACCAGTACATGTTTTAATTCACTAGTCCATCCTTTTAAAACCCAGTCTAAAATTGACCCGGTCCACAAATGGACCGGGTCCGATATATTTTCATCAAAATAAGGGAAACCTAAAAAGGGTTCCCCTCATTTTTTTCCTCCGCCGCTCCCTTCCTCTTTCTCTCTCTCTTCGCTCCCTCTTCTCTCATCGACAGCCCCACCACCGCCGCTCCTCTTCGTCATCTCTCGTCCCCACCACCGCCGCCTGCACCCCGCTCCCACTTCCCTCTGTTCCCCACTTCGTCTTGTTCCCCCCGCTCCTCTCTCTCTTCCTCTCAAACGAAAACCCCAATACACCCTATAAATAATTGGATCTTGATTCGGTGAAAGGGGAGGATTTTTGGATTTGGGGAAACCCCCCAAGAACCTGGAGGACCTTTTGATTCAGAAAACTCCCCAACGAACTGGGATTTTTCGGGTTCACGAAGTTACCTCAAGAAGTAAAGGATTTTTTGGTGAAACCCCCCAAGAATCGATTTTTTTTAGTCAGGAAATTCCCCAAAACCCGAGAGGTTTTCGATTCAAAAATTCCTCAAGGAAACTGAGTTTCTTTTTCGTTTCGCTGCACAAAATCTCCAAAATATTGAGCTTGTAGTAGTTGTGATAATTCAAAAATACCGAATCAAAAATACTCAAACAATTTTTTTTTCTGTTCTGTTGTTGCTGTGAATTCGAGCTTCGCAAGCCCGGATTTGATAGTGTTCGAGTGTAGATCGAAGACTCGAGGCCTCAGCTCGCTGTGCTCAAAGAAGGTAAAAATCTTCCTTCTTATTTATTTGTTTACTTATATTTTGTCTCGGTTTTATTATGTTTAGTATGCGTATTAAGCTAGATATGTGTCTGTATGCTTTAAGTTTAAAGTTATGTTTAGTTAGAAATAAGCATATCCATATGCATGTTTAGCTTAGTTTTAAATTCTAGTATAGTTGTTTATTGTCATTGTTTTGATTAGCTTAAGGTTAGCATGTATTTACGCATCGTTGGTTGCTGGATTAGTTAGCTAGGTTAATGTTTAGCAATTTTAAGTAATATGAAGACCGCTTGCTTTAGTTTAAATGTGGTGTTCATGCGTTAGCTAAATGGCTAATTAGTTTAAGCTAGTTTGCTGGATGTCAGTACTATTACAAAGTTGTCTTGTTTGATTTGCTTCCAAATATGTTCCCATCCTGTTCAAAAATGGCATTGTTTAAGTCAAGTATGATTAGTAAAGATATGTGTTCAACCCCTATTTGCTCATGTTAGTATATAACACCTCTACGATGTTGTTAAGGCATAGCCTAGTTTAGTAATAATGATATAGTGACATAATTAGTTGAGATTTAGGCTTGTGGGAGGTATATTTAATCCGTTATTGAGTCGACATGCACACTGGTGGTTAAGCTATGAGATTTTAGTTGCTTTTTCAATTTAAAAAGAGCATGAACTTGTTAATTGTTTAAAGGTTGGATAAATCTCAGAAGGTCTGGTCGGTTTGATTAAATGACTTAATGGATAAATGGGTTTTTGAATTAAGATTATTGCCTACATGTCTATGAATCCTTCTTAAATTGAACTCTGTTCAAATACATATTTATGAGGGATACAAGTCTATTCCATTTGTTTGAATGATAACTTTCTGTACAATTTGATTAGTCCCGTAGCCCTTTCCTATGCCCCTCTAAGCTCAGGCATTTGTTTGTTCTCATGCTTATTTAGTTGGCTGGGGCGCTAAGCCATTGTTATGTGGTCATTTCTACTATATGAAAGGAAACAGTTATGTTTCACTAAGATCTGAGTATATTGTTTACTTGAGTGGGGTTTCTTGTCCAAGCATGTGTTTTTTTGAGTTTAAAATATATGATTAGTGGATTCCTATGGTTGTTTAATCTCAGTTATGCAACAGAGTATATTGAGAATGCATGGGTGTTTTTAAGTTAAGATTCGACATCATTTAGAAAAAATGTGGAATAATGGTATGATCATGAGGCACCAATAATGGTCTAATCTGTTCTCATGTGTTCTAATCGACTATTTTGCACATGTTAGGATAGTCTTTAAATTGTTAAAGTCTAAAACAAGTCTTAGTATGCTAGAATAACTGACTATGCTCTTACTTACTCTTTTGTGGTCGTGTCCTGCCTATTTAGTTTAAGTATGCCAACATCTGTCTGTATATGATTTCAAACTACTCCGTTTCAAGAGAAAAATGAGTCTGTTTGTTTAGAATACTTGCCTGAAAAATCTAAGGATAGCATGAACACCTTTCTCAGGATTTGAAACTGATATATTCTGGTCTTCCTTTGTCTTATCAATCTTTATGAGACCCTATGTTAGTCTAGGAGGCCAGACTAGTGTGAGCATATCAAAAATACATGTCTGTTGGAGTAAGGCTTTGGCCCTTTTAGTATAGGTTTAAAAATTTCTGGCATTTGTATGTCTGTATACGTTTATATGCAATTATGTTGTTGGTTTGTTGGTTCAACCTTGTTGTTAGTCTAGATATTGGAAGTTTCTTTTTGGCTTTGTTTAAACTCAGCATGATGTTAATTATTTATATGTTGGGTCGATGATATAGTGAGATCATTTTGCTGTAAGTTAACAGCAATTTAGTATTAGTGTCAGTCTTGTATTAGTATATCTAATCAGTTGCTAAGTATGTTTAGTCCTGAAATCTCATGTACATGTCCAGTGCCAAATATATTGCTTAATAATCTTAGTTTAAACATTCATGTAGGTTTAATGATGAAATCAGTTTAGTTTAAGATATAATCATTTGTGCAGTTTCCTTATGCCTCTGCTGCTAGCTAGCTTTAGCATTAGCATAAAGACCTCCCAACTTAGTTTTAATCATTTGGTTGTGGGCAGTGTGTTTATCTTAGCATCGAAGATCCTTGCAGCATTAAATCCTGAGTCTTTTAGTATTATGTGCTACTGCTATATGATATGCGTGGGGTGTACATAATATACATAGCCTGTCGCTCTTTTTTTTTTTTTTTGCTGTTTACACTTTATATGTTTGACCTTACTCATTGATGGGATACTAATCCTTTTCCTCATATCTTATGCATGAACACCGCATACGAGTCCGAAGGACTCATCCTTCTTCCGTGTTTGATGTTGGGCTAAAAGCCCAACGAGATCTTCTTTAGTCCCTGTCCGCAGCCAAGAGAATAAAAATGAAGTTTCTGGGCTAAAGCCCAATACACAGGAACAGCAGCAGCAGCCCAATAATACGAAAACTGCTGGGCCGAAGCCCAACAGAAAAGTGGGTCCAGCAGTCCCAAACGGGCTGGCCCATTTGATACTTATTACCCTTTTATTTTATTTTTGTGCATATAAATTTGTATTATGCAAACTAATTCTTTGTTTGTTTTGTTTTCCTAGTTTAGATAAATCTTAAATAATTAGTAGGCTTAGTTTTAGTAATGGGTAGTTAGTTTAAACAAAACCAATAATCAATCCCCTAAGTTTCATTTTCTTCTCTCCACATTAAATTATCTATAGAATCTATAATATTTGCTTCTAGAATAATTGATGGCATAAATTAATATTTTGATTTCCAAAATACCACTATTACATAAGTGTAAACTCAAGCATATTCTCGCAAATAACCCTTCAAATTTGGAATCAATCATATATCATTTTAGCTAAAGGTAATTAATAAAGTTAAGGAAAGGAGGAAAATTTATGTCCTTTTTCGTCATAATCGCCTTCTAAGCAAAAGAACAAGTCTAAGCATCTCTACATCACCACATTGATATTGCTTTTAAAATCGCAGAAAAGAATCATTAATATCTCACTATTTGGTTTGTTTCAAATGTCTATTAAAATACTGCATAAATTCGCGTCTTCTTCTATTTATATATTCTATACAAATATTATTTTAAGAAGCATTATTATTTAAAGTCTTTTTTTAGCAATTTTATAAGTTTTATTCGAAATGGCATTTAAAATCTTCTTTTATGTAAATTATCATATTTTCTCTAAATCTTATCTTAAGCAACAATTTATATTTTTCTTTAAAACTTTAGCAGTATTATAAGCTATTTTCTTTAATTTTAAATATTATATTTGCATCTTTAGCCCTAATTAATTAACCTAAGTTTGGTCGGATAACCGTAAGTTACCGGATTCTAAAGGATGCCTAACCCCTTCCCTTTAGGATAATATAGAGCCCTTACCTAGAATCATACTGGTTGAGCAGATTATTAATTGAGGTTTAGTTTTTAACTTTGCCTTAGTTAAACTCCAGGTGTCCTAATTCACCGTTAAATTAATTAGGTGGCGACTCTTTAAAATCAAAATAAACAGGAATCACCAATACGTCATACTCCCTAAATCGACCCGGTTAAAATGGGGTGTGACAGCTTGGCGACTCCGCTGGGGACTTTAGGCTCTAACCATAACAGACTTAGGTTGATAGTTAATTTGTTGAATATCTTGTTTGTTTTCTTTTTGCCTTCATTATTGCTTTTCCCTTATATGCTTTTAAGGGTTTGTATTTTATTCTTTATGTAAATTTTTCTATGTAATATGTATGTTATTGCTTTCCTTAAATTGGCATTCCGCTCATATTTCTTCTACTACTGGAAAACTCACACATATTCACACACTTAAAGCGGCTTCGCAGTTTGCGCCCGTGCACTACTAAATTACCCCTTTAGTTGGATTGATCTTGTGGATTTAGTCGATCGGCGGTGCAGTCGACGGCCACGGACTTTCCACTTCCAAGTTGTCCGCTTGGGGGAGCTTTGTGTCATAGGAAAACCATTCTTAGTCTACCTAGGTAGAGCGAAAACCAAAACATTATAAGTACATGCATCATTTTAAACCTAGGAGGCTTAATACCCTTGGGGTATTAAGTTCATTAGTCAACCTTACCAAATGTCCAAATGAGTCTATGACTCTAAGTGACACTATTCACTATTTATGTGCATTATTTGAAGGACAAATATGTGGATTATGTGGACCTAATACTCTATAGATAAATATTTCAAGGAAACTAACCTTTTGTTGCAGGTTGTTGTGGAGCATCCAAAATTAATGCCGGAGGTTTGAAGACAGCCAAAGGAAATTAGTGGAGTTGAAGTATTAGATATCTTAGATTAACTTTGAATTGTATTATTGACTGGCATGTAATAAATTTTTATTACTCTTGTAAACTAGTTTTAGAAAGAGTTATGGAATGACACATCAAAAAACATGTTTGTCCTTCAAATGTTCGTTAGGCCTACCTCTGGCATAAAGAGGTCCCTTGCATTATAGAACGCGATGTATTATGTGCAATAATGTGTTTATATGCAATAATATGTCCTTACCGTATACTGACTCATTTTCTTTTTTCTTTTTTCTTGTTTTATCTTTTTTCTTTTTAAAATTTATTTTTCAAAATAAAAAGGTTGACTTGTGCTAAAGGGGAACTGGCGGAGCATCCATATTTCACACGGTCTAGAGCCAAAAAATCAGACTCTGACTCATCACTAATCATCTGGTTAACTAAAAAGACTCGTTCTAAAATGGAGCAAAGTTTGATCAATGCAACCACTTCATCTGAGCCATCTCTTAGTTTGCCAATCACGAGTGATCCCACATCTTCTAATCAACCAGAAACACATTTGGAGATCATTGCTCGTTTGGAGCGACGAGTTGCTGAATTAAGTCACATGGTACTTCACAACCGGTCATTTTCTCAAACGCCACCACATATGACTCCATCTCGTGGGGTTCGTCAGACTTTGCCTATGCCACATCCATTCCCAAATTTGGACGAATTTAACCAAGCAAATTATTTTACCACCTCTCAGCCGGTTCGTTCCGAACCCCTCACTCAAAATGCTCCCCTTTTATTTACAGCCACCTCTTCAAAAACTCAGTTCATACCGCCGGCACATGATGTTACCAATACACATCAAGTTCCGCCAGTATATACTTATACCACAGCTCCACCCATGACACAAATCCAGGGACAATGTCGCACAGATGTTGATCATTATGTCGAAGTTGAAAATGAGGCACGATCAATTAATGATGAAATGATAAATAGAAAGCTCAAAAGTTTGGAGGATGCCATGAGAAGTTTGCGTGGACTTGGTAGTAACCAAAGCGTGAGATATGAAGAATTATGTGCATTTCCTGAGGTAGAATTGCCACCAGGTTACAAGATTCCAAAATTTGAGAAGTTTGATGGGTCGGGGAACCCTTTCTTCCATTTGAAGGTCTATTGTGAAAAGTTGATTGGTGTGGGGAAGAATGAAGGGATAAGAGTCAAACTATTCAATCAGAGTTTGAGTGGAAAAGCCTTGGAGTGGTATTCTAAGCAAGATACAACCAAATGGCGTACTTGGGATGATTTGGCAAATGCTTTTGTGGATCACTACAAGTTTCATGTTGAGATCGCTCCTGACAGAATCTCAATTACAAAGTTGAAGAAGAAGTTCACCGAATCATTTCGAGAATATGCTATACGGTGGAGGGAAGAAGCATCTAGAGTACACCCACCCATGGAGGAGACAGAAATGGTTACTTTCTTCATTCAAGCGCTAGAGCCGGAATACTATGAACGTTTGGTGACAATGGGTGGAAAGACTTTTGCAGAGGTGATCAAAGCCGGGGACATGATCGAAGATGGCATTAAGACAGGGAGAATAACAAGTCTTGCGGCTTTACAGTCTACTAGTAGGGCCATACAAACTGGTACTCTCGGAAACGGAAAGAAAAAAGAGAAAGAAGCAGCATCGGTAATGGCTTTGGGAAACACATCATACCACCATCAACGACCCCCGCGATATCATTCTAACGCTCACCACTCACAATATTTCCAATATTCTCCATATCCATACAACCAAGCTTTATCATCTTACCAACCTCAATCACCACAAATTTCCTACCCCGTTTACAACACACAACCAGCGTATCGAGCTCCACGACCACCAACATACCCAGCTCCACCATCACAATCTCATTATCCGAACAACGCATCCGCACCTCGCCCAAATAAACCGTTTCGCAATTTTACACCATTGGGAGAGCCATTGAGCGTTGTTTTTGAAAGACTGCAAGCTTCAGGCTTAGTATATCCTGTGGAAGGTAGAATTCCGGATCCACTACCTAGAGGTTTTTATCCCACCAAAACATGTGCATATCATTCGGGGGTAAAAGGTCATTCCACTGATCGTTGTTATGCATTGAAACATAAGGTTGAAGATCTTATTGAAGCCAAACAGATCATGGTCAAACAACCGGCACCAAATGTGGTTAACAATCCACTCCCGACCCATGATGGGGCCACGATAAATATGATTGGAATAGATGAAAATGATGACGATCCAGCCAAATTCATAGTGCCTGTGGATAGCGTGGAAGATCAAGGTCTTGTAGCCGTTGCTTCTCCGGCTATAGTGATAAGGGGTTTTGTACCTATCGAGATATTAGGAGCTTCATCAACGCCTGTGGAAGTAGTTCAAGCACCAAATCAGTTACCAGTGCTCGATACAAAAGCCGTACCATGGAATTATCAACAAACTGTGATGGAATGTCGAGGAAAGGACGCGATCACTGACAAGGTTAAGACATCAGGAATGACAAGGTCTGGAAGATGCTATTCTCCAGAAGAGCTAGTTAGATTGGGGCAAGTTAAGGAAACCAACATATCTCCCAAAAGGGTCGTGACTGAATTCGAAGCAGAAGAATTTCTGAGGAAAATTAAAGCTAGTGAGTACTCGGTCGTGGATCAGTTGAAAAAGACCAATGCTCAAATTCCTATTCTCTCTTTGCTTTTGAGTTCGGATATGCACAGAAATGCACTGTTGAAGATCTTGAATGAAGCATATGTCCCAAGCGAAACAACTAGTGAGGCGTTAGCTGGGATGATTGAGCGCGTACTTGATAGCCATCGAATCAGTTTCGATAATGAAGAACTGCCGCCAGAAGGATGCATGCATAACAAAGCGCTCTATATAACTGTCAAGTGTCGTAACAAGTCCGGACAATGGAGTGCTTTCAATCAGCTGACTCCTACTGAGGATCTGGGCCAAGCTCTCCTCTCTGTCTACCTGTGGGCATGAACACAGCGTCCGAAGAAAGGACGTCAGTACGAATGTTGTACTGAGTATGACAAGCATCAACAATGAAAGAAAACATCAACAACATAGTGATAACATCAACGTGAAATATCTGGATCTGTCTGATAATCATAAAGGAAATCATGCGTGCCATCT
Source organism: Lycium barbarum (assembly GCF_019175385.1). Classification (NCBI taxonomy): domain Eukaryota; kingdom Viridiplantae; phylum Streptophyta; class Magnoliopsida; order Solanales; family Solanaceae; genus Lycium; species Lycium barbarum. The sequence goes on along the minus strand of NC_083347.1, from coordinate 44,376,935 downwards.
TACTCATACTCATCCTCATAACATATATGCATCATATGCAAGCTGCCCGTCCATGTCGGTACGGTGTGATAATCAATAATATTATCCCGCGTCTAGGCCTCCCGCGTCCGGGGTACCATCTCATGCCGCCCACTAGTGGTGTCTGCCCATGCCCGAAGGTCATGGTGTATCCGTATAGCTGCCCGCCTTGGCGGTGACTGCCCGACCAACTAGGCACGGTGTGAAATGCTCATGTCATGCTTATCATAAAATGCTCATAATAATAATATACTCATCATAAAATACTTATCTCATTGTAATACATGCATAAGGCTCAAGATCAACTTTATTCTATCGGGGTGACGTAAGGTCGTGATCCCCCGATTCCATTATGGAACAACTATTGATACTCTGCCTCACCTTGAAGGAACTAGTACATAAGGTGAGTGTAAGCGATAATTAACATCATCATTATACTAGCATCATGATATCGTATTCCTCATCTTATATAGACATTAAGGAGTTAGACTCTTAGCCTTTCGGACTATAAGAACTCATGAAGAGAATAGGAATTTCGTGCTACAAGATTCATGCCATCAGGAAGAAGGGACTAGCCTCACATACCTTGGTCGTTTAGCTAAGATATCGCTCACTCGTTCTCCTTCAATATCGCGTCGTTACCTTCATAAAGAATTCATATCAACATTAGCATACTAACTACAAGAACGCGTCGCTAATTCTAGGAGAAGTCGGACAACGCTTCTCTTGTTTATACTATTTTTTTCCATGTTTTATATTAAATCCCAACATTCATAGCATCACTCACAATATCGAAATCAACAATCGTCGTTTACGTACATTTAGCCAAATCCACCATTTTCCTCCAATTTCCCTCATAATTAGCCTTATGACTCGTCCTTGCATTTTCATGCGTTTAATGCTTGTTTCATGATGTAAGCATCATTTACAACGTATTTGTATTCACAACACTTCAACATTCATAATTCAATCCCACTATCATTCATTTATGGCACTATTCACTCAGTAATGGTCCATTTCTATGTTCTTCTACATTTCAAGTGTCTAAGGTTTTCAATACTTCAAACGACATAGAATGATCATGAAACTTACCTTGGATAGTGGTTGAACAACCCTTGAGTTGAAATTCTTCACTTAGCCAAAACCCTAGTTCCACCCTTCTTTAGAATTTCTTGATTTAGAAGATCATTTGATGTGTTCTTACACTTATTTTCACGAATTTAGTGGTGATGATCTTGATATTCCCTTTGATTCCCTTGAATTCTTGTGGAGGAATAATTTGGAATATTCTAGAGGTTTCTTGAGTTGTGTTGATGAATAATGAACTGAATTGTAGTCCAAGCCCCTTTTAATAATCCCAAAATTTGATCTTTAATGAATTCTCGTCGGGTGAACAGTGGTCGTAAACTGCAGTTTACGGACCGTATTTTGATTTACGGGTCGTCCACTGTGGTCGTATTTAAGCATTCCAAAAACAGAGAGTTTGGCTGGTGGACATGGCAGTTTACGACCTGGTTTACGGTCCGTAAACCAGTTTACGAGCCGTATTCTGGGTCGTCTTTAACCATTTCAACACTTAACAAAATCTTGAGAGTTTTGACGCAATGAAAGACGATTGCACTATACGGTCCGTAAATCACTTTACGGGCCGTATAGTGCCATATACGACCACTGGGTGAAAATTTTTCTGCAACTTGATTATTTCCAAAAATGCAAAATTAGCCATTCTCGACTTAGTAAAACACCATACACTCAAGTCCTTCATTGTTCTACTCATCACACAAGTACGGAAAAATTTCCGAGGTGTAACATTCTTCCCCCCTTTTGGAACATTCGTCCTCGAATGTTCGACACTCGGGGATTCTAGAAAAATTTTGCCAGAGTTCCCTTTGTAATTTGGCATTACCAATTTACCACAACGACCCATAATATCATCGCCTCACAGGGCTATGTCACAATATCAACACATTTATGGCCACACACGACCAAAAACATAAAATTAAAACATTCATACCTCATATCGTCGACGTCTCATTTTGAATCTCTTCTGGGGATTGGAATAAATGGGGGTACATAGATTTCATCTTTTCCTCCGCTTCCCAAGTCATTTCTTCCTGATTATTGTTCCGCCATAGCACTTTGACTGAAGCAACCTTTTTATTCCGAAGCCTTCGCACTTGTCTATCCAAAATAGCAATGGGCACTTCTTCGTATGTCAACTTCTCTATCACTTGTACATCATCAATCGGAACAATCCTCGTGGGGTCTCCAATACACTTGCGGAGCATCGAAACATGGAATACTGGGTGTACAGATTCGAGCTCTGAAGGCAAGTCCAACTCATAGGCTACTCTTCCCACCTTGCGGATGATTCGATAAGGTCCAATGTATCTTGGACTCAATTTCCCCTTTTTGTCGAACCTCATTACTCCCTTCATTGGTGAAACTTTCAGGAATACCCAATCATTAGCTTGAAATTCTAAATCCCATCGGCGGTTGTCCGCATAAGACTTTTGGCGACTTTGAGCTGTTAACAGTCGGTCTCGAATCACTTTAACCTTTTCAACTGCTTGTTGGACCAAGTCGGGGCCTATCAATTGTACTTCTCCGGTTTCAAACCATCCAATTGGAGATCTGCATTTTCTTCCATATAAGGCTTCATACGGGGCCATTTGGATACTGGAATGATAGCTGTTATTATAGGCAAATTCAATAAGAGGCAAATGCTCGTCCCAACTACCATCGAAGTCCAGCACACATGCTCGTAGCATATCTTCTAAGGTCTGAATAGTGCGCTCGGCTTGCCCGTCAGTCTGTGGGTGGAACGCCGTGCTGAGCTTAACTCGAGTACCTAGACCTTCTTGAAAGGACTTCCAGAACTTGGTTGTGAACTGCACCCCTCTATCCGTGATAATGGCCAAAGGAATACCATGAAGTCGTACAATCTCCTTGAGATACAATTTAGCATAGTCTTCCGCTGAATACGTAGTCCTGACGGGGAGAAAATGTGCTGCTTTTGTGAGCCTGTCCACGATCGCCCATATAGAATCATACTTCCCTCGCGTACGGGGTAATCCTACCACAAAATCCATATTAATTTCTTCCCATTTCCACGTAGAAATTTCCATTGCTTGCAATAAACCTCCTGGCTTTTGATGTTCGGCTTTCACTTGCTGACAATTTGGACATTGGGCTACAAACCCTGCTATGTCTCGCTTCATGCCATCCCACCAATATAGCAACTTAAGGTCGTGGTACATCTTGGTTGCACCTGGATGAATAGAATACCGGGAATAATGTGCTTCCTCTAAAATCCGTTGGCGTAAGTTTGCCACATCCGGTACGCATAACCTGCCCCGATATCTAAGGACCCCTTCTATGGAAACTTCGAATGGAGACTTTTGTTTTTCGTGAGCTAGATCTCGATAATGACTTAGCTGGGAATCCTCATATTGCCGTTCCTTCACCTCTAGATTCAATGATGAAACTGTGGGGTCAGTGATGCTAATACTTGCATCTCCTGCATCAGTCGTGCGTACGCCGAGACTTGCTAGTTGATGGAGCTCACGAACCATTTCCTGCTTTTCTGAAGGAACTCCACATAAACTGCCCATCGATCGGCGGCTAAGTGCATCTGCCACTACATTCGCCTTCCCTGGATGATATAGAATGTTCACATCGTAATCCTTTAGTAATTCTAACCATCGCCTTTGCCGCAGGTTCAACTCCTTCTGTTTGAAAATATATTAGAGGCTTTTGTGATCCGTATAGATGTCAACACGTACACCATAAAAGTAGTGCCTCCATATTTTTAAGGCGTGGATAACCGCGGCCAATTCGAGATCATGAGTCGGATAATTCTGTTCATGCCTTCGCAACTGTCTCGAGGCATATGCAATGACTCTCCCATGCTGCATTGATACGCATCCTATTCCCACACCGGAGGCATCACAATATACGACATAGCCATCGGACCCTTCTGGAAGTGTTAGCACTGGCGCTGGGTCAACCTGTTTTTCAACTCTTGGAAACTACGCTCACAGGCGTCATTCCACTGGAATTTAGCCAACTTCTGAGTTAACTTCGTCAATGGGGCTGAAATAGATGAGAAGCCCTCTACAAATCTCCTGTAATACCCTGCTAACCCAAGAAAACTACGAACTTCCGTAGGTGTCGTAGGCCTTGGCCAAGTCTTCACAGCTTCTATTTTCTGAGTGTCGACTCGGATACCATCATCTGAAATAACATGACCTAGAAATGCCACGGATTTTAGCCAAAACTCGCACTTCGAAAACTTTGCATACAATTCCCGATCTCGAAGAACGCCAAGAACAATTCTTAGATGACCTGCATGTTCTGACTCTGTGCGAGAATATACCAGGATATCGTCGATAAACACTATCACAAAAAGATCCAAGAACGACCTAAACACATTATTCATTAAATTCATGAACACCGCCGGGGCGTTTGTCAACCCAAACGACATCACTCGGAACTCGTAATGGCCGTACCTCGTTCTGAAGGCTGTCTTGGGAATGTCTTCTTCTCTGATCCTCACTTGATGATAACCCGATCTTAGGTATATCTTAGAAAACCACTTAGCACCTTGTAATTGATCGAACAAGTCGTCGATTCTGGGAAGGGGATATCTGTTCTTCACAGTCACCTTGTTCAACTGTCTATAATCGATACACATTCGTAGCGACCCATCTTTCTTTCGCACGAACAAGACCGGTGCTCCCCACGGTGATGAACTGGTCTAATAAAACCCTTCTCGAGTAAGTCTTTCAACTATGCCTTTAGCTCTTTCAACTCTGCTGGAGTCATTCGATAGGGAGGAATAGAAATAGGCTCGGTGTTGGGTACTACATCAATAGCGAAATCGATTTCCCTTTCTGGAGGAAGGCCTGGTAACTCGTCGGGAAACACATCTGGGAATTCATTCACTACCGGGATAGACTGGAAAGCTGGCACTTCCACTTCCGTGTCATGAACCCGAACTAGATGACAAATATAACCCTTGGCTATCATCTTTCTCGCCTTAAGGTAGGAAATAAACCTACCCTTTGGGGAAACTGTATTACCCTTCCACTCGAGTATGGGCTCTCCCGGAAATTTGAATCGAACTACCTTTGTCCGGCAACAAACATTAGCATAGCATGACGCCAACCAGTCCATACCCATAATTACGTCAAAATCTATCATCTCAAGTTCAATCAAATCAGCCTTTGTCTGACGATCACGTATAATGACTACACAGTTCTTATATACTTGCCTCACTATTACAGGATCACCAACCGGAGTGAATACTTCGAAAGGTTTAATTGGCTCGGGTCTCACCCCAACACAATCAGCGATATACGGAGTAATATATGATAAGGTAGAACCTGGATCAATCAGAGCATATACGTTACGGGAAAATATAGTCAGGGTACCTGTGACAACATCTGGGGAGGACTCGAGATCCTGTCGCCCAGCTAAAGCATACACACGGGGCTGAACAACACCTGAAGTAGATGCTCCCCCTCTACCTCTGCCTCTACCTACTGTAGTCTGAGGAGTCTGTGCTGTCGGGCGTGCTGAAGAAGAACCCGCTGCTGAACCTGTAGGCTGAGTCCCAGCTCTATCTCTCGCTGAGGGGCAATCTCTCATCATGTGACCAACTTGCCCGCAAGCATAACAAGCATCCGAACCCTGACGACACCATCCGGAATGTAATTTTCCACACTGGCTACACCGCGATACTGGAGGTCTCCTCTGACTAAAATCTCCCTGATACTGAGAACTTGGGGCCCTCGAACTCTGACCCTGCCCTGACTGGAAAGAGCGATCGAACCTTCCGTCTGAGAATCTGGGAGGCGCACTAGTCACGGACTGACCTGAGTGCCTGGGATGTGTCTGTCTCGATCCCTCTCTATACTCACTGCTCTTTCCCATAGATCTAGCCCTCTTACCTTGTCTTCTGTCACCATCACGATCACTTCTTTGTTGTCGTTGTCGTTCCTCGAGATTCTGAGCATGGGCCTGTATCCGGGAAATATCCATCCCGTCTTGCAAGGAAGCCGTCAAACAATCTCTGTACAAATGTGGCCCCAGACCACTCACAAATCTATAGATTCTGTCTCCCATGTCGGCCACCATAGTCGGAGCATATCGAGCCAATGAGTTGAATTGCATGCTATACTCTCGGGCACTCATACCCCTTTGCTTTAAATTCAGGAACTTGTCCGCTCTAGCTCGGCGGACTTCGGGTGGCAAGTAGTGACGAATAAAGGCATCTACAAACTCTTGCCACACAGGAGGTGGAACATTTTCTCCTCTTGTTATCACCCAATTCTTATACCATAACACCGCCACATCGCGGAGTCTATAAGAAGCCAACTCCACGGATTCGGTCTCGGAAGCATGGATAATCTCTAAAGTCCTCAACATCTCATCGATAAAATTTTGCGGATCTTCATCTGGCTTTGACCCAAAGAATTCTGGAGGATTTAAGGCCATAAAGTCACGGGCTCTCGTGCTAGCTGAACGATCCCTTGGACCCGCATCCTGTCGTTGTGCCTGAGCGGCAACCAATTGTGTCAATAAATGGATGGCCTCGGACACTTGTTGACCCGAAGCACCCGGTGGAGGAATCGGAGCTGAGGCTCCTCCCTGCTCTCCTACATTGGGCGCGGCCTCACTTTGCGATTCGCTTTCCTCTACATTTGCCGGAGGCTCTCTTTCCGCCTGCCTCTTTGTCGTAGCTTTGCCCTTCTGGGCAGCTGTAGCTTTTCCCTTTGGCGGCATTTTCTGAAACCATAACGCACTTTTAGGAATAACATAATCCTAAGCATGGCTCTATCGCACGATTTCATGAGAAGAAAGATGGTCATTTTCCTAAATGCCCAGTAGCCTCTTGTTTATTAGCGTGGCGCGCAACACACCATAAACAAGACTCTACTAGACATGGCTCGCAGACACTTCCTAGGACGAACTGCTCTGATACCACTTCTGTCACGACCCAGTTAGGGGCCGCGACGGGTACCCGAAGCTAGTTACCGAGCACCGCTCACTCTACTACTTGCTCATTTAATATTCTTTTATCAATTTACAAACCAGTTGTAGGAAAATCATAATTAAACAAACATAAATACTTTATATACAATTGTCTTTCGGCCATCAAAATAATATACATGCATATGAAAACGTCTTGTGAGACAATCTAACCCACACTGCGTATCTACGAGCCTCTACTAACATACTGTATATACATGGACGGAACAAGACCCCGTCGCGGACCCTAACTGGGTCGTGACAAAAATATTCCATAGGACAGCCCACACGCTGTTTTCCAACTTTCACAAATAATCAACTCAGTATGCAATCATTTAATCACGCTTTCGTCGTAAATAAACCGGTATTAACACAAATAGAAAAAGATTCATACCTTTCTCCCTTTAATATTGCTTTATCTTCACTTTTCCACGCTAAGTTTAGGCCACCACACGCCGCTATATGATTTTTGCAACGAAAACTATACGCTACTCGGACTGGAATTTGAAAATTATACCTGGTTTGGGCTAAAAAGTGGGTGTGGAATTGTTAGGGAACTTTCCCGAGAATTGGGGTGTTTTTGGGTGGGTTTGGATGAAAAATGGGGGGTTTACCCCTTTATATAAGGTTCTGGGTTCTGCCCAGAACCGACATAAAATCCTTCTGCGCGTTCGCGCCCCCTTTGGGCGCGTTCGCGCAGAGTTAAACTTTCTGACTGGACCTTCGTTCAGTAAAAAGGTCATAACTCTTGATCCCGATATCTTGTGAGGGCCCAAGGCCTATGGTTGGAAAGCTAATTCAATTATCTACAACTTTCATTCTTGGTCCTTTTCCAAATTCCAAACTTATGATATCTTTTTGGCCCCTCGAAGTCAGATCACCCGAAAACGTTCCCTTAAATCGTCCTTTTGGAGGGCCTACACTCATATTCGACTTAAGGGTCCTTGTTAGGACTTGCTCCACATTCCATGTACTACCCATATGTCCCTTCATATGTCTCTTATAAAACTCCGACGTGTGGGCCCCACTTAGCGTGCCGCAACAAGAATTTCTCATTAAGTGCCATATAAACCAATTCACCCCATATGGTTTCCAAATGTCATATATAGGTTGTTATTACATTCTTATCATATAACATTCATCCCGAACTTGGTCCCTGAAATTGCTCAGCGCGTTCACGCCTCATGGTGGCGCGTTCACGCCTCATGGTGGCGCGTTCGCGCTGTGTTGGCCCTTGGCCTTCTGCGCGTTCGCGCCACTCCCTGGCGTGTTCGCACAGACCATTTTCCTGGTCTGCCAGCCCAACTTGCAACGTTCATATCTCCTTACCCCCGATGTCCGATTGAGGAGCGGTTTGTTGCGTTGGAGACTAGACTTCCCGAACTCCACTTCAGACTTTCATTCCACTTTAAAACACTAACTATGCTAAAAGATATTCTTTCTCCCGGTTAGACCAAAACCTCCGTACCAACCTTGCCTAACTTTCCTTCAAAGCCTCAAAAGCTTAAGTTCCTTAGTTCGCTTGTTCTTCAATCCTTTCATAGCTTACTATATGAACTTAAATCGTTATAGCCATAAGTTAAACACATATAAGCTCGAATCTCAACATACGAAACTGCAGGGTGTAACATATTTTTTTCCCATCACAACTTTATTTATATTGGGTTCTTTTTTAAATCCTTGTTTAAAAGTGTCTTATACTAAAAATTTGGTTAGTCAAATTTATACATTTTTAGAAATTGAAGAGAGAGTTCAACCATCTTTAGCTGAAGCCGAACTCGCTATTGATGATGAGTTTAGAAAAGTTTTTACTCATTATTCTAGTTTGGAAGAATGTGCTACACCCGTTGCTCCACGCCCTACTACTTCTCAGAGTAGCAAAAAGGGCTTGTCGGGTTTAAAAGTTTTACATTCACAGCCAACTTCTTCTTCTACTGCAAACTTTGATGAATATAACTTTTATTTGATGCAGCCAAATGTGGATATCAAGGAACTGGATGACTTGGACGTCTTAGCATGGTGGAAGAAGTACAAGGCAAGTTATCCGGTACTTTCAAGAATGGCTCGAGATATCCTTACGGTTCAAGTATCAACCGTGGCTTCGGAGAGCGCATTTAGTCAAGGAAGACAGCAAATTGGAGACCATAGACATTCATTATCCGGCTTTAGCTTGCAAGTACTAGTGTGCATTCGCGATTGGATAAGATCGGAGCGACGCAACCAAAACTTAGAAGCGGAGGAAGGCGAAGAGGAAGAAATTGAAGATTTGATAGCTAGTGGACCGGACCAAATGGAAGACTTTGAAGATATTTTCATGACCGAATATGATGTGGGGGAAATTAACGAAATGGTTCAAAATTGGTGATTTTATTATTCTACTATTTCTTTACAACTCATGTATTATTTGCAAGTTAAAAAAACCTACAACTTGCAAATAAATGTTATCCAAGAATGAATAAAATATATGGCTCATTGAATTTTCTTCTATTTACTTGTGTTCATATTTTTACTTTTATTAAGTTAGGAATATACCTAAAATATACTAAGAATATACTTATAATATACATCTACTTAAATTAAAAATTAGAAAGTTATATACTTGAAAAATAACTAAAATATATTAAGAATATACTTATAATGTATAGTATACTATAAGTATAGCTTAAACATAATATATATATATATATATATATATATATATATATATATATATATATATATATATATATATATATATATATATATGTATACGTATATACGAATTTATAAACTTAGAAAAAAATTAAGCTATAAATAACATAAGTTATAATATATAAGTTATAAGTATAGATAGTATACTTAAACATATATATATATATATATATATATATATATATACATATATACGAATTTATAAACTTAGAAAAAAATTAAGCTATAAATAACATAAGTTATAATATATAAGTTATAAGTATATATAGTATACTTAAACACACAGACACACACATATATATATATATATATATGTGTGTGTGTGTGTATATATATATATATATATATAAGTTATATAACCTAAGTATATTGATATATATACGTATATTCTTACTATATTTTAGGTATATGTAGTATAACACTATAACTTAAGCATATAACTTAATATATATATGTATACGAAAAGCACTATTCTGTATTGCTGTTAGCCTGTTAGTCAGTAAATATTTAAACTTTACTTATAAACTTGTATAGCATATGTAAATATACCCACAATATACTAATAAATACTATAATATATATATATATATAATACAAAAAAAAAGAAGGTTTTAACGACTTTGAACCGGACCGGTTCCGGTTTGGGATTTCAAACCGGTAAACCGGAACTGGTTAAACCGGAACCGGTTAAGCGGTTCCGGTTTTTTAACCGGAAACCGGCCGGTTCCCTAACCGGTTACCGGTCCGGTTCCGGTTACCCCGGTTGACGGGTTTACTTAAAAGCAGGAGAATGAGAATAAATTAAACAAATGGTCGTTTTGCCATACTATTTTGGCCATAATGGCTTAAATGAGGTAAATTTATATGATTATTTAGGTCAAATTTATACCTACTTCATGTCATTTCTATCTTTTCTTCTCAAAGTTTATCTTAATTTAAAATTGTACAATAGAGGTTATGGTAATTTTTACCTAAGTGAGGCTAAATTTGGGTCACATTGATGTGGCAATTTAGCAACTCTCTAAATAAAAATTATAATAATTACTGCCTTGTTCCACGTGGGTTTTTTCAGCTCATGCATACTCTATAAGAAATTGCTCACTCTTAAAAAATTATGAGTGTTTTTTACTAACTTATCCCTAATCAAATTGTGCTTACATAATTAAATGATTAGAAAAAAAAAAGATAGTTAATGAATCTTGAATATTTAAATAAGGACAATTTTGAAAGAATCTGCCTAAAATATTCTTGAAATTTTAAAGCACCACTTATTTTGAAAAACATTAAAAAGCCTAAAAAACCCACTTATTATGAAACGTAGGGAGTATTAAATTATATTTTTTATTGAGTCACTAAAAAGGACATTACAGTAATTTAACTTTCTTAACTTTATAATTGAAAAATAATACTCCACCATTTCAATTTGTTTGTCTAGTTTTGACTTAACAAGTAGTTTAAAAAATTAAAGAATATTTTTTAATCTTATAATCTTAAATTAACTTTTTAATGTTGTAATTTTAAATATGCGATATGTAAAATTGGAATTAAAAACTTAAAAACAATATTATTTTTTAAACGGAATAGGAAGGAAAATAAGAAAAATAAATTGAAATGGAGTTAGTATCGTTTAACGTTTAAGTGGAGTAGACTGTAAAGTCCCCTCTTACCTTAACGTCAATGAACAGTGGGATAGTTATTGGAGATATTTTTTGGAAAGTCATAAATAACATATGAACATAAAACAAGCCAAGTATATTATTTTATAGTTTAAGATATACACTATAGTACTATAGAAATTAAAATTTTAGACCTCTCTTTAAATTTTCAGATTTCATACATTTTCGGATCTTATTTACGTCTCAATCTTTTTCTTTTTGTTGATGGGTACTAAATTTGAAGATTTCATTAATAACTATTGAAAAAAAAGTAACAACACCAAATTTTAATATAACTTACAAAGTGATATGAAAATAGCTCTAAATATTTCAAAATCAATTGTAAATTTTAATTCAAAAGAAATTTATATTTCGTATACAGATGATGAATAAGGTATTGTTCCCTACCTTAGAGATTAAGGGAGTTAATGAAATTTTGCTCATTTACTACAATAATATTGGTAATTTTTTTTTTACAATTTTGTTAAATTATAATTCATGTGGTTCAAGGTCATTTTTAACCTATCGAAAATACAAGCGGTAACTGACGAATATTGACTCAAGATAAAGAAGGTTTTGTGTCCCAATAAAAAGATGAAAAATGTATTGTTTCTCAAATTTTAAAGATGAAGGGGGTTAAATGAGATTTACTCAAAATTTTACATTATCAAACTAAGTTGATATAACTACAAATTAATCTCAAACATGAAAGATGGAGTAATAGCCTGCAACGATCGAACAAATTGCACTGACAATCTAAAACATTTTTGCGCAATGAGTATATATAACTTAAACTCTTAGTTGATTTACCACAAGAATATTTGAAATTTTGTAATCGTGTAATTTAATGGTTGCAACTCTAATTTTATATTAATTAGGTGTAACATTATAATTCAACCAAAAAATTCTCTCTTTTTATCTTTACTATTGCTATTCACAAGCTAACCAAGTTCGGAATCATTTGTTAAAAGGAAAGAGAAAAAGTTATCAAATTAACTCAATAACTTTTAATTATTTGAGAAACAAATTAAATTTTGTAATTTATAATTAGAAGAAGTTAGAAATCAACTGCAGAACATTTGCTTTTACAAAAAAGGTATTTGTAGATCAATCATGCAGCTGTCGTAAAACTGAAGTGGCGTGGCATGACATATAAAAAAAATGTTTTCCATAGTGGGATGAGATTACTTTTCTACTATATTAGAAGCACCGGATGGTGCACTTTTCGTCGTCCGTTTGTGAGCCCAAAAAAATTATGAGCCCACATAAATTAAACATAAACCATCTAATATTAAAAAAAAAAAAATTGTGGTCCCCATATTAAACACAAACCAATCAATATTAAAAAAAAAAAAAAGTAAAAAAAATGAAACCCACCATCTCCAAATTCACAGAGAAAAAAAAGTGGACCCCATATTAACAAAATCAACCAATATAAAAAAAAGTGAATCCCATATTAAAAAAACAAACAATGTAAAAAAAAAACGTGCAGACTTTGTATTCGTAGCAAACACTAATATAATAAAGTTTTAGATACGGAGCACAAACTATAATGTTATATTAATCGTGTTTTAAACATTAAAAGCACCGGATGGTGCACTTTTCGTCGTCCGTTTGTGGGCCCAAAAAAATTACGGGCCCACATATTAAACACAAACCATCCAATATTAAAAAAAAAAAGTAAAAAAAGTGGAACCCACCATCTCCAAATTCACATAGAAAAAAAAGTGGACCCCATATTAACAAAATCAAGCTATATAAAAAAAAGTGAATCCCATATTAAAAAAACAAACAATGTAAAAAAAAAAACGTGCAGACTTTGTATTCGTAGCAAACACTAATATAATAAAGTTTTAGATACGGAACACAAACTATAATGTTATATTAATCGTGTTTTGAACATTAAAAAAAAAGTAAAAAAAGGTGGAACCCGCCATCTCCAAACTCACGGGGAAAAAAAAGTGAGCCCCATATTAACAAAATCAAGCAATATAAAAAAAAGTGAATCCCATATTAGAAAAACAAACAATGTAAAAAAAAAACGTGCAGAAATTTGTATTCGTAGCAAACACTAATATAATAAAGTTTTAGATACGGAACACAAACTACAATGTTAATTGTGGGCCCACATATTAAACACAAACCAACCAATATTAAAAAAAAAGTGTGGTCCCCATATTAAACACAAACCAACCAATATTAAAAAAAAAAAAAAGTAAAATAAGTGGAACCTACCATCTCCAAACTCAAGAGGGAAAAAAAAGTGGACCCCATATTAACAAAATCAAGCAATATAAAAAAAAGTGAATCCCATATTAAAAAAACAAAAAATGTCAAAAAAAAAACCGTGCAGACTTTGTATTCGTAGCAAACACTAATATAATAAAGTTTTATATACGGAGCACAAACTACAATGTTATATTAATCGTGTTTTGAACATTAAAAAAAAAAAGTAAAAAAAGTGGAACCCAACTATCTCCAAACTCACGGGAAAAAAAAGTGGACTCCATATTAACAAAATCAGGCAATATAAAAAAAAAGTGAATCCCATATTAAAAAAATAAACAATGTAAAAAAAAAAGGTGCAGACTTTGTATTCGTAACAAACACTAATATAATAAAGTTTTAAATACGGAGCACAAACTACAATGTTATATTAATCGTGTTTTGAATATAGTAGGGCACTTTTTCGTCGTTCGTTTGTGGGCCCAAAAAAAATTGTGGGCCCACATATTAAACACAAACCAACCAATATTAAAAAAAAAAAAAAAGTAGAACCCACCATCTCCAAACTCACGGAGAAAAAAAAATAGACCCTATATTAACAAAATCAAGCAATATAAAAAAAAGTGAATCCCATATTAAAAAAACAAACAATGTCAAAAAAAAAAAACGTGCAAACTTTGTATTCGTAGCAAACACTAATATAATAAAGTTTTAAATACGGAGTACAAACTATAATGTTAATTGTGGGCCCACATATTAAAACAAACCAACCAATATTAAAATAAAAAGTGTGGTCCCCATATTAAACACAAACCAACCAATATTAAAAAAAAAAGTAAAAAAAGTGGAACCCACCATCTCCAAACTCACTGGAAAAAAAAAGTGGACCCCATATTAACAAAATCAAAGAATATAAAAAAAAGTGAATCCCATATTAAAAAAAAAACAATGTCAAAAAAAAAAAAACGTGCAGACTTTGTATTCGTAGCAAACACTAATATAATAAAGTTTTAGATACGGAGCACAAACAACAATATTATATTAATTGTGTTTTGAACATTAAAAAAAAAAGCGGAACCCACTATCTCCAAACTCACGGAGAAAAAAAAAAGTAGACCCCACCATCTCCAAACTCACGGAGAAAAAAAAAGTAGACCCCATATTAACAAAATCAAGCAATATAAAAAAAAAGTGAATCTCATATGAAAAAAACAAACAATGCCAAAAAAAAAAACGTGCAGACTTTGTATTCGTAGCAAACACTAATATAATAAAGTTTTAGATACGGAGCACAAACTATAATGTTAATTGTAGGCCCACATATTAAACACAAATCAACCAATATTAAAAAAAAAAAAGTGTGGTCCCCATATTAAACACAAACAAACCAATATAAAAAAAAAATAAAAATGGAACCCACCATCTCCAAACTGACTGGGGAAAAAAAGTGGACCCCATATTAACAAAATCAAGCAATATAAAAAAAGTGAATCCCATATTAAAAAAATAATAATGTAAAAAAAAAACGTGCAGACTTTGTATTTGTAGCAAACACTAATATAATAAAGTTTTAGATACGGAACACAAACTACAATGTTATATTAATTGTGTTTTGAACATTAAAAAAAAGTAAAAAAAGCGGAACCCACTATCTCCAAACTCACGGGAAAAAAAAAGTGGACCGCATATTAACAAAATCAAGCAATATAAAAAAAAAGTGAATCCCATATTAAAAAAACAAATAATGTAAAAAAAACGTGCAGACTTTGTATTCGTAGCAAACACTAATATAATAAAGTTTTAAATACGGAGCACAAACTACAATGTTATATTAATCGTGTTTTGAACATAATATATAGTGTATATATATATATAATCACTATTCAAAGACAATTACATATACATAGATGCACTATAATCTAAAGTGTTGGGCCCGTGCGCAGCACGGGCCGAGATCATCTAGTACATTATATACAGGGAAGGTAATTGGGCGGGTTGGTCAAATTTGGGCCTATCAAAATTAGCCAGATCAATAAATGGGTCAATATTCAATTCGTTCAAAAAATTTTGGGTTAAAATTAATTGAATTTGAGTTAAGTTAAATATTGAGTTTTAATCCAAGTCGTCAATTTAAATAAAACCCAGATAAAAAATACATCTATCTGCGTAAAATAACAAAATCTTAGCAAAAGAAAAAACTTTACTACCAAAAGTAAAAATTTAAAGCACTCATTTTCATTACGATAAGTACTAGCATAGATTTTGAAAAGAGTTTTTCGATCGGAGTGTCAATCTAGTTTGATACTCTGTACGGTAAAAATCGGATATGAGTCAAACGTTGAGACGAGGGGCCGAAGGAAGAAGGTTACAAGAACATAGGTGAAGACTTTCATTCTGAACCGGAGGAACGCTCGGGCCGGAGCTAAGCAGGGGCACCGTTTGGTCCGATTTCTTCATCACCGGGTCGGTCGGGGCCGTTAGTGTGAATATCCGTGGCTATTGGTCGGTAGAGCCGTTGCGCATGAGCCACGCGTCGGTAGCGTCCTGCCATGGTCAACCACCAACCATGCGTGTGTCAGACAGTACGGCCAACCTAACCCACTCAGAGTTGTCCTTCCTCTTATTTTTTAATGATTTGTATTGTATGAGGCCCATAGAGGCAACACTATAAATAGAGCTCATCCCTCTCCTTTGTGGGGGTTGACTTCTTCATTTTTAAGAACACTTGTAATAGCAAAATATATATACAATCTCTCTCAAATATCAGATTCGGTCCACAACAGTCGTTTTAATTTCCATTGTATTTCTTCCATCAAGTATTGTATGTCATTTAGCAAACTCTCACGCCCACAGCCAATCGCTAATCATTAATTGCTTTGCTACGAAACGTTCATACACTTCATTTCCCTATAACGTATATTGAGATCCGAACACATATCCTATACCCACTCACAAATTCAATTGATTATCCAAATTCGGGGTAAACAGTTTGGCGCCCACCGTGGGGCTAGGATAATAGTGGTTTTTGGTCTTGATTTCTATCATATTCATATTCATCAAAATCAAAAACATCTCTTGTTCGTCTCTGCTAGAACAGACCAAATGGCTGGCATCGAACAATCTGGTCACGTCAACAACACCGAGATTGTGGCGGAAAATGAAGGCAGCAGGCCACGAGGATTGCCAAATCCCGCTGACCCGAACCCCGTCGACTCGAGGGAGGGCCTCAACCGGTAAAACACCGTGGACCAGGAGAATGCCGCCCTACCGGCCACTGATCCTCTAAATACTCACAATTCTGTTACTTTGTCCCGGACACAGGGCCGGAGAGAACCGGATGCACCAAACGACAATGTTAACTTACGTTTAATTTTTGAAATGTTGCAGGAACAAAGAGCGGCAATCGCCGAGCAAGGAATCGCGATTGCCTGGTTGCAAAGCGGAAAAGATGAAACAGAGCCGGAGAAGACAAAGGGTGTTGCCGAAACCGGAAGGGATGAGGCACGAATGGTTGAGAGCAACGGCTCCGGAGCCGGTTCTTCTACCGAGGTTCTGAAGATGCTCGAAACTTTGGCAAAACGGGTAGAATCAACCGAAAAGAGGGTCGAAACATACAATTCTCGGGTGGACCAGACCCCGGGGGCTACGCCTTTACTGAAGGGGCCGAATTCGAAGAGGTACATCCAAAGGCCTTTTCCTCCGAGCGCAGCTCCGAAATTGATCCCAAAGAGGTTCAAAATGCCGGATATACAGAAATATGACGGCACAACGGACCCGCACGAGCACGTTACCTCATACACTTGTGCTATAAAAGGAAATGATATGGAGGAAGATGAAATTGAGTCGGTGTTGTTGAAAAAATTTGGGGAGACTTTGTCAAAGGGAGCATTGACGTGGTACGATCATCTGCCCGAGCATTCGATCACTTCTTTCGAAATGCTCGCCGATGCCTTCGTAAAAGCTCATGCCGGTGCCAAAAGGTGCAGGCCCGCAAGGCGGACATTTTCCATATAGCCCAAAGGGACGATGAGTTGCTCCGTGAATTTATCAACCGGTTCCAAAGGGAAAGAATGGAGCTCCCTCCGGTCCCCGAAGAATGGGCCGCAGAGGCTTTCACAAAGGGGCTCAATGTCCGGAGCTCGACGGCTTCGTTCAAATTGTACGAGAGCCTGCTGGAGTACGAGGCCGTGACATGGGCTGATGTCCATAACAGATACGAGTCAAAGATTCGGGTGGAGGATGATCAATTCAAGCTTCCCCCGGGGCCGATTAATACGAGCAGGAATTTTGAGAAACCAAAGAAAGGTTACGAAATGAAGACCGAATCGTCAAAGGAAAGGTATCGGCCATACTCCCATTCGGAGAAGCCAAGTTTTAGGTCGAAGAAATCGAGGGATAGCCCAAGCCATTTCTCCGATCGGGGAAACAAACGGGTCGAGCGCCCGTCGAACAGTCGGGGTCTCTCATTCAGGAGCGATGCCGGAAGCTTTGCCGGCAACAAGGACTTACCAAAGATATCAGAGTACAACTTCAACGTCAATACCTCGGGCCTAATCTCGGCCATTGGTCGTGTTCCGGATGCAAGATGTCTAAGACCTCTAAGGTCGGACCCGGGCCAACGGGACCCGAGTATGGTGTGTGAATACCACGGAACCCATGGTCACACAACCGAGGACTGTCGCCAGTTGAGAGAGGAGGTAGCCCGGTTGCTGAAGAATGGTCATCTCCGAGAGCTGCTGAGTGAACGAGCCAAAAGTCACTACAAGGAAAGGGAGGCCCATCGAAGGACCGAGCCAGAGGAACCCCAACATACGATTAACATGATAGTTGGTGGCACCGATGAACCTCGAGGGCCCGTAATGAAACGGGTCAAGGTCTCTGTTGTTCGTGAGAAGCGCAGCCGGGATTATGTACCCGAGGGCTCTATCTCTTTCAGCAACGAGGACGCGGAGGGCATCATTCAACCGCACAATGATGCATTGGTAATCTCTATACTTATCTTTAAAACTAAGGTTAAACGTATTTTGATTGATCCAGGTAGCTCAGCCAACATCATCCGGTGGAGAGTGATCGAATAGCTAGGGCTGCTCGACCAGATCATACCGGTAGCTCGTGTACTCAGCGGGTTCAACATGGCGAGCGAAACCACAAAGGGGGAAATCTCATTGCCGGTAAACATCGATGGCACCATCCAGCAAACGGTGTTCTATGTACTAGAAGGGGATATGAAGTACAACGCGTTGCTGGGTAGACCCTGGATACATAGCATGAGGGCCGTGCCCTCAACGTTACACCAGCTGCTGAAATTTCCGACCCCGAAGGGAATAAAGGTAATCCGAGGTGAACAGCCCGCTGCTAGGGAGATGTTCGCAGTGGAGGAGGACAATGCCCCTCAGCCCGATAAATCGGATCGCAGGAAAGAGGACCCAACCGGAGGATAAGACGCCAAATAGAAATCAAAGCACTCGGGTATGGACCGGGAGTATGAAGAGGATGATTTCAACGTACCCAGATCATTCGTTATGCCGGATGACTCGGATGCAACCGAGTCGACAGTGGAAGAACTGGAGCAGGTCATCTTGTTCGAGTACTTACCGGACAGAAAGGTATACCTGGGCACGGGGTTGACCCCGGAGCTCAGGGACAAGTTAATTAAATTTCTTCGAGCTAACGCAGATTGCTTCGCATGGTCCTATATAGATATGACAGGTATATCACCGGAAGTAGCTGCTCATAAGCTCAGTTTAGACGGGACATTTCCCCTGGTGAAGCAGAAGATAAGGCCCATGGCGGACGCTAAACACGCTGTTATAGCCCGTATTTTGGACGTTTGAATATTTTAAAGTCGTCGTGGAAAGTTAAGGACGAAACCAATTTCAAATATTTCATTAATGCACAAGTCGTTAAGAATACTATTTATGACCATTATTAGTATGAAAATAATGTGAGAGCCTAAGGGCAAGAGGAGAAATTTGCAAAAAGACCAATGGAAACAATGTGGAAGGCTAGGGGTAAAATGGTCATATTGAGAAAAGTCGAGGGACGGAACGGGAATTTCACAAAAAATTTATGAAGGTTCAAAAGGGGCACATTGGCTATGTGATGGAAAACCTAGGGGCCAAAGTGTACAAGACAAGAATTTGGATCATCTTTTAATTATGGAAAAATTTCATGAAAATAGAAGATCATTCTAGAGAGGGGCATGTGCCCCTCACATGCCTTAATTATGTGTCTATATATATATGAGCCATTATTAATTCAAAACAAGAACAAAAGCACAAAACACAACAAAAAAATGAGAGAGAGAGGGTTCGGATTAGGGGCTGGCCGAAACCAGCCCCTCAATTTTGTTCATGAGGGATTATTTTTTTCATGCTTATATACTAATTGGAGGATGCTTGTTAACATGGTGGAATTGTTGGAACAAGTAGAACACTTATATGGATGGTTTATGAGCCTTAACCAAGTGGAGAGGTTGAAGAATGAAGGTAAAGAACCAATCCTCTTTTATGTGTTATGAATATTGTTGAAGTATTGTAGTATGTAGAAATGAGTGAAATTTGTGAAACATGTGTGTATTGGTGTGTGTAGCCGTGTGTATGGGCTGTTTTGGAATAGAAAGAATAAGCAAATTTTACTTCGTATTAAAATTGTTGGTATGAAGGATTCATGCGTATTGTAGTATATGGAATTGGAAGAAATTCATGAAATATGGAATTGTTGGGGGTTGGCCGTATGGTCCCCTTTTGTGTAGTTGGGAATGAATAAATTGTTGTTAGTATTTTGGTTGTCGTCGTTGTGAGTTCTATGATGGAAAATGAAGTTTTGATAATCCAAGTTAAGATTTTAATTATGCGGGCTGATTTGGAAGCTAATGTGATTGTAATATAGTCGTGATGCGGTTTCTTGAATTTATGAAATGAAGTTGTAAATGAATGTATTGTAACATAATGTGTGAATTTGGGAGGAAAGAATGTGTTTAGTGTTGGTTGAGTTGTTTGTAATATCGTGTGAATTGTTTAAAGGGTCTGGAATATTGTTTCGATTGGGTTCGGATTAGAAATGGAATGTATGAACGATGATGTTGGTTTGAGTGTAAGTAGTCGAATTAAGTATAAGATTATGATGTTGAATTGTGTAGGAGTCGCTAATGTGAAAATGTGTTTTGAACCTCTTATTGGTGTGTTAGTATCTTTGTTGGTTTGGCCGGGTTAAATTCCCGGATGGTTGTTGTTGATTTGGGGCCGAGCCTTATTCTCGGGATTGGTACATTTACAGAGGAGATGCTGCCGAAATTCCGGCAGAACATAAGAAAACGTGTTTGAAAGGTTAAGGCAAGTATGTGACAACGAGTCTAACGAATGAATGAATCCTTTTGGACGTAGATTGACAAGATGGATGAACCCTCTTACGTGTAAGAAAACAAGTTGGATGCGTAAGCACAACCAGTTGGTCGTCGCCCAGGTATGTGAGGCTTACCTTTCTTTCCTTGGCATGCCCTAGAGCCATGTAGGATATGATATGATATGTATCTTGAGGTTATTCCACTCTGTAATTCGAAGTCTGTTTGTGATTTGTATGTTTTCCCTAACTTAAGTGTCAAATGAGTCTGATAGGTGAATCGTGATTTAAGTATTTTTGATATAAACATTCTGGACTAATCGTGCCGACACAAATGTTCTGACGTAAGTATTTGGCATAAGTGTTCCGATATGAGAAATTCAGATACAAGTATGGACTCTGACCTGAATATTCCGACATAAGTAGGTTGAATTAAGTATCCTGGCATAACCCTTTTGATATATTTATTCTGACTTAAGTATTCCGACGTACGTATGATTCCAAAGGTTCTATTTGGTTTGATCCATAATCATGTCTAAAAGGGTAGTTAACCTGATTACGGCTTTGGTTTCCCAAGAAAAGCTTCTGAAATGATTGGAGAGCGTTTTGTACTTCGAACGCTCGTAACTTTTGTATACTAACTCCGATTGACCCGAAACTTGTTCTGGACCTTCACATGTCGATAGGCATTCTGTCATAATCCTTTTGATATATGTATTCGGACCTAAGTAGTCGGTTAGAGGAAATCCGATGCAAGCAATTTGGGACATGTATTCTGATTGAGTAAAAGCGATAAGTACCTTGATAGAAATATTCTGTTAAGAGTAATTTGACATAAAGTATTCTGTAATAAGGAATCTGTTATGCATATTCTGAGAATATGTTTGAATAATCTATAAGTAATCGGTAATAAGTAATCTGTATGGACATTCTGAGAATATGTTTGATTAACTTATTGAGCTTGAGTTATGCGCATTTGATTCTTCACGACTCTGCTCGTGCATATGTTATGATTTCCTTCACCGAGTCCCGGGCCGGTATGTATCGTGCGGATGGTTCGCCGGGTCCTCTGTTGGGGGCCGGGTTCCATATATGAATTCCGAAGTATGATGTGTCCGGTTCCGGGGTACTGTGTTATATGTCCGTCCCCGGTTACCGAGGTTATGTTACGAAGTATGATGTGTCCGGGCTCGGGGTGCTGTGTTATCTGTCCACCCTCGGGTACCGTGGTTATGCTGTGATGTGTGACGGAGATCAGAGAAAAACTTCTGGAAGTTAGATGTGTTGTGGCGCCAAAGGCAGGAGTGGCAGCCACGTGCCTATGTTATCGTGCGCATTCATTGGCACTGTCCATCAGTTCCTCGGCGTGTTATCTGTCCCCGAGGCCACCATGCATATGATATGATGTGACCGTTCCTCGGAGTGTTATTTGTCCCCGAGGTTATCGTCTGTATGATATGGTACTTGTCCCGGCGTGTTATTTGTCCCCGGGGTTGCCGCGTATGTGATACGATATCCGATTCTGGTATGCATGACTTATGTGGGAAAGTAAGTATTCTGACCTTCCGTACATTCTGTATTCCGTCTGCTATGTGATGTCATTCAAGCAATTTGTACGTTCTGTAATCTGTCTGGTATACGAGATGAGTAAGTATGATTCGTGTCTGGAAAAGAAAAATGATAAGTGTTAAATATTTCTGAATAGGTTTTTGTATGTTGGTCTGTCTATATCAGTCATGGTTTCGTTTTCTGTACTTATGCCTTACATACTCAGTACATATCCGTACTGACCCCCTGTTCTTTGGGGGCTGCGTTTCATGCCGCGCAGGTACCCACAAATGGCTAGACGAGATGAGCTGAAGATGGTCCAGTGGATTGGCGGGCTCCATTTCCTCCAGGAGTGCTGCTGAGTCAGGGTATGTATGTTGTGATGTACGATCAGTATTAGAGACTTTGCAGACAGCGTCGTGGGTAATGATAGTCAGTCTAGTCTGTAAGCGGTTTCATCAACCGATATGTTATTTTGTGTGTCGCATAATAAATTTCGTACAATTACAGACTTGTTAAATTCTGGAAATAGTAAGCGGAAGATTTCGAAAGCACAACATGTATTTTATTTGTAATTGACTTTCAGAAAAAAAAGAAAAAAAAAAGAAAATAAAAAAATTTAGGTGTGTAATCAGGGTCTGCGGGTTCGCTCGGCTCCGTATGTGGGGTCGGGTGCCCATCACACCCTAATAAGATCAGGGTGTGACACACGCCTTCGTGAAGGACGAGGTAACAAAGCTTTTAAAAATAGGTTTTATCCGGGAGGTCAAGTATCCAGACTGGCTAGCTAACGTGGTAGTGGTGCCCAGAAAAGGTAACAAATTTCGAATGTGTGTTGATTACAAAGATTTAAATAAGACATGCCCGAAGGATTCATTTTCGTTGCCCCATATCGATAGAATGATCGATGCGACGGCCGGGCATGAGATGTTAAGTTTCCTCGATGCCGACTCCGGGTATAACCATATTCGGATGCATCCGGAGGATCAAGAGAAAACATCCTTCATCACCCGATATGGGACTTACTGTTATAATGTCATGCCTTTCGGACTAAAAAATGCCGGTGCAACTTACCAACGCCTAGTTAATGGGATGTTCGAAGGACAAATAGGAAAAACAATAGAAGTTTATATTGACGACATGGTTGTTAAGTCTCGGGAAACAGAGGACCATTTAAAGCATTTGCAGGAAACCTTCGATGTGCTCCGCAAGTACAACATGAAGCTCAACCCGGAAAAGTGTGCCTTCGGAGTAAGGTCCGGTAAATTTTTGGATTTCATGGTGTCAAACCGGGGAATTGAAATCAACCCGGACAAGATCAAGGCCATCGAGGATATCGATGTGGTGAATAACATAAAAGGGGTACAGAGGCTCACCGGAAGGATAGCGGCGCTGAGTCGCTTCATATCGAGGTCCTCGGACAAGAGTCATCGTTTCTTCTCCCTGCTAAGGAAGAAGAACGACTTCGTTTGGACACCGGAGTGCCAAAAAGCTTTGCAAGAATTAAAGAAGTACTTGTCTAGCCCCCCGCTGCTGCACACACCGAAAGCAGACGAGCCGCTTTTTCTTTACCTTGCCGTCTCCGAGGTAGCGGTAAGTGGCGTTTTGGTCCGAGAAGAATCAGGTACGCAATTCCCTATCTATTATGTGAGTAGAACTTTGGGGGATGCGGAAACCCGGTATCCCCATTTGGAAAAGTTGGCATTGGCACTAGTGAGTGCTTCTAGAAATCTCAAGCCCTACTTTCAGTGCCATCCGATATGTGTAGTAACTACTTACCCCCTAAAAAACATGATGCATAAACCGGAATTATCGGGTAGACTGACCAAATGGGAAGTCGAAATTAGCGGGTATGATATCGAGTACAAACCTCGAACGACCATCAAGTCCCAGATCTTGGCCGATTTTGTGGCAGATTTTTCCCCGGCTATGGTCCCCGATGTGGAGAAAGAGCTTCTGCTGACCTCCGGGAAAGACCTGGGTATTTGGTCGTTACATACGGACAGAGCCTCGAACCTCAAAGGTTCCGAGCTGGGAATCGTCCTCCGGACCCCAGCCGGGGAGGCCGTTCGACAGTCTATTAGAACCGTTAAATTGACTAACAATGAAGCCGAGTATGAGGCTATGATTGCAGGTTTGGAGCTGGCCCGAAGTATGAGGGCCGAAATAATCGAGGAAAAGTGCGATTCGCTCTTGGTCGTGAACCAGGTGAACGGCGTCTTCGAGGTCAAGGACGAACAGATGCAGATGTAGCTTGAAAAAATCCTAGTGATATTACACCGGTTTAAAGAATGGACCATGCAGCATATACTGAGGGAGCAGAACAGCGAAGCCGATGCATTGGCAAACTTGGGGTCCTCGGTCGAGGGGGAAGAAATCAACCCCAGGACCACGGTGCACTTGTTAAATTCGGCGATAGAAAATGGACATGCCGATATAAACACGATGGGTTTAACTTGGGATTGGCGCAATAAGTACGTCGATTACTTGCGTGATGGAAAACTCCCAAACGACCCGTAAGAATCACGGTCATTAAGGACCAAAGCTGCGCGTTTCTGCTTGGTAGACGGCCAATTGTATTGACGATCTTTCCTCGGTCCCGTGGCTAAGTGTTTAGGCCCCGGTGAAACGGAGTATGTGATGAGAGAGGTGCACGAAGGAACTTGTGGCAACCACTCCGGTGCCGAGGCTCTGGTCCGAAAGATCATTAGGGCCGGTTATTATTGGAACCGGATGGACGAAGACTCAAAATATTTTGTCCGAAAATGTGATGGGTGTCAAAAACATGCTCCGATGATTCACCAGCCCGGAGAGCTGCTGCATTCGGTGGTCTCACCTTGTCCTTTCATGAAGTGGGGAATGGACATTGTGGGTCCATCACCCTGGGCGCCGGGTAAGGCTCGTTTCATTCTGTTTATGACTGATTATTTCTCTAAGTGTGTGGAAGTGCAGGCCTCTGAGAAAATTAGAGAAAAGGAAGTCATTGACTTCATGTGGGATCATATCATCTGCCGCTGCGGCATCCCCGCCGAGATAACTTGTGATAATGGTCCTCAGTTCATGGGTGGCAAAGTCAAAAGTTTCCTCGAAGGATTGAAAATCAAGAAAATTGTGTCGACCCCGTATCACCCGTGTGCAAACGGACAGGCGGAATAACAAAACAATAATCCAAAATCTGAGAAAGAGACTTGAAGCATCAAAACACCACCATTGGAGGGAAATATTATCGGAGGTGCTGTGGGCTTACAGAACCACGTCCAAATCAAGCACGAGGGAAACCCCTTTCTCGTTGGTTTACGGGGCTGAAGCCCTTATCCCCGTAGAAGTTGGCGAACCGACACTCCGGTTTAGGTATACCACCGAGGAATCAAACGAGATGACCATGGCCGTGCAGCTCGACCTCACGGATGAACTTCACAAAAACGCGTTAGTCCGTATTACAGCCCAGAAACAAAGAATGGAAAGATACTACAATCGAAGGGCCAATTTTCGACACTTCCAAGTTGGGGACTTGGTGCTTCGAATGATCACCTTGCACACCAAGAATCCCAACGAAGGGAAGTTGGGTCCGAACTGGGAAGGCCCGTATAAGATAACCGGGATAATGGGAAAATGGTCGTACCAGCTGGAGTCCATGGACGGGCAGCAGTTGTGCAATAACTGGAATGTGGCTCATCTGAAAAGATACTACTGCTAAGGTTTGGACTCCTCATGCTCTCCTATTAACCTTTCTCTTTTGCAGGAAATCGAGAACATCATGAACTTAGAACTTAGGCTTGAAAACACGTGTTGCACTCTTTTCCTTAGTACGGTTTTGTCCCAAAAAGGGTTTTCCGACAAGGTTTTTAATGAGGCAACAAGTACAACGTGTTACTCGACAAAGATAAGGGACCGATACCCGACAACACGAGGTCACACCCGCCGAGTGGGGACTTAATAGCACTCACACGACCTTGCAGCTCGGATAAGTGCTAGGTGAATGCTATGCCCGGATCGAAGATTACCCCGGTCATAGAAGACGGAGAAACTCAACACTTGCTACGGCAAAACAAAGGCCCGGCCATCGGCCATAGCCTTCGATGTAAGGACCGCACGATCATAACGAATCGTGTCCCATTTAGCATTTGCCACGAAAAAACAAAGGCCCGGCCATCGGCCATAGCCTTCGATGTAAGGGCCAAACGATAATAATGAATTGTGTCCCATTTAGTATTTGCTACGGCAAAGGCAGAAGGAAACAAAATACTCATGTATACAAACACTTTGCAATGCAAAATTATTGAAAGTTTGGACAAGCAATGTCTCGGTTATCTTCCTATTAAAAGACTTTACCTCGGTAATAACCGCCGTATTTTGGCACTACTTCATTCACACACCCTATACCGGGCACTATGGTCGAAATTCGACAAAGGCAACAAGGTCATAGCGAACCGAGCCAAAATCGTTAAAACATTTGACTAAGATAGCGAGGTCACAACGATCCGAGCTGAAATTTTCTAACCTCCCCAAACGGGGACCGTTACGTCAAAGTTTAGCCAAGGTTGAGATTCGGGTGCCCGAGTGCCTGAATGAACGCCGACCCTAAAAAATTGCCGAAAAATACCGGTCCTAAGGAAATGCCTGTCGTGATTCAGAGGCGTCTGAGTCCACAAAGCATTAGGTAGGTCCTACGGGCACAGTGAGCTAAATGACTACGAGTCAACTTGTCCTTAAAACGGACCAACAATAATAGTGAACATTCAAACAAAGTGAACATTCAAACAAAGAAGCAAGAAAGATGCGTTTTTCATTTATACAAAGGGGTGTTTTTACATCAGAAAGCCTTCCTGGTGGTCAGTGACTGATTCATTTGGCCCGGGGGCATAAACGTGTACCGGACGGGTGTCCCACCTGCTATCAGCCCGAACCAAGTCGATTTTTTCCTCGGTAATGGACAAAGGGTATCGTCTTACGTCGTACCCCATGTCGGATACCGAAGAAGGCTTTTAGACCTCTAAGTATTTGTTGAAGTTGGTTTTGGCCGGGATGATGTTCGAGGCCGTAGGCCTGAAGGTGCTCTTTGCTTTGGCTGGGGATGCAGCCTCGGTTCCTGGGGATGAAACCGAGGGAATGTCATGAGAAGTGGTTTCAGACATTTTGAAATATGAAAAGAAGAGATCGAGTGGGTTCGGAAAGGAAGTGAAAAAAGAGTGAGGGAACAGACAGAACAAGAAAATGGCAGAATAAGAAGTAGTAACACTCAAACAAAAATAGCGGCACACAAGAACGACTGGTGGAGAAATTGGTGCAAATCGTTCCCTTTTTGCGTAAGTATATGCAACAAATCAACAGGTAATGTGAGTTGTAAGAGCGAGAAGTGCAGCAAAGAGTGAAAGAGGAGAGGAAAAAGATCGTAAAAATGTTGAAATGAAAGAGTGAAAAGCCTTATATAGGCATGGGAATGGAGCGGTTACCGACGCCGGCCAATCAGGGGACGCCACGTGTCCCCATAATTAATGAGAAACGACTCGAAACGACGTGCATGCGGCGGTTGTCAGAGCGGACCATCTGGGATAGGACACGTGGCCGCTGAAAAGGGAGACGTGACGCAACCGTTCCCGCCAAAATGAGAAGATAACAACGAGTTAATGGAGTCACCGGTTTCGTGATTCATCCACTTCCCGTTACTCCGATAGATCGGTGATTCGGGAAGTGTGGGGACTATCTGTGTACGGTAAAAACCGGATATGAGTCAAACCGTTGAGACGAGGGGTCGAAGGAAGAAAGTTACAAGAAGATAGGTGAAGACTTTCATTCTGAACCGGAGGAACGCTCAGGCCGGAGTTGAGCAGGGGCACCATTTGGTCCGGTTTCTTCATCACCGGGTCGGTCGGGGCCGTTAGTCCGAATATCCGTGGCTATTGGTCCGGTAGAGCCGTTGCGCATGAGCCACGCGTTGGTAGCGTCCTGCCATGGTCAATCACCAACCATGCGTGTGTCAGACAGTACGACCAACCTAACCCACTCAGAGTTGTCCTTCCTTTTATTTTTTAATTATTTGTATTGTATGAGGCCCATAGAGGCAACACTATAAATAGAGCTCATCTCTCTCCTTTGTGGGGGTTGGCTTCTTCATTTTTAAGAACACTTGTAATAGCAAAATATATATACAATCTCTCTCAAATATCAGATTCGGTCCACAACAGTCGTTTTCATTTCCATTGTATTTCTTCGATCAACTATTGTATGTCATTTAGCAAACTCTCACGCCCACAGCCAATCGCTAATCATTAATTGCTTTGCTACGAAACGTTCATACACTTCATTTCCCTATAACGTATATTGAGATCCGAACACATATCCTATACGCACTCACAAATTCAATTGATTATCCAAATCCGGGGTAAACAGATACATTCTATAAGAAATTGAAAAAATAAAATAAGCTTTTCTTTTTCACTATCTAAAGTTAGCACACTCAAAAGAAAATGATTAGGATTGATGAAATGAGGAAGAAGATGATTGATACTATCCGATAAAAAAATTACTCTCTCTAGATAAAAAAAAAAGTTTACTTAGCCATTTACATACTCTTTTAGAAAATACTAAACTATCCCTAATTAAATAGATATTGAGATTTGATCATATAACACTTATTAGGGGCAAATCTGAAAAAATAATGTTAATTCTTTCTTGATTTGATAAGTGAACACTTTTTTTGACCCAAGAAAAAAAGGCTAAGTGGACTTTTTTTTGATCCGGAGAGAGTATTAATTATGTTAAAGTTTGTTGCAATACTAGGGTGGAGTTTCGATATTTTTGAGATTTACAAAATCCAATGTATTAACGTGAATGACCCGTTATCTCTACTTGCACGCCGTAACTCACCACATGTTACCTAACAATAGAAATGAGAATAAATTAAAATAACAATTATCAAATATTTGTGTCATATTTTTCTTTTTGAGTTGGTACAAGAGAAATTCAGAGTAAATTCACATAACTTTAGATTTGAGTAGAGTATCCTTACTTTCAAGTCAATGAATAAAGTGAGATTGTCTTTGGAGATATTTTCTAACAGTAAAAAATGTATACTATGTTTTATGCATTTTTGGTCCTTGTGTTATTATTTAATTTAAATTTTAATCCCCGTGTTATTCAAGTTTGCAATCTTGTTCTTGAATTAATATAAATGAGTGATTTTAGTCCCTGAACTAAAGGAAGTTTACGGTGGTGTTTGTGTAAACAAAGGGCAATTCTGGTTTCTTAACAATATATCCTCCTTCCCCCCTCCATCAAAGCCTGTGGTTGCTCCCACAATTTCACTTTGCTCAAACTCTTCCACTTCGCTGCTAAAAGTCACATGTATTGTTGTTGCTCTTCTTTCACATTTGTTTTGATTTGTCTTCCTTTATTTATTTTTTCAATCTTTCTTACATTTATTCTTTAAGCGGAGATGGTAAGAACTAAGAACCTTGACTGGACCTCTAAAGCAAAGCAAAGCAAATATATATATATATATATATATATATATATATATATATATATATATATCGAAAATAATACTCTAGGAATTATGGCAATGAAAGCAAAATTGAATCAGACACGAAATGTTGACCCAATGATGAAAACAAAATATTTAGGCTGAACTCATTAGGAGACACCTAAAGTTAGCACGATATATCACTTAGACACCTAAACTCAAAGGTGTTCTTATTGAGCACTTACAGTATTGGAAATTTGTTCCAATTAGACACTCTATGCTGAATCACTCAAATATGTAAAGTGCGTGTAACACACTCGCTGATGATGAATAAAAATGGCAAATTACATGCGGAATTTTTTTCCAGATAATATCCTCATTTAATCAAGATTTTCTAATAGTGACACTTCACATAACAGGATTAACAAAGTAGGACTTATTACCAATGTTAAACTAGTTAAGACAATCAAAGGAAACTAATTGGAACAAGGAAAATCAGAAAAGGAAGCAAATATGCATAGAAAAAAAATGCAAAAACTAGTTGCAGCTTTTTTTTCACCGTGAAATATGTTCCTCGTCAAACCCAGCTCCAAAAACCATTCCGATAGTTATGCTGTAACTTATTTTGATAGTTATGCCGTAACTTATTTTATTTTGATGATTTGACAAAAATGTATAAAGAACCAGATGCACTAACAAGGAAGCTGAGGGGATATTGTTGCTTAGTTATTTCAGACTCTGGGAGAGAATCAAGTGAGAGACCAGGTAAGGGATCAGGTCCTTGTTCGTACGAAGGTCAACATTACAACTGTAAAGTTGCTGACACACACACTGATACAGCAGAGCAACAGTGGAGTTGTTGTGTCCTGATGCGTCCTGTCACTTTCATCTTAACTCTCCTCTTATATAAGAAATACATTCCAAGGAGAAGACTCACTCTTGCACAAAAATGTAGATCTCAAGTGCAAGTCTCCAGTCTCCAAAGGGTGTACAAGAGCAAGGCGTTAGCAGATCTAAGGACCTGTTCTCTACAACTAAAGATGTGTCGAGTTCTAGGATTGTTAGGTCTTTTGTTCTTATGTGATATAAACTGTAAACCTACTCTTCTCTTAAAGGAAGCTGTGTGTAGGTGTCTTAAAATCTCAAGGTTGCTTCCTCAAGCTCTTGAGTGGTACATTAGGCTAGATCTAGTCCAAGTGTATTAGTGTGTGAGTGGCTGGAGATAGTCATGGGTTGAATTCTCAAAGGGTGTTTTTGAGTGGTACACGAGGCTAGAGTTAGTCTAGGTGTATTAGTGTCCTTAGCTAGAGTTAGCTAAGTGGAGTTGTTTACAATTGGTGTATTGTAAGGGTGGAGGGACTATGAGAGTTAGTTCCTAGGTTGCTACTATTGTAAGGGTGAGGGGTTGTGGGAGTTAATTCCTAGTTTGCAATAATTGTAATCTGAAGTTGCTTGGTTAGTGGAGTTGAAATCCTACTGGTGTAGGTTGTGGTTTTTAATCCCTTGAGCAAGGAGTTATCCACGGTAAAATCTTGTCTTCTTTACTTACCGCATTACATAAGGGAACTAGTACACAACCAGGTCCCTCCATACATTGTTTGGTGGACGCATAGCCTACAACAATTGGTATCAGAGCAGGTGCTTTCTAAAAGGTTAACACCTAAAAATAATATCTCAAATGCATGGCTGTCTCACCAGACTCAAGAAGAAAGAAGAAGAATAAAACTTCCTGAAGCAAATCGAGAAATCATGGATCTGAAAATGGAGATGACGATGATCAAAACTGCACCTTAAAAGGAGGGAAGAAGTCGGCAAGAGACTTCGTGAGGATGAAGATCTTTGGAAAGATACATGCAAAAGTTTAAAACTAAAAGATCTACTCTCCGAAAAGAGAAGAACGTGACGTATGCTGGAATGAGAAAAAGGAATCAAATAGGACATTGTTGATAACCACTCAAAGCTTTTGATAAATGGAAGGTTTTCCTCTTACTCACAGTCTTCCGAGAAAATGAAGAATAATCCAATGAGATATGAGGGCTGTACAAGAAGGAAGCTAGACTGAAGATGAGGAGTACTTAAGAAGCCGTGATGAGTCAAACTAGGTGTACTCAGAATAGCGGCTCCAGCACAGTAAAAGCATATATGACATTGCATAATTCAGAGTACTTGCCGAAACTTCAGTTTGGCAGGAGACCTGGTCTCTACGGATGAGGTTAGTAGTCTTTCCAGCACTAACATGATTAACAACTTCCTTAAGTGTCATGTCATTAATTGTTACCCAGCTATTTTTTGAACTTCTCAGAGCCTAATGTTTCAACTCTCCTGAATCGACTAAAGACTGTAAGAAAAGACGTTTTGAACCAATCAAAATCAGTCTCTCCTTTCGTTCATTTCTTTGCAATAACTGCACTCTTCCCATAACAAAAATGTCTCAAAATGAATCTACTTCACCCACTGCTCTGGAACTAATCCTATTCTCGCACCTTCCAAAGAACCAATTTCAACAGACCTAGTGTCATCTGAGCCGTCCCCAGATATTCCAAGCTCCTCATACCAAAATATCTCCCTGTCACCTTCAAAATCATTCGTTCCCAGCGCTCCAAATACCCTTCAGAATCGTGAGTCTTTCTGTTACACCTTGGAAATTTTTGCGTCGTTTGCATTATAAGTAAAATAAGGTAAGATCAATGTGGAAATAAAGCCCTTACAAGGTTAAGGAGGGTATCTAATAATTTTAAGTATGTACCTTAAGGTTTCAAAGTTAAATGAATCGGCAGAAGTAAGTTCGTTGAAGGTTAGGATTGGTGTCGTGTTTTTGGGAAGATTTCGTGTCATTTGAGATATACAATGCTTAGCATAACCTTGAGAGGGAGTTATAGGGATCCTTATATGGTTAATGAATTTTTATACAGGTTCCAATAAGGTCACATAAGGGTTGGAGGTCAAACGAAATGGAAAGAACGCATTTTCGCGAAAATTGGAAATTTAGGGCTGTATGCGGCTGCAAACTAAGTTCGTTGTGTAGCATACTGGTCGAAAATTCCAAAACTTTGGGGACCTCACTTCCCAACATTTCCCCAAGGAGAGGAAGGGAGATGCGGCCTCATACTGAGTATGTGGTGCCGCATCTCCAATGTAAGTTGAGGTGGAGGGGTGATTTTAAACCCTTTTTAAGTTCCAAAAGACCCCATTCTTCACACCCACTTTCCACACTTCTCTCCCCACATTATTAGAGAGTTTTTCAAGGTTCTCTAACATTCCAAAACCTTCCACACCATCAAAAGAGAAGATCAAACATCAAAACCCTCAAGATAATCCATGGAAGGTGACTATCCTTGCTTCTACTCAATGTTGTGATGAACTTGGTCTTGGAAGAAGTTGAGTGAGGTGAAGTTATTCTATTATAAGGTATGTTTTTAATCTTATTTATATTATTGAGTTGATTTATATGTTTAGTAAGCCTTGGAGAGGAAAGAATCATAGTAGAGAAGTCACAAGGTTTTGAATTGAAGTTAATGGCTATGAGTTGAATTTGAAAGGATATTTTGGATTGATTTAAGGTTAATTTGAATATAATCACATGACTATGGTATTTTTGGTATTGTTATTATTGTTTGGGAGTTGTTTTGGAATTTGGTTGAAGTCGATAAAATAGGGGAAGTGCTGCCCAAATTCCGCTAGCTCGCTAATTACTCTTGTTTGAACTTAAGAGTGTTTTCAAGACTTAACCCTAGTAAAATCCTCTTGGATGTAGATTTGCGAGATTGGGAGGAGAACATTAAGTACTTAAGAAGACGAAAGGGTATGTTAAGGCTGTCCCTTTCCTTCTTATGGCATGATCATATTGATACAGATTTACACAAATGCTATCCATAATGTCCCTATTCCTAGAAAATACTAAAATCTCATGGTTCTTGATTGTTCTTATGATATTGTTGACATTGTTCTCATGATTATTGATCTTTATCATATGGTTATTGATTTTATTCATTCATGTTGATCTCATCTTATGGTTATTATTCCTTCAAGGTGCGATATGATGATGATGATAGTTCCATAACGAAGATCGGAGGTTTACCGACCTTACGTCACTCCGATAGTCATAGATTTCATTTGGGCTCTCATGCATACTTTAAATATATGTATGCATTTTCTCACACCGAGCCGTGCTATAGTTGGCTGGGTATTCCACATATTGTGCACACCACTACAGTGGGTAAGTTATGATGTTACCCCAGACGTGGGATGCCCCAGACGCGGGATGATGATGATAACACTGGGCCTATATGGTCAGGTACAGTATTATATATGTATGTATGAAAATGTTTGTTTTTTAAAATCTAAGCATGTATGACATCCGCCTTAAGAGGCTTATAGAGGTACAGATTGATCCTTTTATCTTATGTTGTCTTCATACTTTCCTTATTTTATTACTCATGCCTTACATACTCAGTACATTATTCGTACTGACGTCCTTTTGTTTGTGGACGTTGCGTTCATGCCCGCAGGTAGACAGGGAGTCGGACCAGACCCGTAGGCCGTTTCATCAACGATTGTACAGGAGCGCTCCATTCGTTCCGGAGCGGTGATTAGCTGGTATTATTCTTTTGTGTACATATATGGGCATGGCGGGGTCCTGTCCCGCCTTTATGATGTTATACACTCCATGTAGAGGCTCATAGACAAATGTGTATAGTTAGATGTTCCTTAACCTCATCGGTTCATATTTTCGTATATCATTTTAGCAGTCTTATCGGCTTGTACATATGGGCATAGTTTATGATGTTTATATAGATGTGCATTTATCTTTTTGACTCATGCCCTTACAGATTATGATATTTATGAGTTATCTTTTGTGGTCCACCTAGATATGATTATTAGTAGTATGCCCAGAGGTGCTCGGTAGGTTAGTTCCGAGTGCCCGTCATGGCCCTCAGGTTGGGTCGTGACAAAAGTGGTACCAGAGCAGTTCGTCCTAGGGTGTGTCTATGAGCCATGTCTAGTAGAGTCTTATTTATGGGTGTGAAGCGCGCCAAACTTATAAATAGGAGGCTGCGGGGCATTTAGGAATAATTGACCTTTCTTTCTCATCTTAGATCGTGCGATATATCCATGTTGTAAGGACTCTCCTTTTTTTGATAGTGTGTTATGATTTCTGCGATGCCTGTAAAGAGACTAGCTACAGCGGCCTAGAAGGGAAAGTCAGCAGCAGGTAGGAGAACTGAGTGGGTATCGCTTACAGAGGTGGAGGAGGGCGAGTCCCAGAATGAGGTTCCATCTCGGTCCTCCCATACTCCGCCCGCTCCAGATGAGCATAGCGGAGCTCCAGCTCCAGCACCCCTAGTTCCCCCACCGGATGCTTCAGGCCAGGAGATGAGGGAGGCCATTCAGTTGTTGACCCAGTTAGTAGCCGCTCAAGCCCAGTGGCTGGGTGCGGGTTATGGTGATAGAGCTGTTAGCACCAAAGTTCATGATTTCATCAACTTAGACCCTCCAGAATTCTTAGAGTCTAAACCAGACGAGGACCCGCAGAACTTCATAGATGAGATGTTGAGGACATTGCGGGTAATTCATGCTTCGAATGTTGAGTCGGTAGAATTAGAATCTTATAGATTACGAGATGTGGTTGTTCATTGGTATAGTACCTGGGTGTCTTTTAGAGGGGTAAATGCACCTCCACCTGTATGGCAAGAGTTTGTAGATGCTTTTCTCCGACACTATTTGCCGCCAGAGATTCGACAGGCCAGAGCTGATAGGTTCCTAAACCTTAGACAGGGGAGTATGAGTGCTCGGGAGTATAACCTTCGTTTTAATTCACTGGCTAGGTATGCTCCAGCTATGGTAGCTGATATAGGAGATCGTGTCCACCGGTTTGTGAGTGGTTTGGGACCACATTTGATTGATGATTTCTTGACGGCCTCACTTCAGGATGGTATGGACATTTCTCGCATTCAGGCCGACGCTCAAAATCTGAAGGAGCGACAGTAGCAGCGGAGGAGTGAGCGTGAGTATGATAGGGGCTATAGTAAGAGGGCCAGATCCTCAGGTGCTGTTAGTGAGTTCAGAGGGAGTCAGAGGCAGCAGTATTCTAGGAACTCAGGCCATTCAGCGGATAGTGCACCTTTGCGATTTGCAGGCAAGAGGTTGGATCAACCTATTTATTTCTAATCGAGTCAGAGTTCTAGAGCTATGGGTTACCGGTATAGGGGTGATTCAGGCCAGATGAGGCCACCTTTACCATGATATACTCAGTGTGCTTAGTCACACACTGGACAGTGCCATTTAGGTATGGATGCTTGTTATGCCTGCAGTCAGCCAGGCCATATGATGCGTGACTATCCATCGAGAGGTGGCAGAGGTATGGTTCAGTCCTCAGGGTCCGCAGTTGGTTCTTCATCATCTGTACGCCCTCTGGGGAAAATCTCTCAGACACCAGTAGGCCTTGGTAGAGGTAAAGGGGGAGCATCTAGTTCGAGCGGTCCTCAGAACCGCATTTATGCATTGGCCGGTCGGCAAGATCTCGAGTCTTCACCTGATGTGGTTACAGGTATATTATCAGTATCTTCTCATAACGTGTATGCATTGATTGATCCCGATTCTACATTATCGTATGTTCTCCTTATATTGTCGGTCGATTTGGGGTGAAACTTGAGTCAATTAAACCTTTTGAGATGTCTACACCCGTTGGTGACCCAGTGATAGCTAGACGGGTGTATAGAAATTATGTAGTTGTAGTCTGTGATCGTCATACCATGGTTGATTTGATTGAGCTAAATATGGTAGATTTTGATATTATTATTATGGGTATGGATTGGTTGGCTTCTTGTTATGCTATTGTTGATTGTAGAACAAAAATGGTTTGTTTCCAGTTTCTAGGAGAACCAGTTCTAGAGTGGAAGGGTAATATAGCATCTCCGAGAGGTAGGTTTATTTCCTCTGTCAAGGCAAGGAAGATAATTGCTAAAGGTTGCATTTATCATTTAGTCCAGGTTCAAGATATAGAAGCCAAGCCGTCGACTCTTCAGTCTGTCTCGGTAGTTAATGAGTTTCTTGATGTATTCTCGGACTAGCTTCTAGGCCTTCCACCAGAACGAGAGATTTATTTTTCCGTTGATGTGTTACCAAATACTAAGCCAATATCTATTCCTCTTTATAGAATGGCTCTGACAGAATTGAAGGAGTTGAAAGAGCAACTGAAAGATTTGCTCGAGAAGGACTTTATTAGGCCTAGTTCGTCACCATAGGGAGCACCTATGTTGTTTGTAAGAAATAAAGATGGTTCGTTACGGATGTGTATTGATTATAGACAGCTGAATAAGGTTACAATAAAGAATAAGTATCCACTTCTAAGAATTGATGATTTATTTGATCAGTTGCAGGGTGCCAAATGGTTCTCAAAGATAGACTTAAGATCTGGGTATCACTAGGTGTGAGTTAGAGAGAAGGACATTCCGAAGATGGCCTTCAGAACTAGATATGGTCATTTCGAGTTTCGAGTAATGTCGTTCGAATTGACTAATGCACCAGCGGTATTTATGGATTTAATGAACAGTGTATTCAGGCCTTTCCTAGATTTGTTTGTGATCGTGTTTATCGATGATATCTTGGTATATTCTCGATCCGAGGCAGAGCATGCAAATCATTTACGTGCCGTTCTTAAAGTTTTTCAGAATCGAAAGTTATATGCAAAATTCTCAAAATGTGAGTTCTGGTTGAATTCAGTGAATTTTCTGGGGCACATTATTTCAGCTGATGGTATTCGGGTGGATACCCAGAAGATTGAAGCTGTGAAGACTTGGCCGAGACCTACAACACCTACAGAAGTTCGTAGTTTTCTGGGTTTAGCAGGTTATTACAGAAGATTTTTAGAAGGTTTTTCTTCTAGCTCTGCACTACTGACAAAAATGACTCAGAAATCAGCTAAATTTCAATGGACGGATGCTTGTGAGTGCAGTTTTCAGGAGTTGAAGAACAAATTGACTTCGGCCCCGGTTCTGACAGTTCCAGAAGGATCGGAAGGCTATGTTATTTATTGTGATGCTTCAGGTATTGGACTAGGTTGTGTATTGATGCAGCACGGTAAAGTTATTGCCTATGCTTCAAGACAGTTGCGGAAACATGAGAAAAACTATCCAACCCATGATCTAGAGTTGGCTGCGGTTATTCACGCATTAAAGATGTGGAGGCACTATTTGTACGGTGTTTATGTTGATATTTAAGCAGAAGGATTTGAATTTGTGGCAAAGGCGATGGTTAGAGCTATTGAAAGATTATGATGTTAGTACCTTGTATCATCCGGAGAAGCGAACGTCGTAGCCGATGCCCTTTGCCGTAGATCCATGGGTAGCTTATATGGTATCCAGCCAGAGAAGAGGGAGTTAACTCGTGATCTTTAACAGTTAGCTATCTTGGGAGTTCGATTATTGGACTCGGGCAATACGGGAGTTACTATTCAGGATTCAGGCATTTCTTCTTTAATAGTTGAGGTGAAAGAGTGCCAATATGAGGATCCCATGTTAGTTCATTACAAAGATACATCTCCTCAGAAGAAAAAGTCACCATTTAAGATTTCTGCAGATGGAGTTCTCAGATATCGAGGCAGATTATATGTACATGATGTTGCAGAATTGCGCCTCCAGATTTTGAGGGAAGCCCATTGTTCCCGTTATTGTGTTCATCCAGGAGCGACGATAATGTATCATGATATTAAGTCAATTTATTTTTGGGACCGAATGAAGAAAAACATAGCAGAGTTTGAAGCTCAATTTCCTAACTGTCAGCAGGTAAATATCGAGCATCAGAAGCCCAGTGGATTATTGCAAGTTATTGAGATTCCGACTCGGAAATGAGAAGTAATTAATATGAATTTCATTACAGGCTTGCCTCATTCTTAGCGTAAGTATGATTCCATATGGGTAATTATGGATAGACTTACAACATCAGCTCATTTTCTGCCTATTAGGACTACATATTTGGCTGAAGATTATGCAAAGCTTTATATCAAGGAAATAGTACGACTCTATGGTATTCCGGTATCCATTATCTTTGACAGGGGTACACAGTTTAAAGCTAACTTCTAGAAGTCCTTACAAGAGGGTTTGGGGACTCAAGTAAGTCTTAGCACAACATTTCACCCCCAGACTGATGGACAAGCTGAGCATACCATTCGGACTCTCGAGGATATGCTACGAGCACGTGTGCTGGATTTCACACTTACCGCTTATTAAGTTCGCCTATAACAACAGTTATCATTCCAGTATCCAGATGGCCTCGTATGAGGCCTTATATGGGCGGAAGTCTAGATCGCTAATTGGATGGTTTGAAGTAGGGGAGACTAAGTTAGTAGCTCCAGACATGATCCAGCAAGCAATAGAAAAGGTCAAGCTTATTCAGGATCGATTATCGACAACGCAGAGTCATCAAAAGTCCTATGCAGACAATTGCCGACGAGACTTAGAATTCCAAGTTGATGACTGGGTATTCTTAAAGGTGTCAACTATGAAAGGCGTCATGAGATTTGGCAAAAAGGGTAAGCTTAGTCCCCGGTATATTGGGCCTTACAGGATTGTTCGCAGAATGGGCCATGTGCCTATGAGTTAGATCTACCTTCAGATTTAGAGTCAGTCGATCCGGTTTTCCATGTATCAATGTTTCGCAAGTGTATTGGAGATCCTTCCAGAGTTGTACCCATAGACGATGTTCAAGTTACCGAGCAATTGTCTTACGAAGAAGTTCCCATTGCTATCTTAGATAGGCAAGTTCGGAGATTGAGGACTAAGGATGTAGCTTCGGTCAAAATTCTTTGGAGAAATAGTAATAAGGAAGAGAGGACTTGGGAAGCTAAAAAAGATATGAGGTCCAGGTATCCACACTTGTTTCCACTCCCAGAGGAGGTTCAGACAGATACACATTTGTCTTCAGGTGCGTAATGCTTTCTTTTTGTGATTTCTTGGTCGTGTGGGGCCATTATTGTTATCATTGTTATGGCCCTGTGAGCCGTTGTATATTTTGGGTTGTTATGACATAGTGGTATAGTTACAGGGGAAACTCTGCCGAAAATTTTGTAGAATCCTTAGGAGTCTTAACATTCGATGACGAATGTTCTTAAGGGGGGAAGGATGTTACACCTTGGAAAATTTCGCGTCTTTTGCATTATAAGTAAACTAACGTAAACTCAAAGTGGACATGAATCCTTTACAAGGTTAAGAAGGGTATCGAATAATTTTAAGTATGTACCTTAAGGTTTCGGAGTTAAATGAATCGGCGGAAGTAAGTTCGTTGCAGGTTAGGATTGGTGTCGTGTTTTTGGGAAGATTTCATGTCATTTGAGCTATACATTTCTTTGCATCACCTTCAGAGGGAGTTATAGGGATCCTACATGGATAATGAAGTTTTATACAAGTGCCAAGAAGGTCTCATAAGGATTAGAGGTCAAACGAATCGAAAAGAACGCATTTTCGCGAAAATTGGAAATTTAGGGCAGTATGCGGCCGCAAACTAAGTTTGCTATGCAGCATACTAGCCGCAAACTCCCAAAACTTGGGGACCTCACTGCCTAACATTTACCCAAGGAGAGGAAGGGAGATGCGGCCGCATACTGAGTATGTGGTGCCGCATCTCCAATGCAAGTTGAGGCGGAGGGACGATTTTAGACCCTTTTTAAGTTCCAAAAGACCCCATTCTTCACACCCACTTTCCACACTTATCTCCCCACATTATTAGAGAGTTTTTCAAGGTTCTCTAACATTCCAAAACCTTCCACACCATCAAAAGAGAAGATCAAACATCAAAACCCTCAAGATAATCCATGGAAGGTGACTATCCTTGCTTCTACTCAATGTTGTGATGAACTTGGTCTTGGAAGAAGTTGAGTGAGGTGAAGTTATTCTATTTTAAGGTATGTTTTTAATCTTATTTATATTATTGAGTTGATTTATATGTTTAGTAAGCCTTGGAGAGGAAAGAATCATAGTAGAGAAGTCACAAGGTTTTGAATTGAAGTTAATGGCTATGAGTTGAATTTGAAAGGATATTTTGGATTGATTTAAGGTTAATTTGAATATAATCACCTGACTATGGTATAGTTGGTATTGTTCTTGTTGTTTGGGTGTTGTTTTGGAATTTGGTGGAAGTTGATAAAATAGGGGAAGTGCTGCCCAAATTTCGGTAGCTTCTAATTACTCTAGTTTGAACTTAAGAGTGTTTTCAAGACTTAACCCTTGTATGAATCCTCTTGGATGTAGATTTACGAGCTTTGGAGGAGAACGTTAAGTAGTTAAGAAGACGAAAAGGTATGTTAAGGCTGTCTCTTTCTTTCTTACGACATGATCTTATTGATACAAATCCACGCAAATGCTATCCATAATGTCCCTATTCCTAGCAAATACTAAAAGCTCATGGTTCTTGATTGTTCTTATGATATTTTTGACATTGGTCTCATGATTATTGATCTTTATCATATGGTTATTGATTTTATTCATTCATGTTGATCTCATCTTATGGTTATTGTTCCTTCAAGGTGAGATATGATGATGATGATAGTTCCATAACGAAGATCGGAGGTTTACCGACCTTACGTCACTCCGATAGAGTCATAGCTTTCATTGGGGCTCTCATGCATGCTTTATATATAT
Source organism: Lycium barbarum (assembly GCF_019175385.1). Lineage (NCBI taxonomy): Eukaryota > Viridiplantae > Streptophyta > Magnoliopsida > Solanales > Solanaceae > Lycium > Lycium barbarum. Next base: position 44,335,326 of record NC_083347.1, on the reverse strand, counting down.
GTATCTATTTTTTCACACCGAGCCACGCTATAGTCGGCTGGGTACGACACCTATTGTGCATACCACTGCAGTGGGCACGTTATGTTGTTACCCCGGACGCGGGATGCCCCAGACGTGGGATGCCCCGGACGTGGGATGATGATGATAACACCGAGCCTATATGGTCGGGTACGGTATTATATATGTATGTATGAAAATGTTTTTTTTTAAAAGCTAAGAATGGATGACATCCTCCTTAAGAGGCTTACAGAGGTACAAATTAATCTTTTTATCTTATGTTGTCTCATACTTTCCTTATTTTATTACTCATGCCTTACATACTCAGTACATTATTCATACAGACGTCCTTTTGTTTGTGGACGCTACGTTCATGCCCACAGGTAGACAGGGAGTCGGACCAGACCCGTAGGCTATTTCATCAACGATTGTGCAGGAGCGCTCCATTCGTTCCGGAGCGATGATTAGCTGGTATTATTCTTTTGTGTATATATATGGGCTTGGCGGGGTCCTGTCCCGCCTTTATTACGTTATACACTCCATGTAGAGGCTCGTAGACAGATGTGTATAGTTAGATGCTCCTTAACCTCATCGGGTCATATTTTCGTATATCATTTTGGCAGCCTTGTCGGCTTGTACATATAGGCATAGTTTATGATGTTTATATAAATGTGCATTTGTCTTTTGGACTCATGCCCTTACAGATTATGATATTTATGAGTTATCTTTTGTGTTCCACCTAGATATGATTATGAGAAGTATGCCAAGAGGTGCTCGATAGGTTAGCTTCGGGTGCCTGTCATGGTCCTCCGGTTGGGTTATGACACTTTCTCCACAAAACCCGATCTGAATGACAAAGAAAATAGAAGGTCTGACTCAGATAGCAACTATCGGTCTATCACTACATTGCAATTCCTTCGTTCCACGGAAGAATTAAGTGGGAAAGATGATGAGAAAGAGGTGTCTAGTGAGCCTAAAGATGTTGAGGAGATAAGTGGTAAAGAACAAAGTGACTGTGTTGAAAAGACTGGTCAGAAGAACGTGACTGACACAGTAAACATTGCTGATACAACGATGCTTGAAAATGATGATGTTATTGAAAAGTCTTCCTTAAGATCAGGTAACTCTACTCTTTTCAGTAGTGATAAAATGTCAGAGGATGTATCTGTAACAGTTGATAAAGAAGCACCAAATGGTGGGATTGAAAATGTTAAAACTGTGGTTGGTAATAAGAAATGTGCTAATAAAAACATAGAGAATATGGGTGTCAGCGACGTTGATAAACCAGTTGAGGCAGTAGGTGTACCAAACCAAGCTTTAGTTCAATCTAATGAGATACGTGAGAAACCTGGTCCCTATATTAGAGCTGGTATATGCCTCCCAAGACAGGATTGTCACTATACGTGCACCCTTGAAAAAATCTGCTTCTGAAAAGGAACCTGGTTCTCCGGGTCATAATCGAGTTTATGTCTCCAATGATGAGCTGAATTCAAGCGCTGTGTTTAAGAGAAGGAATCAATCCATGAAACAGAGTGACACTATCCTTTCAAAACCCATTGTCTTCAGTACACTTGTCACCAGACAACAGAGCAAGGTTCAACTCGAAGTAGTTCAAAAAACCACAAAGAGAGATAGTTCAAGAGGAGGGAGTCGGAGACTGACTAGAAAAGGAGTCCTTAAGAAGCTGATCGATGAAAAGGAGGATATGGAGGTGTCAAGAAAGGATAAAAAAAGGAACAGACTTCAACAAAGAAGAGAAGTACCCAGAAAAGCAGGCAAGAAAAAGAGAAGATGTTGGTCGAGGAGGTTGTTGAAACATCTAAAAGTGAAGAGGTTGAGGAAGAGGGAAATGTGTCTCAGCTCACCAAGAAAAAGAAAAGGAGGTACTAAGAAGGAACCTGGTCCGTATAAGAAAAGAAAATAATGCAAAGATATGAAAAGGGACTGGAAGGACAATCTGAGAAATCAGAAAGTGCTGTTTGGAAGGGTTTTCGACCTTAAAATCATTGAAAGAGGAGAAATGAAGGAATTGATGGAAACCATAGAATTCCAACAATGGGAGCATCTGTTTGTCTCTCAGGCCCCCAGTGTCTTTAAAAAGGAGGTAACAGAGTTCTATTGCAATCTCACATGCATAGATAGCTCAACCCTAGTGTGTTCTGTGAATGAGGACAGGTTTGAATTAAATGAGGAAATACTCGGGGAGATTTTTGGCATTCATATAGAAGGAGTAAAAACAATTGAAGGAAAAGCCTCTGTTGGGTTCAAGAGTACCATAGTGAGGACTGTGGGCTCTGAGATAAGTGAGACTCTATACAAGAAACAACTCAAAGGTCAATACCAGCTTCTGTTTGAGTTTGTAAAGAAAGTGATGCATCCAAGGACAGAGGGGAGGAGTTCCGCTTCTATCAAGGACCTGGTTCTTTTAGAGTTGCTGGCCGGATTCTATTCCATTAGCTTGCTTGCTATAATGATCAATCACATGATTAAGGTGGCGAATGCCAGGGAAGGTAAGCATGGTCTACCGTATCGGCTCTTCCGGACAAAAGTGTTCAATCACTTTAAGATACCAACAAGTCAGGGAACCAAAGGAGATCGCAAGAGAATGTTTACAATGACAAAGCTGGAAGAGTGTGAATGCGTGCCAAATAAGGATGAAATGGGTAATAAATCCACTATCTCCAGTTTGATTAAAGCTCAAGATAAGGCTACTGCATACATTGCGCACCTACAAGCTGAGAATGACTTGCTCAAAGCTCAGCTGGTAAAGCAAGCAGGAGAACCCAGTCCAAATGATGAGCTGATAGCAACACTGCAGGCTGATAATGGCAGCCTAAAGAAATGAAATGAGGAGCTACGAGATAAAATTGTTCAAGATCAAAGGACTGCAAATGATCGACTTGTTCTAATTCTCCAAGCCTTCAAGAAAAATTGATACATTCAACTCTGCCTGTTCCTGCTCCTTTAGATCATCATCTTTCTCTCCAAGCTTTCCCCTGATTACTCTCTTTCAAATGACATTGTTACTCTTTGCATTTTGTTAATCTTGTTATACTGATAAGAATGCTTAAGTTTTTTCTCTATGATGATCAGTTTGATCTTGGCATTTCACTCAAATTATGCAATGCTTAGTTATGTGCTTGCTTGCTGATTTTGAGTATGCTTATAATGTGTTGGCTGTCTGGCTCTGCTACACTTCCTTTCTCCGTCCTGCATTGTGTTTTCTCTTTTTGATGATGCCAAAAGGGGGAAATACGTGTGTGATAAGTTAGTTACTCTATGACATGAAATTATGCGCAAAGATTCAGGGGGAACAACTGGAAGTCTGATTAAAGATTTAGGGGGAACAACTGGAAGTCTGATTTGTGCTTCTTAGGTAACCTGGTCTTCCAGTTTGCAAAAACAATTATTTGTTGCTAATATGCTGTGAGTACCTTGAAATGAATAGTCAGCTTCGCAGGGGGAACACGTGGGATCTGGTTCTCAAGGGGAACTTTCGCACTACGTTTGTCATCATCAAAAAGAGGGAAATTGATAGTTATGTTATAACTTATTTTGATAGTTATGCCGTAACTTATTTTGTTTTGATGATTTGACAAAAATGTATAAAGAACCAGATGCACTAACAAGGAAGCTGAGGAGATATTATTGCTTAGTTATTTCAGACTCTGGGAGAGAATCAAGTGAGAGACCAGGTAAGGGATCAGGTCCTTGTTCGTACGAAGGTCAACATTACAGCTGTAAAGTTGCTGACACACACACCGATACATCAGAGCAACTGTGGAGTTGTTGTGTCCTGATGCATCCTGTCAGTCTCATCTTAACTCTCCTCTTATATAAGCAACATATTCCAAGGAGAAGACTCACTCTTGCACTAAAATATAGATCTCTAGTGCAAGTCTCCAGTCTCCAAAGGGTGTACAAGAGCAAGGCATTAACAAATCCAAGGACCTATTCTCTACAACTAAAGATGTGTTGAGTTCTAGGATTGTTAAGTCTTTTGTTCTTATATGCTATAAACTGTAAACCTACTCTTGTCTTAAAGGAGGCTGTGTGTAGGTGTCTTAAATTCTCAAGGTTGCTTCCACAAGCTCTTGAGTGGTACACTAGGCTTGATCTAGTCCAAGTGAATTAGTGTGTGAGTGGCTAGAGTTAGTCACAGGTTGAATTCTCAAAGGGTGCCTTTGAGTGGTCCACTAAGCTAGAGTTAGTCTAGGTGTATTAGTGTCCTTAGCTAGAGTTAGCTAAGTGCAGTTGCTTACAATTGGTGTATTGTAAGGGTGGAGGGACTATGAGAGTTAGTTCCTAGGTTGCTACTATTGTAAGGGTGAGTGGTTATGGGAGTTAATTCCTAGTTTGCAATAGTTTTAATTTGAAGTGGCTCAATTAGTGGAGTTGAAATTCTACTTGTGTAGGTCGTGGGTTTTAATCCCTTGAGCAAGGAGTTTTCCAAGGTAAAATCTTGTCTTCTTTACTTACTGCACTGCATAAGAAAACTGGTACACAACCCGGTCCCTCGATACATTGTTTGGTGGACACATAGCCTACGACATATTCAAACAACTTTGATTCTCAACCAAACTCCTGGAAACTTCATGAACAAGTTCTTAATGCTGTTAAGAACAATTTTTAGCACACCTTGTCGATATTTTTTCTTCCTGAGCTTCAAAGCTTCTTCCATGGAGGTTACACTTATTTTTTTTAGAATGCAGCCTTCAACAAAATAACTTAGCTGCAATATTTTTTTCTTCCAAAAGTTTGGCGGTAAACCCAGCACAATAACACAACTGCAATTAATGCACAATGGTAAAGAGCATGGAAGGTTTGATCATGGTGGTGTTGCGGTGGCAAAGTGGTGTTGGATGATGGAGGGAGTATTGGAAGGAGAGAGAAGGAAGAAGAAAAGATAAATTTTTTTATAAAATTTAAGCCCTTCACGCGCCTATTTTAGATGAATCACAGACAACTTGCCATGTCAGCAAAAAGTGTCTAATTGAAATAAATTTCAGCTACTGTAAATGGTCAATAGAAACACCCTTTAATTTATGTGTTTAAGTGAAAAATCATGTCGACTTTAGGTTTCTCCCGATGGATTTAGCCAAATATTTAGTCAATGTACGGTGCCATTAATGACACTCAAGGGGAGCAAAACAACGGTTAGTCATATCACGAACAAAAAAAAGAGTAAAAAAATCTAACAAAGAATACAATAAAATCTATCTTGTTAAACCAAAAATGCATTATACAATACTCAAATTCAACACTACTGAGAGAAAAGACAAGCATAAGTGCAATGAGAGAGGTAACAATGGAACTTGTACCTTGCTGGTCATTTCTTGAAGGCACATAAAAGGAGAAAGTTTACAGAAGTGTGAGATGAAAAAGTGATGAAGCTGGGGTTTGTTATTTTTTTGTTTTTTAAGCAAAGCCGCCAGAATAGGTGGAGATTTATTAATAAAGAAAATTATGTACATATCAATCTAAAAGTGATTGATCAAATAAAGGAAACAACAAAAGAAAAGAAAAACAAAAAGTGGAAAATGAAAATACAGATTGAGATTGAAACAGACTAATAACAACTAAGAATCCAAGGGCCTTGATTTGATAACATCTATCACACCTTCAAAGTCTCATAGGTGGAATGTTTCAAATCATTTGAATCATTGTTCAGGCAACTTGAATGTAGTTGTATTCTTCTGTGGAAACCATAATCAGTATGGAAGCAAGAACCACTCTCAAACTTGTGCCATTACCAAAAGGTCATGAAACATAGCATGGACCTTTGTAGATTCCATATTAAGGAATGATCATGTTAAACACACTAATACCACCTTAACACAGTTGCTATATCTGTCCATACTAGTTCATTCAGCATATTGTATATGGCTATTCTATATGTCCTGATCATCAGTCTGGTGCTCTATCTTGTGCTGTTCTTATTTTCAAGTTTGGAATTCCAGCCTTTTCAATGATCAATATCTTCCTAGCTTGACTTGGTAACTCTTGGAAACTGTTGAAGTGAATTGTACCTGCAAAATCAAAAACCATGTTAGTTAAAAAAATCTCCCTTCTCTGTGTATGTGCACCACAGTCACCATTTTATCCCTTCTCATTCTATTAATATCATCCACCACCATTGAGATACATCATGGAAATTTCCATTCTGCAGTAAGAATCATCTTCATTGCCATTGAGTTAGTCTCCATGATCAGAGGGAAGAGTTAATTATCTAAGCATTATTTCAATCCCATTTTAATAACCTCAGCTTCTGCTACCAAATTTGATTAGCAGTAGCATACACCAGGTCTCCATCCTCATTTCTAATGCAGAAAGCAGCAGAACTTAGCCCTAGATTACCCTTAGCAGCTCTATCAATATTACACTTAAACCATCCTGTTGCAGGTCTCATCCACTTATCACTCTATAAACAATTGATGGTTTATAATCTTAAAAATATTGCACAATGAGATGCTACCTTTTTGGTACATTCAGCCCAGGGAACAACACCTTGCATAATAAGTGTATGTTCAGATTGATGTCATATATCACTCTATTAAAGGTCATGGTGCCTTCATGCAATTAATTGTTTCTTCATTTCCATATTTTCCAAACAATAAAAGCAGGAACAGTTTTAAACATCGGTTTCAGCTTGTAATGACATTCTGCTTCCCACCAGCTTCTGATAGCATGTTTAACTTGTACACAACTCATGGTCAATCCAGCTGCTGCATTAAGGACTCTCCAAACTTTGTCAACAAAATCACCACAAAGAAACAAATGATTGATTGATTCTTGATGAGCAGAATTACAACAACAACATTTTGAAACTGTTGTAATTCCAGTGCTTGCCACCACCTCATCTACTGGCACTTTCTTGTTTAGTACTGTCTCTTACCTCTAGCATTATCTTCCAAACCTGAGAACCTCCTTTCCATTTCACTAATTGAGGAATCTGCTTTTTGCAACACTTATTCCACATGAAATTAGCCCAGACAGAGCTAGAAGTTCTAAACTTCCACTAAAGTTTAGCACATAAAGCTTTGGATATGTCAAAGAAGGACCTGAACCCCAACCCTCCTTCATGTTTAGGTAAGCACATGTTAAGCCATGATGACCAGTGTATGCTTCTTCCTTCTTCTTTGTTATTCCAAAAGAACTTTGCAAAGATCTTATGAAGCTCTTTTATAACACATTTTGGTGGCCTGACAACAGACAATAAATGGATGGAAATGCTTTGGAGAACACTAGTGATTAATACTGCTTTTCCACCATAAGACAACATCTTCCCTTTCCAAGTTTGTAACTTGTCTTTGACTTTCTTCAATAACTCAGTATAATCAACTTTTCTCTTCCTTGCATGAGTAATTGGACAACCAAGATATGTAAAAGGGAATTGACCTCTCACAAATCCTGTTACTGCTTCCACTTGTTGAATCAACTCATTTTACACTTTCTTGTACATATAAAAAGAACTTTTCCTTTTATTTATCAATTGTCCAGATATCCTTTCATACTCTTAAAGAGTATCCATGATCAGCTGCAATGAATTACTCTTTGCAGATGAGAATATGATGGTATCATCTGCATAAGCAAGGTGGTTCAATGCAGAACTCCAATTTGGCATCCCATAGCCTGTAAAAGCTGAATGATCAAATAAAGGATTCAAAGCTCTTGATAACACTTCTGCAGAAATGATGAATAGAGCAGGAGAAACGGGAACTCCCTGCTTGACTCCTCTTGTTGAGTGAAAGAAACCATGAGCATGACGTCCAAATTCGCCAAATTAGTTCAAACTCTTCAAAATAGTATTCTTTAAGTTTAAACGAGTCTAAGGATACCCATATTGTTATACTTCTATTCGGAATCCCAAAATAGTCAAACCGAGCCCCAAGGGCAGAACTGGAATTTTGTTGCAAAATTAGGTTAAATATAGTAAATATTGTAGTCTACGAGTTTAAACGACTCCAATGATACCCATATTTCCATACTTTGATTCGGAACCCAAAAAGGCAACCCCAACACCCCAAGGGCAAAATCGAAATTTTATTGTAAAATTGATTTACCTATAGCTTAATTAGTCTAAATCCTGAAAACCCATTCAAAAAGCTTTCATCTTGATTCTCATAACAATGATTAATTACCACTTTTAAACTTTTGGGTTCAAAACTCAAATTTTCCCCAATCAAACACGGATAAAATCGATTACCAATAGAAACATCAAAGGGTAGTTTAGCTTACCCTCTTGTTGATACGAGAATAACGACGCGAATATCACCTCAAACAGAGCTCTAGAACTCAAGATATGCTCAAAATACTAAATGGACGAAGTCTGAATTTTAATTACTCAGCGATTTCCGCTTCTGCGGCCAAAAGGTCGCACCTGCGGCTTGCCACGTGTCATTTCTGCACCTACGGACCATTTTCTGCCCCTGCTGGGTCGCAGGTACAGACCCACTTCGCGGGTACGGAACACCAGCACCAGCACTAACTGTCACACCCTAACCTTATTAGGGTGTGATGGGCACCCGACCCCATATTCGGAGCCGAGCGAACCTTCTGACTCTTATTACATAAATCACAGCTTATATACGCTCTGACCCGGCAACACTCCGGAAAGAAGTGGAGTTCGCCAATCTCGCTGAAACACCTCCTAGCAAGGCCTTCTACATCATCTGGGTGTACCTGCGCGGCATGAAACGCAGCCCCCGAAGAAAGGGGGTCAGTACGAAATATGTACTGAGCATGTAAAGCATAGAGTAATATGAACAAAATCACAAGCAGGATAAATAGTGCAGAAGATTAGAACAGAAAGTAAGCACGATATGCAAGGTAATAAAACACTTACTGGAAACACAAACCATGCATGCCAAGAACGGTATCCGGTCCCTTACGGGACCCGGGGAAACGTGGCGCCACCCTGCCTTTGGTGCCACACACATCTAACTCCAGAAGTTTTGCTCCGTAATCTCCGTCACACATCGTAACATCACATCATAATATCACATCATATATCACATCATATATGGTTCGGCGAACCATAAACACATCATAACACCGTAACACATCTAACTCTGGAATACATATATGGCACCCGGCCCTCAAGCGGGGACCCGACGAACCATACGCACGATGTATAGCGGCCCGAGACTCAGCGAAAGAAGTAATGACACATGCACGAGCAGAGTAGTGAGAAACTAAATGCACATAAATCCAAACTCGATAGATAAGTATACTAACCGACCTCTGAGAGCTCAGAAACGAGTTTCGGGTCAATCTGACTTAGTATGAGAAAGTTACGAGCGTTTGAAGTACAGAACGTTCTATAAGTGTTTCCGAAGCCATTTGGAAAATCAAGGTCATAATCATGTCAAGTACCTTTCGGATATCGTTATGGATCGAATCAAATAGGGCCTTTGGAGTCATATATATATGTATCAAAATATATCAAAGACTTAATGGAATAATCAAACGTATTTTCATTTGGAATCAAAACTTTAGTCATATTAATTATCCTTCGAATATCATTCGGAAACATATCAAACGGGACTTCGGAGATCATGGGTAAACATCAGAACCATACGAAACAGCTTATGGAAATCAAGAACGTTAGCCATCCTAGTGGCTCTAAGAATGGGAGTTTCTTTGAAATCATACATATACTTTGTCATGTTGGTTCCACAAAGATCATGCCAAAAGAAAGAAAGGGAAAGCCTTACATATCTGCTCCACGTCCTATTAGCTACGCTTACTTATCCAAGCTTGCTAGTCTACATTCAAAAGAATTCACATAATCGTTAGATTCGTCGTCATACATTTGCCTTAGTTTCTCACATAAATTCACTTTATAATCTACCGAAATTTCGGCAGCATTTTCCCTGTAAATACACCATCCCTGAGAATCTAACTCGGCCAATTTTAACAACAACAAACCCGAGAATTCAACTCGGCCAAAGTATCAACAATAATACCAACAATCATATTTCCAACTTCAACAATTATTTCCAAAATACATTATAACATGATTCGAGAACACTTTAATCAATTCACACAATATTCAAACAACCCAATTAATGCACCCTTCCACCAGAAATCTCACAACACCATCAAAGACAACCACACATTACTTTCTTCCAAATTTATGAACTTCACTAAAATCATTAAACTTTCATTTTCATTATAGAATTCATTACCACATCAATCAAAAATACTAGACAAAATTAATTCATCACCCTATACAACACAACACACACACACGGCCAAGCTCCACACCACACGACCACCACTCCAACACACTAGATTCATGGTTTTCATTCATTTTACATCATGGAATCCACAAAACAACAATCAAACCACTAAATAAAATTAATTCATCACTTCTATACCACACCACTTCCATTCGGCCAACACCTATACACACATATTTCATGAATTTAATCCCTTTTTACACACTCCAACATGCATAAATCATCCATAACACAAGTAAAAGAGAGTTGAACACATACCTTTTCACTTAGCTCCTTCATTCGGCTAGACTTATAAGTTGCCCAAATGAATACTTTGCTTGTTCCAACAACCACTCCATGTTGTTAAGGGCGTTCCAATTGGTAGAGAAGCTAGAAGAAAATAATTTTTCTTGGTCAATTTTCCATGGCTAAATTTTGGGAGCCATGGCCGACCCTTGCTCTTCTTTCTTCTTCTCCTTTTCTTTTTCTTCAAAGTTCTAGAATTTGGTGTGTGAAATATGACTAATATGTCATATATATACATACATATAATTCACCCATGTGGGCCAAGCCCACCTTGGCTTGGACGGCCACATGGCCAAAATGGGCTATTCAAGAATTTTCTTGAATTTTAGGTGAAATTCCCTTGTTGCCCCTAACCTTCCACAATTTTACCATGAACCATTTTGTGAATTTCCCTTTTTACCCTTGGCCTTTCTCAATATTTTCACACTAATAATATTCATAACAACTTGTACATTAAAATAATTTTGGAAGATAGTCTTGCCTTTAATTTATCACGACCACCTTGAAATATCCGAATGTATAAAATACGGGATATAATATCCTCCCCCCCTTTAGAACATTCGTCCTCGAATGTTCGACTGATCTTATGGGGTTTTGTAACACTTCGGGGAGGGTTCCTCTTATAGTGGTCCTTTTCTTCATACCCATTCCTTATCCTTCGCCCTATTTTCTTTATAGTCGAACTCCTCGGTCTTTACATGAGTCCTCATTTCGTGTCATGGGTTTCCAATTCATTGCGCCAACTCCTTATCCTTGTTCTTCCCAGGTCATCTCTTCTCCGTTACTGTTTCGTTACAATACCTTAATAGAAGCCATGTCTTTGGTATGCAATCTTCACTTAACGATCCCATATGGCCACAGGCTGTTCCTTGCTCTCATTTAGCTATAGTATTGCAGTCCAGTTATACCTACGGTAACTTATGATCCGAGTTCACTTATCTTCTTAGTTCGCAACATCCTTGAGTTCTTACTACAACTTTTCTTTACTTCCTTCCCTCGCATTTCTCGACTCAAGTATACTTGTCTTTAATTTCTTTATGTTGGCGCTCGTTTCATCCATCGTTATTCCTTGTTGGCTCCCCGGCGTGGATTCCTCACAAATATGATTGAGTATCGCTTCACGTTGATGGTTCATATAATTTCATAGCGTATGTCCTTATGTTCCGTATCATTGATGGTCCATGAACTATTAGTATCCGATGAACTCTGTCATTCCACTCACAGGTGTTGCGTTCTTTCCTTTTTTTTCAAAAATTTCAGACTACCCATTGTCGATACTTTCGTTATAATAGTCGTTGTTGTCCGAAATATCCTTTGGTTCTTATCGTTTTTCTCTATTGTCCTTCGTGGACTTAACTTGTAGCCGTTTTCTTGCTCTTTTTATTACTCTTCGAAACATGTTGCTGCGTACTTAGGTACGATACAAATTTGCCCGGTATGAGGGATCCCAATCATGGCCTAAACGTATCATAATTCATATTAGCATGAAGCATTCTCTCAAGGTGTCTTCCATCTTTTCCCTTCATGTCTGCCTCACGGTACACTCATTGTCAATTCGTTTCTACTTCTTCCATGTATCCTTTTGATGTGCCGACATGTTTCGAATTCTGGTCCCGAGCTAATAAATTTCCTTTTCTGGCGCTTGAAAATATTGCGATCCCTTTTTGGCCTAATATAATATGGTCTCCCTCCCTTTATGGGGTTCCTTATGTGTCCACAGTATTCGAGTACTTTCGTCTACAATAATTACCTTATTCCCCGTCCTTCTTCCCAACTTTGTGCATAACATATCGAAAACTTCTTATCATAAGTTTTTCTTTAACTTTCTGTCTATATCATCATTTTGTCCACATTTCCATACTCTTTCATCCGCTACTAATCCTTTCGCCCATTTAATTCACATACTCGTAAGTCCTATTAACTATGCGCTTGCACTGCAGCCGTGCGCCCATATATTTCGAACGTCCTGCTACTTTTACTCGCAGCACAGACTCCTTCCAGTTTACACTTCCTCTACCCGTGCTCATTGAACCCTTTGACTATACTTATAGCACTATGACTGAGCGGTTTTCCATGCACATTCTTTATATTTCATTTTCTCTAAGATCAAATCTTTTAGACCTCACATGAATTCTCGTCCCATACCACTAGCTTCCCAATCAGCAGTGTCAACTCGTCATCCTTATTCTTTCCTTGACGTGTAATTGGGTTCCTACCGCTACCTTGTTAAGGTATTCTTCTTACGCCTATGGTTAGGGGTTTACAATCGCCCTGCGCCTACTTTCATCCTTAACCCTCTTGGGTTTCTTCTTCTTTGAACACTCTTCTCCTCTCGGTATTGCGGCACCAGCTCTGAAGTTTGTGAAATATTACTTTATACGCGCAATTCCATTTCACTCTTAAGTCATCTTTTCAGAAAGGCACTTCCATATCTGAGGCAACCACATTAATATAGCTGCACATCTTATTCCTTCACATACCTTTCAAAGACCTAAATCTCCTAGCATCGTCGCAAGGCCCAATCAATCTTTTCTTGCTTCACATCCCTCGCCATAGTCACTATTCCTTCAGCCTCACTTATTGAAATTGATTCTCAGACCTCACACATCCCTCTTCGTCCCATATTGCCGCACTTTACCCTTTTCGCGTGCCTATCTTTGAATATTTACCCAAATAGTCTCTTACTTTTGCCGGTAATTTCTCTCGAGGGTTTCACTCCCTAAGGTTTCTTACCTAGCACCCTTTTCCGACACTTTGATCTCTTCATCTTCCATCAACATTCTTCCCTTCTTTTCTAAATATCGTTATGTTAGACTCTCCAGTCTTAATCTGTAGTGAAAACGACATCAGCTTATCTTATAACGCTTACACCATTTATTTTTGTTGTCACTTAAGCTTCGGTACCCTTTTTCTCGATTAAGGCCTTCCATACCGTATCGTCGGTTGCTGGGACACACGCATGCCCACCGAGACAATCACATATGGGATATCCTATGCATTCATATATACATATGTATAATTACTACTACCTTGCCCACAAAATACCTCCAAACGCTATTCAAGCCTATCCTGCTTCGAAAGCTGTAATGCACTTTCTTTCCCTTTACCGATCTAGTCTGTCTCGTCCTACGCGACCTCTTATGGCCTCCAACCATCCCATATACTCTAGCTTTCCCTTAGGTTACTCTAGCCTTTCATTTGTCTCTTACGTCTAAATCTTTAAGATTTCTTGCATACTTCCCAAGGGGTCATCCATCCCAATATTTCTCTCCCCTTAGCACGCTTAACCTTGAAACTTTGGTGAAATACGGTGCCTTAATGCTGATATAATCGCGTCCGCTTCCTTGCATGACTTTTATTACATGATTTGGAGCGAGTCGAGGTCTTACAGATCCCGAGACACTCTCGTAACACGTCCTTTCTTTTACAATTACCATTTTGACCTTTTCGATCCTCAAGATTCACCTCTCACTTTCATGTATACTTACCTTCCGTTCTGGATTCCCAGAGTCTCGATGGTAATGATCACACCCTTATCGCCATTACTTGTAAGTGCTCGGGTATCAGCCTGTTTGGATCCTACTCACCATTTTTACATAACCTGCGGCAAAATTAATTGTCGACTTTCTGAATCCTCCATCGGACCTTGTTCCTCTTATACCATTCTTTCTTTCCAAAATCTGTACATAACAAATATCAACAATGCCTTACAGAGCATACAACTATATTCTAGCCATCCGGAACTGCCAATTTCAGGTAACAGAACAAATATGTCAATACTTACCCCTGTGACTTTCCATGTCGCCACTTACCTTCTTCCGTCGTATGTAAGGCTTACATAAGGAATTTCATTTTCCTATGACTTGGCTCAATCGCATGATCTATGACAGAAAGAAGGTCAACAATTCCTAGATGCCCTGTAGCCTCCTGTTTATAAATGTGGCCGGCTTTACACCATAAACAGGACTCTACTGGACACGACTTTGCAGACAACCCCAAGGACAAACCTGCTCTGATACCACTTTGTCACACCTTAACCTTATTAGGGTGTGATGGGCACCCGACCCCATATTCGGAGCCGAGCGAACCCTCTGACTCTTATTACATACATACTCTTTTCAAACTTTCAAATCAGATAATCGTAAAACACAAAGTAAGGTTTTCAGAAACTTTCTTTCTATCGTTCTCAAATCAAATCAAAATCTGTAATCATGTAAAATCTGTAACATATCACAAAATGTCACATCGGCTGATGAAGCCGCTTACAAAACTGATGTTCTGTACCCACGACTCTGTCTGCAAAGTCTCTAACACAATCAGAAATCACAGCTTATATACGCTCTGACCCGACAACACTCCGGAAAGAAGTGGAGTTCGCCAATCTCGCTGAAACACCTCCTAGCAAGGCCTTCTACATCATCTGGGTGTACCTGCGCGGCATGAAACGCAGCCTCCGATGAAAGGGGTCAGTACGAAATATGTACTGAGCATGTAAAGCATAGAGTAATATGAACAAAATCACAAGCAGGATAAATAGTGCAGAAGATTAGAACAGAAAGTAAGCACGATATGCAAGGTAATAAAACACTTACTGGAAACACAAACCATGCATGCCAAGAACGGTATCCGGTCCCTTACGGGGCCCGGGGAAACGTGGCGCCACCCTGCCTTTGGTGCCACACACATCTAACTCCAGAAGTTTTTCTCCGTAATCTCCGTCACACATCGTAATATCACATCATAATATCACATCATATATCACATCATATATGGTTCGGCGAACCATAAACACATCATAACACCGTAATACATCTAACTCCGGAATACATATATGGCACCCGACCCTCAAGCGGGGACCCGGCGAACCATACGCACGATGTATACCGGCCCGGGACTCGGCGAAAGAAGTAATGACACAAGCACGAGCAGAATAGTGAGAAACTAAATGCACATAAATCCAGATTCGATGGATAAGTATACTTACCGACCTCTGAGAGTTCAGAAACGAGTTTCGGGTCAATCTGACTTAGTATGAGAAAGTTACGAGCGTTTGAAGTACAGAACGTTCTATAAGTGTTTCCGAAGCCATTTGGAAAATCAAGGTCATAATCATGTCAAGTACCTTTCGGATATCGTTATGGATCGAATCAAATAGGGCATTTGGAGTCATATATATATGTATCAAAATATATCAAAGATTTAATGGAATAATCAAACGTATTTTCATTTGGAATCAAAACTTTAGTCATATTAATTATCCTTCGAATATCATTCGGAAACATATCAAACGGGACTTCGGAGATCATGGGTAAACATCAGAACCATACGAAACAGCTTATGGAAATCAAGAACGTTAGCCATCCTAGTGGCTCTAAGAATGGGAGTTTCTTTGAAATCATACATATACTTTGTCATGTTGGTTCCACAAAGATCATGCCAAAAGAAAGAAAGGGCAAGCCTTACATACCTGCTCCACGTCCTATTAGCTACGCTTACTTATCCAAGCTTGCTAGTCTACATTCAAAAGAATTCACATAATCGTTAGATTCGTCGTCATACACTTGCCTTAGTTTCTCACATAAATTTACTTTATAATCTACCAAAATTTCGGCAGCATTTCCCCTGTAAATACACCATCCCCGAGAATCTAACTCGACCAATTTTAACAACAACAAACCCGAGAATTCAACTCGGCCAAAGTATCAACAATAATACCAACAATCATATCTCCAACTTCAACAATTATTTCCAAAATACATTCTAACATGATTCGAGAACACTTTAATCAATTCACACAATATTCAAACAACCCAATTAATGCACCCTTCCACCCGAAATCTCACAACACCATCAAAGGCAACCACACATTACTTTCTTCCAAATTTATGAACTTCACTAAAATCATTAAACTTTCATTTTCATTATAGAATTCATTACCACATCAATCAAAAATACTAGACAAAATTAATTCATCACCCTATACAACACAACACACACACACGGCCAAGTTCCACACCACACGGCCACCACTCCAACACACTAGATTCATGGTTTTCATTCATTTTACATCATGGAATCCACAACACAACAATTAAACCACTAAATAAAATTAATTCATCACTTCTATACCACACCACTTCCATTCGGCCAACACCTATAAACACATATTTCATGAATTTAATCCCTTTTTACACACTCCAACATCCATAAATCATCCATAACACAAGTAAAAGAGAGTTGAACACATACCTTTTCACTTAGCTCCTTCATTCGGCTAGACTTATAAGTTGCCCAAATGAATACTTTGCTTGTTCCAACAACCACTCCATGTTGTTAAGGGCGTTCCAATTGGTAGAGAAGCTAGAAGAAAATAATTTTTCTTGGTCAATTTTCCATGGCTAAATTTTGGGAGCCATGGCCGACCCTTGCTCTTCTTTCTTCTTCTCCTTTTCTTTTTCTTCAAAGTTCTAGAATTTGGTGTGTGAAATATGACTAATATGTCATATATATACATACATATAATTCACCCATGTGGGCCAAGCCCACCTTGGCTTGGACGGCCACATGGCCAAAATGGGCTATTCATGAATTTTCTTGAATTTTAGGTGAAATTCCCATTTTGCCCCTAACCTTCCACAATTTTACCATGAACCATTTTTTGAATTTCCCTTTTTATCCTTGGCCTTTCTCAATATTTTCACACTAATAATATTCATAAATAATATTCATAACAACTTGTACATTAAAATAATTTTGGAAGATTGTCTTGCCTTTAATTTACCACGACCACCTTGAAATATCCGAATGTATAAAATACGGGATATAACACCAGCAATGGCTTGATCAAAATTGTGCGAAATTCGATGATTCTTATTTGCTATGGCTTCGTAATTACGATACCGATCTAATGGTTTAATCAAAATGCAAAACAAAGGTTGTTAGATCAATATGGTACCCTTTATGGCCGAGGAAACGACGCTGAAACTTCAAACACAAGCGCGACACAACCCAAATGTATCCGAAACTCATCGGGCTCTCACCAAAACTTGCGGACAAGTCCAAAATCATCATACGAACTTGTTGGAACTCTCAAAAGATCAACATGGGGTCGTCTTGACGTGATGTTGACCTTGGTCAACCCCAATTCCTTAACTTAACTAGTTTCTCAACCAATGACCCAAATCACACCTGAATCCTTCGGGAACCGAACCAACGACTCCACTAAGTCATAAATCATATTCCAGACCTAATGGAATCGACAAAACTTTGAAAAAGACTCATTTACCCCCAGTATTGACTTTTGTCAAACTTTTTCATTTCTTAACTTAAGGATTTCTAAAATATCCTTTTCCTTGCTCAAAACTCATCCGAAATCCTCGGGGATTGCGCCACTATTCCCCACAAGTCATAAACATCAATACGAAGCTAATGGAATTAACAAATTTTGGATTCGGGTCTCATTTCTTCCCGTGACCATCTTTTCATCATAAATGGGCATATTAAATGCTAAAATCGACTTAATTATCAAAAACCAACCAAACGAACTCGAAAATTAGCTCCGTCAATTTCTAAAGGTCATAAATAATATGTCAAATCTAGCAGAATATTCAGATCGCCAGTCAGAGCACGTTTTCCCAAAATAAATAATTTATCCAAATAATTGAATGCCGGAATTTCCATAGTGAAACATTCTCCCAAAATGAATCAAATGATATCCGATTGACCTCAAATTTGGAAAGCAAGTCAAAATAATTATTATTGAGCTTCTTGAATATATGACACAAAAAATTGAGTATCGATTGTCAAAACGACCGACCGGATCGTTACATCGGCAAATAAGTCAGAGTTTGCAAATGCGAACAATTGTATGGCAATTTTTATAGTCAACAACGAAGTCAAAGTTTGCAATACAAACCGTTGTTTCACAATTGCGAACTACAAACTTCAGTTTTAAACAACATCGTCAATTGACATTTTCTTGATCCCAAACCACATAAAACTCGACCTAGCTCACTTGAAAATACATTTTTGGCAGAAAACATAAGTTTTGGGAGCTAGGGTTCTTGCACTACACTTGGGGTTAAATATTTGAAGATTTGGTTGAGCACTTTCTTGAACCTTTACTTTATCTTCTTGATTTCTTTTTATGTATTGTATATCTAAGTGTGTAGTATTTTATTCCATTACTTGAATCTTGCTCATGAAAATATTCATTATTAAAGTTTGGACTGAAACTCTTGTTTTGCTTGTGTATTGGATGATTTTTATTTATAATGCAGTGGGTCAATGTTCCTTTAATTATTCTTGTACTTTAATGTTTCTTAAGGGAATAGCTAACCCTAGGACTCATTCATTTACTTCGGTTTAAATTTGGAAAAGGCAAACATGAGGTTGGAAAAGAATATTTAACAAGAATTTGAGGCATTAACCCTCATTTTATAGATTCAACCGAAGAATAGGACCGAACAACTATTTGTAGAAGCATTGGGATGTACTTAATACTCCTTATTGCATTAGGGACAATCAATTAAGTAGTTTTGTTAGTCTTAGGAAGATGCTAGTTTGAAATTTTTATCCGAGGATAATTATTGATGTGGAATTTTTACCTGATGCTAATTTGCATAAGCTCAGTCTTAGTTGTGAAATCGTGAAATACATTTGACCGTTACTTGAAAGTATTATCCCTTGTATCCATGCTTGTGGTCATTGATCATTTTACTTGCTTTCTAGGTTAGTTTACATTTTCGCATTTGTTGTAATTTTCTCTCTAAACCACCTTTAAGTGTTTGTCTTAGTGTAGTTGGTGATAATTCCTACTTTGCTTGATCTCTTACATATTGTTCCCATATTTTTCTTAGTGTAGTTGGTGATAATTCCTGCTTTGCTTGATCTCTTACATATTGTTCTCTATGGGATTCGATCCCGACTCATAGTTGGGTTAATTATTTTGTATATAACTGTGTACACTTACTCTTTGAGGAATAGATTTGGACATTATCAATATGGACGTGTACACCTTTAGCTATGTCACAGACCTACGATACGATGGGTGAACAAACTCCAGCTATTGATACACCCGTATAGCAGGTTTTCATCGGCTTTACAAACACCATAACCAACACCCATCTTCTCATTGACTTAAGGATCTAGAGAAATTATCCGATAATAGAGGTTTTCTCATGATTGAATATAAGCTACAAGCATCAAATTCAGTCTCAACTTGTTCAAATAAAAGATCAAGATGTAAGGAACATTCAATACAAATTTTAGCTTGAGCAGACTGTCACGACCCAGCCCCGTGGGCCGCGACTGGTGCCCTATTTGGACACCCCAATCAGACTTACATACCAAATCGTCATATTATAGCTTAACTGAAATCTAATATTCATTATTTTAAACAGACTGAAAACAACTATTATCTTAAGCGGTCGCGCGTACAGAAATATCATATCAGAACCAAAAGAGGCGGTGGAATACACATCGTCGAATATATGCGCATATACAAACATACAGACCATTTTGGCCGTATCCAAATCTGATAGATTGGCGGAATATACATCGCCAGATACATACACGTATACAGACAAATGGGCCGTTTTGGCCATAATAGCAAACAGGACTGCATTAAGACGCAAATCATAAACAAACGAACACACACATGACCCATGACCCACATATATGACTACAGGCCTCTACAAATCATAACGGAATCATATGACGGGACAGGGCCCCGCCGTACCCCAAATAGTCAAATATACAGAAGCATATACATCACAAAAGATATGTACCAACATTTGGGCTCCGGATCAAAAGGAGCACTCTGTAATAGCAGAATGGGTGGCCTACATTGGCAAATCACGAACCTCTGTACCTACGGGCATGAAACGCAGACCCCGAAGAAAGGGGGTCAGTACGAAAGATGTACTGAGTATGTAAAGCATAAAGTACAGAAATCCAAACCATAACTGAAGTGAAGGGTACAGAGAGAGAGAATACCGGATCAATATATCAAAACCTGTACTGAAGACATATGTACATAATGCAAACAGAAATCATGCA
Source organism: Lycium barbarum (assembly GCF_019175385.1). Taxonomy (NCBI): domain Eukaryota; kingdom Viridiplantae; phylum Streptophyta; class Magnoliopsida; order Solanales; family Solanaceae; genus Lycium; species Lycium barbarum. The sequence continues at coordinate 44,314,741 of NC_083347.1, read as the reverse complement.
TAAGGCTCAGGAACGCGGTCACCACTCCGACGCTGGTGCCACAACACAACATACTCCAGAAGGTTTCAAATCTCCGTACAAACCCCAACACAACATATCATCACAATATATCATATCATCAAAACATATCATAAGCCATATCACAGCATAACTCCATAAACGGTACCCGACCCTATGGCGAGGTCTCGGGAACCGTAACACATCATACTGCCGAATATGTCATAATACGCACGATCACAAAACCGGCCCGGGATCCGGCAAACGATATCATAATAATATACACGAGCGGAGTAGTGAGAAACTAATGTAATTTACATATAAAACATTTGTGAAGACTTAATATGATCAAATGACATCAAATTAGGTAGACTAATTGTGAACAACTGAAATATATGGGGGTCTGTCTCACAAAAGCACTTCTGAAATCATATTTACAGTTCAAATGTGAATCGGGATATAATGGAGCAATTTAAAGATTATTCTTTAGTAACTAAAATCATAAGTGAAAGTCTCTTTTTGATATCATACAAAGGTAAGTCAATTAGGACAAACGAAGGAGATCTCGGGGCTAGTGGGCCCACCTCGGGTCAAGTCGAGGTGGCGTATGTGATTTACAAACATTAGACCCTATGGAGACATCCATGAAAGTTTCAAGGCGATTCGGTTACGTTTGTAAAGGTCACAGATGTTTGGGCATTTCTTTCCAACAAAATACAAAGGTTTTAATTCAATTTCACTGAATGAAATAGTACTAAAGTAAACTCGGATTTCCATGAACAGAATATTCCCCGAGGCTCCAATCCAAACCTAGTACTCCTAGGACATGCCAAAAGAAGGAAAGGTAGGGCTTTACATACCTTATTTGCGCTTTACGCTCGTCCGAACTCAAATCCCGTTTCCTCCAAAATCTAAAATTGGTCACAATTACCAAATGTGAATTTCAAGCTTTTAGGAATTCAATCTTAAATCCATATTTGTCTACTGAAATTTCGACAGCATTTCCCCTATAAATTCAACATCCCCGAGAATTAACTCGGCCAAAATATCAACAACAACACCAACAACATCAATACTCACTACAAAACACATCCAAACACAATTAGTCTTTCATTCTACATAGTGCAACAACTCCTATTCCAACTCCACACTTTCAAACTAATATCAACATTTCCATTTTCATTTGCTAATCAAAATCATTCCAACACAATTCGGAAGTATTCCATATCATTCTACAAAATATTTACAAAATATACAAAAATTCCACCGAAACCATAATTCATCCAAAACCTCTAATTTTCAACATAAATATTCGTAACGCATTTTCATCTCCCAATTTCATTAACAACAATCATAATTTGCACCTTAACAATTCATTTTCATATTTACATAAATCTATCATAAATTCACTAATCTTTCCATCACAATTTAACAACCACTTTTCTAACAAGTTTTTGGCTAGCATTCTTCCATTTACACCACAATGCCTCTACAACACAATTAACATAACAAATAAAATTGGTTCATCCTTCTACACACACATAAGCATTCGGCCACACACATATATACACACCCATCATGCAACCTTCCATATTTCCATAAATTCTACCCATTTCTACATACTACAATATAAACAAGCCTCCATATCATCATAAAAAGGAATTAAATCTTACCTTTTCTCTTCAACTTCTTCACTTGAACAAAGTGCGAAAACGATGAAAGAGACGACTTATCTTCCGAAACAATTATACCACGTTGTAGAGGGTCCTTGAATTAGTAGAAATACCACAAGAAAAAGATTTTTGGAACAAGATTTCCAAGACCTAAATTTCTATGGGTATGGTCGAATACCCCCTTTGTTTGGTGCTCTTCTTCTTTTGCTTTCTCTCTCTCAATTATGCTTGAAGTGTCTAAGTGATAAAGACCCCTTTAATACAATTTTATCACATGGAATTTGTGAGGCATGGGCCATAGTGGCCGGTCACCCCTAGCTTTGGGCCTTATCACATGGATTTGTGAATCTTATTTTGTAATTCACGAAACTAATTTCTAAAATTTCAATTTTTCCCTTGGCCTTCCTCCGTATTTCCGCATCAATATTTTTCATAAATATCACACACATGTTAAATAAAATAAAAACATAGCCCTCATTTCCTACAAAGCAAGATTATTCCAAATTTTCCAAATGCACAAAACACGGGATATAACACAGACGGTGAATGAAACACGTAGCATAATTTAGAGACAACTTGTCACACAAAAAACTTCTACAGTACTTGTCCTTACTGTTTTCTCTCAAAATTGCAACTCTCTTTTTCTCTCTCTGCAATCTCAAAACATTTTCAAAATGAACTCTTGTAAGGTTTATTTAAAGTGTCTAGAGATGAATGGGCGTCTAGAAATAAGCTAGTCCAAAGGAAATTTATTTATATATATAAAGTAACAAAAATCAATATATATATATATAGAACTCTTGTAAGGTTTATTTTAAGTGTCCAGAGATGAATGGGCGTCTAGAAATAAGCTAGTCCAAAGGAAATTTATTTATATATATAAAGTAACAAAAATCAATATATATATATATATATATATATATATATATATATATATATATATATATATAGTCTCAATGTTCATAGTTTATAAGAACGTTTTCGCTTTTTATATACTTCAGTCCTAAATTTCTACACAAATGTGTTGTTGAGTTTGCATTCAGAATAACAATATATAATTTTATGGATATAAATTTTTGTAATGATTGAGAAGATATATACGTGCATGCGCATATCCAATGACTAGTGATGTTAGGTGTACTTATACGCCTAACCACCGTATTTTACTTTTGTTTCTACATTGTTTAGAGGACTAATTGTCCTAAATACATTTGAATATTGTTGAATTTTGCATTAGGAGCTAATATGGGCATTATTGCTGCATCTAGGTACTGTACGTGAAAAATGCGTTGATTCGGAGTGAAATGAGACGAGACCTCGCCGAGCAAAGCTCAAAGCAAGACCTTGCCTCGCTATAATGCTCACTCAGCGAGCTAAAAGATGCAACAAGTGGACAACATCAAATTTTGGCTAAATCTGGAAAGAAGCAGTGGCCTCACTATATCCCTCGCTCAGCGAGACGGACAAATTGAAAGAGTTGAAGACGAAAAATTTGCTAAGTATGAAATGCAAAATACACCTCGCCGAGCGAAGGTTGGAGCAAAGGGTGTGCTCGCTATACCCTTCGTCATGCGAGATGATCTTTCCCAAAATCGAGAAAGTGAAAATTAGCTAAGTATAAAACGAAGGCCCTCCCTCGCTAAGGAAAGGCCAGGGTGAGATACCCCTTCTCTATATAGTTCACTCAACGAACCCATGGTGATGACATGAAATTCATTCTAAGTCTTTGACCCATTTTGGATTGGCTTTGGAGAGTTATTTCTCAACACTAAAAATAGTTCCTTAGGTCATTTTGAAGGGTTCCGACATTATTTCTCCGCAGAGAGCAAGGAGTAAAGCTTTTCATCGTAGGGTTATCTTTTTTACCTTCAGTATTTCATCTTTTCTTAGATCGAACATGAAAACTAATTCTTGTAATTGGATTATGAGAGGCTAAACTCTATAATTCTAGGGTTGTGGTGTAATCATGAGTATTGATGTTTGAACAAGTATTTTCATCTCAGTAGTTCATTCATATACTATTGTTTGTTTACTTTTGTTCTTAATTGCTTGATTGCCTGGACAACAGTCGAGTTCTATTTACTATTTGATGTACATACTTGGGAAAGATGTTATTAGATTATAGAAGAAGTAAAGAGAGTATGAACTGATTATCCCGACAGTTGGGCTAGGATTTGTGGTTAGAATAGAAATATACCTAGTCACCACATTGAATTAAACACCACAACCGAATTGCGTTCTTGACATGTCAATTCCATAGGAATATAGGTGGCGAACTGTTTTGAATCGGCGAGTAGTGGTTCGGGAGAATACTACGAGATTAATAATCTGGAAATTAGCAATTGTGAATAAAACTGAGGGTGAGGTGCTTACATGACTCAATACGATTAGCGAGCCTACCCCGACCCTAAAATACTCATATCTCTGTGACAAACTCAAGTCTTAAACAAAGGTTCATGACAAACTGTTAGCATACTTAGTTAGTTATTTACTTTCTGCATTAGTTTACAAAACAATCAAACATTCTACACACATACTTGCATAATTAGTAGTAATAGTGAAATCTAGTTTAATCGTTGATCATAATTCTATGTGGGTATGATATCCGACTATTACAGTCACTATATTACTTGTCGACCATGTATTCTTGCGTGTGCATTTGGAGCAACAAGTTTTTGGCGCCGTTGTCAGGGACTTAGAAATTAACGATTTTATTAGAACAATCTGTTACTGCTTTAGTTATTCGAGTATTAACATCTTGGTCTTATCTGTTCTTTCACGTAGGTACTACTATTGCATGCGAAAGTCTGCTAGTCAAAACAGTCTTGCAGAATTCGATCCTGAGCCTGAACGTACGTTTCATGATAAGTTGGTATTTTACCAACTTATCTCTTCTTTAATCTTAGATTTTTGCTACGTTTGATTGTGAAAATAGTGCATCTAATGTTGTTTAGTTCCAATTTATAGGTTTTATATGATTGAGAAGTGACCGGGAAAAAACCAAGTGAAAAACAAGTCAAAAGAGGCCAAATTGAAAAAAATAAAAAAATGGCTAAAATTGCAAAAACTGCCAGATTTGTAAAACTGAATATTTGGGGCTGTTTTAGTCATATTCTGATGTGAGAAAATTGGGCATTTATAAAAGCAAGACTTGGGGGCAATATCTTTCATCTTTGGCCATTCATACAAGTCATGGAGAGCTAGGGTTCTTACACCCATACTTGGGGATTGAAGATTTAATGACTTTGATGATAAATTTCTTAATCATTTACTCATTTATTCAATTCCTTACTTTGTATTGACTATTTAAGTGTGTAGTATTTCATTCCTATGCTTGAAAGTTGTTTATGAAAATATATAATGTTAATGTTTTGGATTGAAACTGTCGTTATGCTTTGTATTAAATGATTTTTATCTCTAATGTAGTGTGTGTTTGTTTCTTTAATTAATCTTGTTCTTTAATGTTTCTTAAGGGATTAGCTAACCCTAGGACTAGCCCATTTACTTCTGTTTGAGCTCGGAAGAGGAAGATTTGAGGTTGGGAAAGATTAATTAACAAGGATTTGGGGTTTTAAACTCTATCTAATAACTTGAGCTAGGGATAGGATAGTTAACTTGAGATTTAATTGGTTGTGCTTAATATCACATTCTAAGGCTCGGAAAATCTTAGAGTGAAATTCATTGATTTGGTTGGAAGACTTTGAATGAGATTTTAGAAATCATTATCTATTGACATAGACTCGCTTTTAGTTGTAAGATCGTGAAATACATTGGATCGTTACTTGAGAGTAACTTCCCTTGTATCCATGCTTGTGCCCATTGATCATTTTACTTGCTTTCTAGGTTAATTTTATCTTTGTTAGTTTTTAAATCAAAAAATCAAATATTGAAAAAGTGTTTGGATTAGTGTAGTTGGTGAAAATTCCTTACTTGCTTGATCGCCTAGTATATTGTTGTAACACCTCGGACCTCCTAACTAAGTTACATTCATGATTCGAGACTTAGAAACCAAGACGGGAAGTGTTTGGATTAAAATTTCCCTTAGACGGTGAAAATACGCCTTATGTCAAATTGTACGGGCTATACTTTTTGGACGTACCTCGCATGGGAAAATCAGAGGTCACTGAAATTTGACATTCTAGGTACGACCAGTTTATACGGGCCGTACTTTCCTCACGTACATTTTATACGGACCGTACTTCAAAGTACGGGTCGTACTTTGAATCACGTCATCACAGACTGAAAATCATAGCTTCTGAAAATTGATGCATGAGGTATGTCCATAATGTACGGGCCGTACATTGTGCCCATACTTCTTCCCGTTTAAGTAAAAGTATAAATACGAGGGTTCAGTTTTTAATCCCAATTTTCATATTCTTAAGCCCTGGCGAGAAGTTCTTCTCCTCCTACCATCAAGATACACTAAGGTAAGCCTATTCCAAGTCTTTCAAGTGAATTCTAACATATATCTATGATTTCTAAACAAGAATCCATTGTTCCTAACCTAGGGTTTTCGAGAAAACCCATCTAAGGGATTCAAGATTAAGGCTTTTGGATTCTTCTCCACGTTCAGACCATTAGTTACAATTTGTGGAGCATTAACAAGTATGTAGGGTTTCTATCTACGTGTGGGAACATCATTGTTCTTCCCCACACCACGTTCTTCCATGATTATACGAAGTTTTACCCAAAACTAGGGTTCTAGACATGTTCATGATGACCCTAAGTACATGTACCATGATATACCATGTTTGCTTTAATAGCTCATTATTGTGTTCTTAATATTCCCTTTTGGTTATTCAGAATCTGTTCATAATCCATGAAAACCCATACTTTGCATTGCATGGGTTCTTAAATGCAAGATATGAACTTTTATGTTTATTTTCATGAACTTCTACATGCTTCCATGTTTTCATACAAGTTATACTATATATCTATCTTCATGTTATAATACAATCACGAATCATGTTTACAATCATGTTTATATAATTCATGGGCTAATAAGCCAATTATATTCATGGTCATGTTTTGGGAGTTGCACAGATTACCGAGAAGGTTCAATACCTGAAACTACATATACCAGCGTAGGATAAAGATTGCTCCGCCCAGTTAGGATGATTCTCTCATGTTTACCCATTGCTGGTTATTGGATCCATTCATGTCATGTTCATGTCTTGTACCCCGACAAGGTACATGATGGCTTAGCTGATCGGGCAGAGATTAGACGCCACGTGCTTATGTGGTGGTTACATGTCGGTTATACTAATACTCTCCCATAGATATCTTTACAGACTTAAAATACCTTATTCATGTTCATATTTAGCTTACAGATACATTTTTAGTTCAGTTCAGTTCTGTTATTTCATCTGCCATGATTATTTTATTCAGTTGCTTTAAATACCAGTACAATTTGAATGTACTGACATCCCCTTTTATTTGCCTGGAGGCCTGCATTTCACAATGCAGATTTACAGGATGGCGGATCAGCTCGTTAGTACTTTGCACGTATCAGCTATTGGTGAGCCCCATCTCATTTGGGGTTTTATCTCTATTTATATTTATTTCAGTTATGCAGTTAAGGTACGCCGGGGGCCTTATCCAGATGAACAGTTTAGCAGTCAGACTCATGTCAGAGGTTTCATAGACTAGACTAGTTCAGTTATGTCATGTCAGATATTCAGAGTCGTATAGCCAGTATTGGCTTAGAATTTATCATTTAATTTCAGACTTATGATTACTTAACCTATGCTTCATTCTCACCATGCATGTTATATTATATTCTGCATCAGTACATGTCCCGTGTTGATTCAGCAAGCCATGTGGTTCGCTCGGTCACATGCTGCAAGGTACTGAGTGCCGTGTTACACCTAGACCATGCTTCGGGGTGAGACAATTTTTCCCTGTGGGATTCGACCCCCACTCATAGTGGGGTAAATTATATTGCATACGACCGTGTACACTTTCTCACTTGAGGAGTGGATTTGGACGTTATCAATTTTGACCGCCGTTGCCGGGGAACAATTTGGTGTATTTAGGCTAGTTTAGGAAATAAACTAACTTGCTTTGGTCCAAACTTGTGAATACTTATGTAATTATTTTCTTTTACTTTTGTGTGTTTAAATGGCATCATTCCATGAAAATGGGTCGGATGGTTGTTGTTCATACTTTGATGACCCATGTCCTTATTACGGTGGACCCCACTCTTGGCAAACTTGTTTCCCGGGGGATGATTGTGCGCACAATCTCGAACCCATGAGTGGATCATATGTGATAGATGTGGAGGTCAAAATGGTCATTTGGAAAATTGTGCTTATGTGTCCTTCCCTTCCCCAAACCCCCACTATGACGATTCTACTTTGTGTTGTGACATTGATAGGGATATGAAAGTGGAAGAAGTTGAGATTGGTCAAAATGGAGAGTTCAAGCTCATGATGGAATGCCTACTTGGAGGAGGAAATAAAAAGAAAAAAGCCTTAGAGGAGTACTTGGAAACTAGTCTCCAAAATTGGCTGATGATTGAACACAAAAATCCTCCATGGGCATTACAAAATCAAGAAGAATTATCAAATGCTCACAATGAGAAGATAATGCTCGTGTTGGAGGCCGGTAAAGAAAATGAGGAATCAAAAATTGAATACCCTCCAACTGAATTCATACTTATTGGAGATGCCAAAGAAGAAAGGAAATTAGAGTCAACCATTGTCTGGGGAAAAAATGTTTGAAATTGACTCTAGTTCGAGGGAAAAAAAGAATGTCAAGACTTGGAAAAATTTGCAAGTTGGAAGCTTTATGTCTCATTCCAAGCATTTTGCAGCATTGAATTTGTGTGGTGATATGGGAATTGTACCACATACATCCATGTTGGATGGCGAGGAAGAAAGACAAGAGCCGTACATCTTGCAATTTGAAATATCAAGAAGGCGAAATGACATTCCTCATTTGAAAGCCAAGAAGTGCAAAATGAAGAAATTGTCGTTTGGCTTGTTCATCTACTTACCCCCACCCCTCTCCACCGCTCACGGTCAGAAACTAGATTCAAAGTTGGGGCAAAAATTCATATCCTCTAAGTGGAGGGAAGAGTGGTAAGATTGACATACGTCGTGCCACAACGTTAAATGCGGCACTTTATGAGAGGCAACCCATATTTTCTTCATTTTCAATTCAATTCTGCAATTTTAATTTTTGGATAAGATATTTTTAATTATTATCATTCTACCAAATTATACTAATTTCGAAGTTTGTTTGGTCAGGGTTAAGTTGAAAAGCAGTTGTAGGATTTAAGCAAATACACTGACAGGCGATTTACTCCAATTTTGCATAAAACAACTTTAGTTTTGGGTTTAAAAAAAAATTGCAGAATGCAAATTTTAAGTGCGAAGGCATTTTTTGAGACGCTTTGGTATGTATTGTAAAGTAGCGTTCCAGTTTTAAAACATAGAAAACCCCTATCTTTTATTTCCCTTCCTCATATGCAATGCCCTGCTTCCCACTCTCACGTCACAAATGTTGCGACACGCCCGTCCCAAAACAACCAGTGACACCAGGTAAATACTCCCTTTCTCTTCTCCTATCCTCCCGTTTTCTCTTCTCTCTTTTTCGTTCTTTATCTCTCTCTCCCCTAAATTTCTTTAGTTGGCAGAATTTTTTTCTTCCTTTATTTTCCTATGGTTCTTTTGGTATGGAGCTAGAGCACAAATTTTTGAAACTCTTGTTTTGTTATTGTTTGATTGAGATGAAGCATTGATTGAACTATAATTCCCAACTTTTTGGGAGGATTGATAACTCACCATTGTGCTGAAACTAAGCTAATTGTAAAATACCCGCAACCTGTTCAACAAATTGTCTGAGAGAGGATTTCATTCGCCGATGAGAGTAACCGAGCGCTATAAGGAGTTAATTGTGAGTAATTTTGGGATAGTCAAGTTGGCGGGACTGCTTGGCCAGATTAATTGAGTTAAAAATTTTTTATGCCCGAATAAGTAGTCTGTTGGCGTCGAATTGTCGCTAGACTTCTAACTAACCATTTCGTTGCTCTATTGAGTACGATCATGGCATTGGACTGAAATTGTGACTGTCTCAGGTGTTTAAATGGTATTTTGTGAGCTTCCAAGAGGTGGAATAATTGTGTAATTCGCTCGTAAGCATTTTGTGCATCCGAGTGTCCCAAAAAGGTGACTTGTTGGCTGAATAGGCCAATAGATATTCCTATTTTTCAAGAAGTATGTTGCTTGTTGTATTCTGTGAGTTTAAACCTTGCTCGACTTGCCGCACTATTTTTGATGTTTTCGTGTTACTTTACTGTAATTTCTGGACTAATGTGGTAGGTTGTTGGTTTACACGTCTAAATGGTTCTTGATTAGTGGAGCTAACGCATAAATGATATACATTCAGTTTAGCTTTAATGGAAGGGGAGAAAGCTGAAATGTTGTGGTAGTTGGTGGTTCTAGCAATTGATTTTCCTTTCTGAGTTATAACATTGATTTTGTGGCTCAATTTTGAATTTTACTGAATGAGAAGAATCGTGTTGTTTTCTCCATCGAAGTTGTTAGGTTAACACTCTGTTTGAATCAGTGATCATGTTCGATGGGTGTAATTTCCTAACACAAATTGTTGATGTTAGAGACAAGAAAATGGAACTTCTCAAGCTTTCTCTGAACTATGACCATAAGCTTAATTTCAAGCCTGTAACTACCCTTTAACTGTTTTGTGATGATTCAGTTTGACAAGCTTAATTTTGTTTGGATGAAAATGATATTTAACCATGGAAGTTAGTAGCTTTAGTAAAAATGAGCAGAATTTGCTATGACAAAAGTTTTTGTTTTGCTGCATCTTTCATGGATTTTGATTTTAAAAAAAAAATTGCTTGCTTGAATTTTAGTAATTGATTTTCTTTTAGAGCAACAAGTCTATTGGAATTGTTTCTAAGGATTGTATGGTATACCCCTTAATGAATAGAGTCAATCATATACAGTTGGGTTAGAACTCTTTAGAGTTGTTACTAGGATGGAATAGTCCAGTTTTGAATGAGCTAAACTTGCTATACCTTGAACTAGTTTTTTGAGTCATGTGCAACACTCTGATGCATCACTGCTTGTGCCTTGTTTCTAGAGTCTAATAACTTTTTCAGGTACTCCTTGACATGAAAGGGCCTTTTGTTCATACGAAATGGTCGGAGGAGTAGAAACATGGAATTTCTCATTGATGAAACTTTTCAGGGAGTCATTCTTTGTAACGCCTGTTTGGTCGTTATTGCCGTTTTGACCCATTTACCCTGGTTGATCATTTTTCAAGCCCTGTTAGTACTATTTTGACCCGCGGGGAGGGTGGTACGGCTCCTGAGGTAGTCGGGCGAGTTTTATGATGACTTATGTGAAATAGAGCCTTAAAGTGAAAAGCATTTGACCAATAGTTGACTTTTGGGTAAACGGATCTTTTTCGAAAATCCGTCGATTTTGGGTTGTTCGGATGGTCGATTCTGACTTGGCAGGGTGGATGGTTTGGTTCCCGAGGCATTTGATTGCTTTTTGGTTACTTGGTTGGAAACTTGATTTTATCCATTTGGGGGTTGACTTGGTGAATTAGACTTCCGTTGGGAATTTTGAGGCCACGGGTGAGTTTGTAACGTATTTTTAAGTTTATGTGCATATCTATTTATGTGCGGGAGGCCTTGGATTGATGTCGGAATTTTGGGATGAACTTGTGAAAAACCATAAAATCTGGTTGTTGGTGTTCTCGCCATGGCGAGCTAGTACCACCATAGTGGGCTTGCCACGGTGGAGTCTTGCTCGCTATGGCGAGGGTCCGTATGACCACCACGGCTGGTGGCTTGACCGCCATGGCGATCCTTATGACCGCCGTGGTGAATCGAGGGGATCAATTCCTTATTTTAATACCCTAAGTCCGAATCATTAGTCCAAAACACCTAAAAACCTTATTCTAAGAGCTAATAGAGGCGATTCTCGAAGGATTTTGGAGAAATCATCTGTTGGGGTAAGTTCTAACCTATAATCTTGCTTATTTACCTTCCTTTTTAAGATTCCAAGAGAGATTATGGCCTTAGAATGATGGGTTATGAGACCTAGGGTATTAGCCATGAAACCCTTTATATAAATTGGTTATTGTTGCTTAAATTACTGTCTATATCATCTAGAGTTGCAGATTAACACATTCTAGGATTGAATCACTCCTAATATCAAGAATCAATTCATGAAAATTAAGGTTTTTCTCAAATTGGGGATTTTGGTTAATTTGATGAAATTGAAAGGTCTAATGTGATTAGAAACCTATGTAATTAAGGATTATGGATATTGGGACGATGGGTAGGGTAATTTCACCCTTAATTTTCGGTTTAACCCATATGATTCGTTAGGGGTATTTTGCGTATTTTGGGTAATTTCCCCCGAATCAATTCTTCTTCCGATTAGTTGGTTTATTGTAGTCATTTTCTTACTAACATTGCTAATTGTTAGACTACGAGCGATCTGAGGCACTTTGGAAGGGCAAGGATCAGATTTGGCGGTTTGTGGCACTAGCTCGACATCGAGGTAGCGTACGGCTTACCTTTCGGTTAGATTCCAATTAGTAAAGCATATGTAGGAGTTAGATATTGACGAGGAAAACATGCTAGGCCTTTGGGTATGTAGTTGGGATGGAATTCTATTAGGTTGGTTGCTGTTGATTGTGGCTTGTTGCCCTGTTATTGTGATTAGGCATGTTGTCTTATTTGCTGTGTTGTGATACGTGTTTGCATCATTTCTCTCTTGTTGTGTCATTTATCATCGGGGGAAATGAAGGATAATGAGAGTAGTCTTGAATCGTGATGTATACTTATGATAATACACGGCTGAAATCTTGATTATGATTTACTGTTGATAATGATATCATGCATGGCGTACATTCTCATTTCACATGAATTTTGGATATTGAATTATGACCTGATACTGAGGATGATAAATGAGAAAATGGAATATATTGGTGACACAAGACCTAGTAATGAGGTGTATTTATCCTATTTGGAAGTGAAGGGTTGTTATAGACTCTCTATGCTGATTGAACTGGTTTGTTGATTCATTCCATGGTTGAGTTGATTTATCTAAGTCTTGATATGACTTATGCCATTGTGACTTCTTGTACCTTCATTGTTATTTGAGTGCATTGATTTACCACGTTTACACTCATTTCTGCATTCATACATTCATACATGATGGAAATGATTCAAAATTGAATGATGAAAGACTTATGGTATCTATGAAAGAAAATGATTTAAATGCCCGATGGGAAATGGTTCTGGGTGGTGTGATATGATATGATAAAGAACCTCCGTGGGCAAAGATCCGGAGACTCGTTACAGTTGGGAAAAAATCCGGAACGAGTGGTACATGGACACCATGGGTCCCCCGCGGGTCATGACTATTGTGCGTACAGGTTTGAGACATTTGGCTAGTGCATTGCATTGCATGGCATTGCACATCATTACAAGTCATCCTACATCATCATACGACTCCTTATTTATTATTTTGGTATGGTTTGTTATACTATTGTTGTGGTATAGATCTGATTAGGGTTTGAATGAGATTGTGCATTAGTGACTCTACTTAGGTTCAGGACTTGGATTTGTGATTATTGAGACTTGGTAGACTTGTGGTTTAGAAGGTTCACTTAGGCTTATGACTTGGAAAGTGAGTTCTGTATTACGTCTGTGTGAGTGGAAGTCCTTGATTATTATGATAATGTGATTCGTGAGTATACTTAATAGCTTATCTTCCTAATTGTTGATTTCTTTCTTCATATATGTGAACTAATTGTTGTCGTCCTATGTTACCTACCAGTACTTGTTGTTTGAGCTGATGCTACTCTTGCTGTACTCTTCTTTTGAGTGAAGAGTTTGTTACTAGTTCCAGTTTTCGTCTTCGAGAGTGATCCGAGTCTACTTGACAGAGATTCTAGGGTGAGCTTTGGGCTAGATCCACAACCCGGAGACTCTTCCTTTGTATTTAACTGTCTACTTTGTATTCTTGAGGCAGTATTACTATTTTGAGTTTTGTACTTCCTGTTAGACTTGTATCTATGTAATAGTGGCTCTTGTACTAGTCCAGACCAAATTTTGGGATTATTATTACTTCCGCACTTATTATTTATATGATTTGAATTTGTTAGCTAAATCACTATTTATTTCCGTATAATTTTTATAAATGACTAAACGATTTGAGAATGGTTCGCCTACCTAGGGGGACAGTGTAGGTGCCATCATGATTCACGAATTGGGTCGTGATACTATTACTTTGCTTTTATTATTTTGTTGCCTTGAGGACAAGGCAACATTTTAACTTAGGGGAAGAGCTTAAATGTTGAATGATATTCATGTCGATTGTGGCTTGACGAATTTTATGGATTTGGTAAATTAACTCTTTTGTTTTGACATTTTAATCTTGACGTGACACTCCTATATTAGTAAGATATGCTAGTTTTTGTTTGTTTTTGTATGCACATGTGTTGTCGTGTATTAGCAATTTCCTTGGATTTTCTTTGCCGTGGTTCTTTTCCCGAGGATGCTAATGTCTTTTGAACCCGCTGTTTTTAGATAGTTTTGAGTCGGCTTGTCCCTATGATAGATAGTTGGGCACTTTCTTAAGGGAAATAAGCCTTGTAGGTTAGGCGTAGAAGTGAGTTTTAGGTAGTTTAGGAGTAAGAATGGTGTTGGGATGTGATTTTTTGCCCCTTGGCTAACTTTTGGCTTGCTTGGTACTAACTTATTTAAATTTTGACATATGAATTCTTGATCTTTGAAAAAGAAAATGATTGAAGTAATGATTCTTGTTTTGGCCTTTAGACTCAATTTTTGGCTCTTTCTTTCACTACTTAGTCTATTTAGATTAAAAGTGACTTTTCATTTGTTTCAATTGGATTATGGAGACATATCCTACTTAAGTTCAATGTGCCATGTGTGGTAAGATCTTTGTGAGTTCTTTTGCATTATATGTAGTCTAGAACTTGCCCGGAATGTGCTTCAAGGCGAAATCCTAGACTAACTTGGTATGAAAAATGATGTTAGGCCTTCCTTGGATCGTTTTTGTGCCTTAAATTTCCTACCCTTTCATATTTTCCCTAGTCAACCCCCTTTGAGCCTTTAACCTTTTCTTTGGCTATCATGTTACAAGCTTTAACTTTTTGTTCTTTATTGATCTATCTTTTGGCATCCTATCTCCCTAAGTGCTTGGAAAGTTTAAACATAGGCTAAAAACCTAAATTTGGGGTGATGCTAGGAAAAGTTGTGATGTGGAAGTCGCTTAAAAGGTGAAAGGGTTAAAAAGAAAAATAGATAAAGGAAGAAGAAAAAAAAACAAAAATAGCAGAACCTTCCTTGGTATTTTGTTAAAACAAAAAAAAAAAGCAACAACAAAAAATTGAAGAAAAAGGAAGGAAGAATAAAGAATTGTGAATAAAGGGAAGATTAGGCGGTGAAATGAAAAGACGAAGAGAAGGGTGGAAAAGTTTTAAAGGAAGTGTGCTTTTATTGTTTAAAATTGTAGTGCTTAGGGAGGTTTTGAGTTAGTATTTCAAAATTTTGCCCCTACCTTAACCAAAAGCCTACGTTACAACCCTTTAAGTCCTAATTGATTTCGAATCAAGTGTATCTACATTAGTGGAGAAATACATGAAGGGCAAACCTATGGTTCTACGCATATGCATTTGAACATCTTTGTGTGTGAGAGAGAGTTAATTCTTTCGATTTGATATCCCATTTGTGTTTTAAATTGCATTTTATGAGTTGGGATTCTCTCTTGGTTGTGAGGGCACATGAGAATTGAGTTTTGAATTTGTTTCATATTTCAATTGAGAGGAATGAACAAAAGAAAGTTGTTTTGGGATAATGAGGTAAATTTTTGAAGCTTTAGTGTCATGACTTGATTGCTACTTTGATTAACTTGGTGTTTAAGTACTTGAAATAAAATGAAATTTTTGAGAAATTGTTGATGATTCATATGTCTTGGATTAATTGTTGGTACCAATCAAAGTCATGTTTTTGTACTTAAAGTGGACCTTTTTGACTTGGTATAAGATTGGTGCACTATTGAGTTGAGTTCTTTGAAGGGAATTGTAATTTTTGATTTGCTTGAGGACAAGCAAAGGTTTAAGTTTGGGGGTTTGATAAGTTGGTATTTTACCAACTTATCTCTTCTTTAATCTTAGATTTTTGCTATGTTTGATTGTGAAAATAACGCATCTAAAGTTGTTTACTTCCAATTTACAGGTTTTATATGATTGAGAAATGACCGGGAAAAACCCAAGTGAAAAACAAGTCAAAAGAGGCCAAATTAAAGAAAATGAGAAAAACGATTAAAATTGCAAAAACGGCTAGACTTGTAAAACTGAATATTTGGGGCTGTTTTAGTCATATTTTTATGTGAGAAAGTCGGGAAGTTATAAAAGAAATACTTGGGGGCAATATATTTCATCTTTGGCCATTCATACAAGTCTTGGAGAGGTAGGGTTCTTACAGGAGAGGTAGGGTTCTTACACCCATACTTGGGGATTGAAGATTTGAAGACTTTGATGACAAATTTCTTAACCCTTTACTAATTTCTTCAATTCCTTACTATGTATTGACTATTTAAGTGTGTAGTATTTCATTCCTATGCTTGAAACTTGTTTATGAAAATATATAATGTTAAAGTTTTGGACTGAAACTCTTGTTTTCTTATTTATTGAATGATTATTGTCTCTAATGAAGTGGGTATTTGTTTCTTTTTTTAATCTTGTTCTTTAATGTTTATTAAGGGATTAGCTAACCCTAGGACTCGTCCATTTACTTCGATTTGAGCTCGGAAGAGGAAAATTTGAGGTTGGGAAAGACTAATTAACGAGGATTTGGGGCTTTAAACTCCATCTAATAACTTGAGCTAGGAATAAGATAGTTAACTTGAGATTCAATTGGTTGTGCTTAATATCACACTCTAAGGCTTGGAAAAGCTTAGAAAGAAATTCATTGATTTGGTTGAAAGACTTTCAATGAGATTTTAGAAATCATTATCTATTAACATAGACTTGCTCTTAGTTGTAAGATCGTGAAATCAACGGACTGTTACTTGAGAGTAACTTCCTTTGTATCCATGCTTGTGGCCATTGATCATATTACCTGCTTTCTAGGTTAATTTTATCTTTGTTAGTTTTTAAATAAAAAATCAAATATTGAAAAAGTGTTTGGCTTAGTGTAGTTGGTGAAAATTCCTTACTTTCTTGATCGCCTAGTATATTATTCCCTGTGGGATTCGACCCCGACTCATAGTTGGGTAAATTATATTGCATACGACCGTGTACACTTTCTCACTTGAGGAGTGGATTTGGACGTTATCATTATACCGGCGCAAAAGAGAGTTGACTTTATTTCAAAAATAGAAGGCTCTAGTCGAATTACCTGTGAACATGGCAGCTAACGTTCCTCTAGAGACAGTGTGAGAAGTAAAGTACCTCTCATCGGTAATGTCACTTCAAGTATTGTCAAGCCCACCATGGAAGAGAATTTTGAGCTGAAACATCCTACGATTCAGCTACTTCACTCTAGTAGGAAATTCACGGGGTTGTCTTATGAGGATCCTCAGCGACACATTCGAACCTTCTTGGAGATTGCTGACACTTTTATCGCAACAGTCTCTGCAAATTATGTTCGGCTTTTTCTTTTCCCATTCTCTCTACTAGGGAAAGCGGAGAGTTGGTTATTGGCAAAGCCTATTAAATCTTTCACCTCTTGGGACGATTTAGCGAGGAGATTCTTGACAAGGTTCTTTCCACCTGGGAAGAAAGCTAGGCACGGGAAGGAGATCATATCATTCAGGCAGAAAAATGGAGAGAATTTGTATCAGGCATGGGAAAGGTTCAAGGGTCTTCTCAGAGATTGTCCTCGCAATCATCAGTCGAATGAAGTTCTGGCACACACATTTATCGAGAGTCTGGATGCTCACCATAAGATATTATTAGACACTGCAGCAGGGGGGCAACATTTTGATATGAGCTATAAGGAACTTTTCAAACTGTTAAACAGGTTCTCTCAGAGTAGTCCAGATTGCCAATCTAAGAAGGCAGCTAGAATTATTGAAGTGGATAATTATACGGCACTATCAGCACAGATTGAGGCTATGCGCGATGAATTCAAAAACTTTACTATGGGGCTGACCCAACCATAGGTGCAAGCAGTGCAACAAGCTAATGTTTGTTGAGAAGTTTGCGGAGAGGGCCACACCAGTGATATGTGTCTTGCAAATCCAGCATCAATATACTTCGTGGGAAATGCAGGCAAAGGTTTGGGTAACAACAATCAGTATAGAAATACTTACAACCCTATCTGGAGGAATCATCTTTAAACTTCAGTTGGAGAGGTAATCAGGACATTAAAAAATAGAGCTATCAGCCAGCACAAAGTAATTAGGTTCCTATTCCTGCTCTTGAGAACAAGATGGAAGAAATGATAAAGAAGATGATGGCTGATATGCAGAAGATGATTGCGAATAATCAAGCTTTTGAACAAAAGATAATGGCCGAGAATAAGAATCGTGACTAGACGGTGCGTAATCTAGAGAGGCAGATAGGTCAGATAGCTAGTGCTCAGAACAATAGACCACTTAGGGGGCTTCTAAGTGACACAGACCCAAAACTAAAATCGTGTAATGTTGTGACTCTCAGGAATAGGAGAGAATTAGAGGAACTTCTCCAAAGAAAGCAACTCGGGCAGAAACAGAGAAAGAGGCAGTTGAGGATGATGTGATCAACATGAAAAGGGTAGAGAAGGTGCCTTTGGTGAAGCAACCCCAGCCAATGGTTGCTAAACCACTGCCTTCATTTCCTCAGAGGTTGGCAAAGCATAAAAAATAGGCCATGCATAAAAAATTCTTGATTTACCGACGCAGAGGCATATGAATGTCCCCTTGGTAGATATGCTGCAAGGGATACCGAAATATGCTAAATATATCAAGGAAATAGTAGCGAAAAAGAGCTGATTCACAGAGTATGACACAGTTGCACTTACTGAAGAGTGCACATATCAAAACAAGTTGCCCACAAGCCTGAAGGATCCGGGAAGTTGCATTATCGAGATCACTATTGGAAAGAACGTCATTGTACGAGCACTTTGCGATCTTGGTGGTAGTATTAATCTGATACCGTTATCCAAGTTTCGAAGATTGGGTTGGGAAACCCTAGACTGACTACTATTGTTCTGCAGCTGGTAGACAGATCTTTGGCCAGGCCTGAGGGTATTATCGAAGATGTGTTGGTGCAGGTGGGGTCTTTTAAATTTCGCCAGATATTGTTATCTTGGATTTCAAGCCAGATCCAAAAGTCCCACTTATTTTGAGGTGTCTATTTTTAGCCACAGCAAAAGCGTAGATTGATGTTGCTGCGGGGCTAACTATGAGGGTACACGATAAAGTTGAAGTGTTCGATCTATACAACGCCCTCAAATTTATTGCAATCTATGAGGATCTTTCTGCTATCACTATGGTGAATGAAGACACTGAAGACCTCTCATAATGTCTAATGATCCATTGGAGAGGGCTCTAGTGGTTGATTATATTTCCGGAGATATAGAGGCATTCGAGTTGGTGTAGTTTCTTGATCTACCAGGTATATATATTCGAGAAGAGAAGTTTGAGCCACTTAACAGAAAAATGGGCCACCACCCAAGTTATCAGTAGAAGAGCCCCCGAAGTTAGAGTTGAATCCTTTGCCGCGCTTCTCAAATATGCGTACTTGGGCAAGGGTTAAACTTTACCAGTTATATTGATAGCCGAGCCACTGATGCTGAAATAAAAAAATCTTTGGAGATCTTGAAAAATTGAAAGAAAGCACTGGGATGGAAGATATCCGATATTCAAGGAATCATTCCAATAATTTGCATGCATAAGATACTGATGGAAGATGATCAGAAGCCGAGTATACATCACCATAGAAGGTTGAATCCTGTGATAAACGAAGTGGTCAAGAAAGTGGTGATTAAGTGGTTAGATTCAGGCATTATCTACCCAATTTCTGATAGCAAGTGGGTAAGCCCAGTACAGTGTATCCCTAATAAAGGAGGGATGAAAGTGGTGACGAACGACAAAAATGAAATCATCCCAATCAAAACTATGACAGGGTGGAGGATTTGCATGGATTATCAGAAACTGAATGAGGCCACCAGAAAGGATCATTATCCTATCCTATTTACCGATCGGATGCTTGACAAATTAGCCGGACAGGAGTATTATTATTTTCTTAATGGGTACTTCGTCTACCACATATAGCTATTGCACCAGAGGACCAGGAGAAAAGTACTTTCACTTGCCCCTATGTTACATACGCCTTCAAGCAGATGCCGTTTGGGTTATGCAATGCACCAATGACTTTTCAAAGTTGAATGATGGCAATATTTTTTGAGATGGTGGTGAATTTTGTATAAGTGTTCATGGATAACTTCTTTATCTTTGGGAACTCATTCGATATGTGTTTTAGAAATCTGGATAGTATGCTCGAAAGATGTGAAGAAACGAACTTAGTGCTGAATTGAGAGAAGATCACTTTATGGTTCGAGGGGGTATTGTCCACAGACATAAGCTGTCGAAGAAGAGCTTAGAAGTTGATCGTAAAAAGATAGATGTGGTTTAGAGACTATCATTTCCCATGTCTGTTAAGGGGGTACGCAATTTTCTTGGTCATGCCGGGTTTTACAAACGCTTCACTAAGGACTTCTCAAAAACATCTAGTCTAATGTGCAAGCTGCTTGAGAAGGATGTGCAATTTTTATTCAACGATACATGTGTGAAGGTCTTTTGATGAGTTGAAATGAAAGGTGGTTACTGCACCAATAATGATAGCGCCTAATTGGAATTTTTCATTTGAGTTGATGTGCGATGCAAGTGATATTGTTGTTGCAGCTATTATAGGCTAGAGAAAATATAAGATCTTCCACTCAATTTATTATTCCAGCAAGACGTCCGATGCTGCTCAGATGAACTACACCGTCACTGAAAAAGAATTGTCGGTCGTGGTGCGCCTTTGATAGTTTTTGGTCCTATCTTCTAGGGACTCATGTTGTTGTGTACACGGATCACACGGTACTTATTCAACAAGAAGGATGCGAAACCCATGCTTATTCGGTGGATTCTCCTACTGCAGGAGTTTGATGTGGAGATCAAGGATCGTAAAGGGACAAAACATCAGGCTGTTGACTACTTATCGAGATTGGGGAGTCATGATCATATTGTGGAATATGGGCAGATTCGAGAAGCTTTTCCTGATGGGCAACTTTTTGCTATTCCTGAGGCAGAAGTACCATGGTATGTAGATATTGTGAATTTAATGGTGAGTGGGTCCACTCACTTGATACTACTATGCAGCAGAGAAAAAAGGTTTATCATGATTCGTGGTTCTACATATGGGATGGGCCGCATGTATTCAAACAGCGTCTTGATTAATTGGTAAGACGATGGATTCCGCAGACTGAGGTGATTCAAGTGTGAGAGAGTTGTCGTTCTTCCCCATATAAGGGACATCATAGAGGTGAACGTACCGCAACAAAATGTTATGATCAGGTTTCTATTGGCCCATGTTATTCAAGGATGTGCATGCGTTTTCTAGAAGCTGTGACAGATGTCAGCAAACCGGAAACATCCCTAAGGGGCATGAGATTCCTTTGACCAATATTTTTGAGCCAGAGATATTTGACGTATGGGGCATTGATTTTATGGGGCCTTTTCTACCATCTTTTGGGAACAAGTATATTCTTCTTGCGGTGGATTATGTATCAAAGTTGGTCGAGGCAATCCCTCTCCCTACTAACGATGCAAAAGTGATGGTGAGCTTTGTGAGGAAGAATACATTTTCAATGTTTAGAACTTCGAGGGCAATGATCAGTGATAGTGAAGCTCACTTCTGTAATAATCTGATGAAAAACCTCTTGGCTAACTATGGGGTGAAGCACAAGGTTGCTTTGGCTTACCACCCGCAAACATGTGGACAAGTGGAAGTGTCCAATAGAGAGGTTAAGCAAATTCTAGAGAAAACAGTGAATTTGCAGAGAAAGGATTAGGCAATGAAATTAGATGATGCTCTGTGGGCCTATTGATCAGCATACAAAACACCTATTGGGACTTCTCCCTACAGGTTGGTTTATGGTAAGGAATGTCCCTTTCCTGTCGAGTTGGAGCATAAAGCATGTCGGGCAATAAAAAAGCTCAATTTAGATATGAGATTGGCAGGTGAAAAGGCGGTTGTTACAGCTGCACGAGTTAGATGAATTCAGGCTTAGGGCTATGAGAATGCCAAGTTAGACAAAGAGAAGATGAAAAGATGGCACAATAAGAATATTCGATATCGCGAGTTTGCGCCAGGGCAGCAGGTACTTTTGTTTAACTCCAGGTTACGATCATTTCCTGGTAAGCTGAAGTCCCGATGGTCGGGACCATTTATTGTGACTAGAATCACACCTCATGGTGTGGTGGTGATACAAACAATGGATGGGACGCACAAGTTCTTGGTTAATAGGCAGCGTATCAAACGATATTAGGGCGGTGATTTTGATAAGGAGAAGCACATGCTCCTTAAAGATGACTAGAGAAAGGACTTTCGTCGTGCCGCGACGTAAACTAACACACTTCTCCGGATGCAACCCGAGTTTGTAATGTAAAAATAAAAAGCAAAAACACAAAAAATGAGAGAAATACAAAAAGATGTCGTGCCACAACCTAAACTACGATGCTTGTTGGGAGGCAACCCTATTTTTATTGCTTTCGTAGTCTTAGATTTCTATCAATGCTAACAGGTTGTGTTGAGGGTATATTTTGCAGGTACAAAGGCTAAAAATAGAGTAACAGGCGAGGAGAATGAAATGGGCGAAAAATTGACGAAGGCAAGAAAGGAAGAGGGGCCTCGCTGAGCGAAGCTCAAAGCGAGACCCATCTCACTGTACTGCTCGCTCAGCAAGCAAGGTACACAAAAAAAATGAAACATGCTAACTATTTTTCTAAGGCAAAAACGCGAGCAAGGCCTCGCTGAGCGAAGGCTACAGTGAGATCCCATCTTACTCTCAACCTCGCTCAGTGAGGCAGGTAAGTCGAATAAAAAAATACGCACAAACTCTCCATTTAGTGGGTTGACCCGAACCGTTCACTTAAATTCCACCACTTAAAACCCATTTCGCATCTCGATACTCACATTCCAAATCGTAACACACCCCAAACTCTCTCTGTTTTCATAAGAAAACCTCCACTACTCACTGCTTCAGTTGTCCCTCACTGTCCCGTGTTCCTGTCGTCAACTTTTCGGTAAGTGTTCTTACTCTATTCTCTTTCTATCATTGGACTACATGACTGAACCCGTCCCCACCCCCCTCCCTCAATTACCATGAACTATGAAATTGCTTCTTAAAATTGCATGTGTGAAATTAATGGTGAAAATTGAAGCTTTGGAATTTATATTAATGGTGAATGTTGTAATGTGAGACCTATTACCCCGATAACCCTCGTAGCAGTTAGAATTGTTGTTAGTTGTTGCTTGAGCTTGATTGCCAAGCCAAAATTGGGTTGTTTAAGCACCCTTAACCCACTAAAAGCTTCTTGCAAAAACTATGCAGTGTTCGATGAAATGCCCCAAAGTATAGTCATGGGTTGAATGGTCCCAACGACGGATGGATGACGACCGTCTTGAGGGAACATTAGTTGTAGGATGCTAGAATGTGTGATTAGCCTCACAAAAATGAAATAATTTAAGTGTGGGGTGGTTTGTTGGATTTTTGAGTGATCAATGCTTTGAATATGGTTGTAATGAGAGGTGCTTCTAGTAATGTTTTGATGCGAATAAAAGGGGAAGTCTGAGTACCCTATCGTCGACTAGTTAGCACCAACGCTAGCGAACTAAGTGTGGTCTCATTACGATGCCCAAATAGCTTGGTTTGTTCGCCCTTTTATACGTTAGTACTAGTATTGGTTTATTGTAAACAGGTGCATAGTGGTAAGACCAAACCAAAGGGATGCAGGAGGAAAATGGAAAGAAAAGGTTACTGATGCTGTTGGAAAAGGGAAAAAGAAGGCCACCGGGTCCGAAGGCTGAAAGAGGTCCGTATTGGCCAAATCTCAAGCAGTCAGGATCCTCGTCTAGTCACAAATAAACCACAAAAAAAGGATCATCGAAAACACAAATGGGGTATCAAATGGGTGCAAGAGCATGGGAAGCATGGTACAAAAAGTTCAAGCCACCAGATACAATCATGAGACCCGATTGACGAAGCTACTTTGCAAGCCGAACATAGGGACATATAGGAGCAGATTTATGCTTTAGGACTACAGTTCGTACTTCAGGATCTCGGCGAGTGCAACATATTTTGTTTTCGTGAGGCGTATGCTAATTTGGATTGTTTGCATGATCCAGATGAGATTTGTGTTTGGGGTGACGTGGTGCTTTCACCGATGATCATATGTGCAGATTTTTTGAGGCTCCTGTGGTGCCCAGTGATCCGTTCGTGGAGATTTATATGCGTCCTCCTTACCTTGAGCTGCGGCATACTCTCTGTGGGCGTTACTCAAATGAAAGGTGGGAGTGAAGGGAAAATACTGGTGCACATAAGACATTCCCCTTTGTGCGGTGTGGCTTTGAATTATTTGTACGCGCCTAATTTCTTATGGTCACTTCTCCTCTGTGGGTAGAGAGAGAATCTGCCTTTTGTATATGCTGATGATGGGGAAACAGGTCAACATGGGTTATATTATGAAAAGAGAAATGAAGGAAGCTCCGGAGGGTTAAGACCGTCGATTTTTGTTTAGTAGCATCCTTACTGGCTACCTTAGGAAGGAACAGGTGTTTGAGGAGGATCCTGATGGTATATTACCTATGGCTGGCCCGTGGATTGATGTTACTTGGGTGACAAACCCGAACGATATGTAGGGGCAGACACTAATAGGAGTTCAGCTCCATGCGAGGGACGATTCCATTATGGTCAACACTTATGCATTGCAGCGTCTCCAGTTGGGCATTGGTCCAAGAGCGGCCACGACCAAGGAGCTAGATTTTGTTGATGAGCGGTTACCGCTCAATTATCATTCACAACTTTTGTGCAAGATGGGGCCTGGCTTTGATGAGCCATTAGATGATAACTTATCCACACCAGATTCAGAGCCGCAGGTTGAAGAGGGCACTGAGGAGGAGGCAACTGCTGTTGCGGAGGAGTCAAAGTTTGACAGTGATGAGGAAGGTGGTAATGCGGATTATGAGGCCATAGATGATGAGGAGTAGATATGGAGTCCCCCCCCCCCCCCCCCCAAACTTCCTATTTTGGCTTTATTTTTGTTGCACTGGGGACAGTGCATGATTTTAAGTGTAGGTGGGGAAGTAAAACTTTTTTATTTAGGCATATATTTGCTACACCTCAAAACGTTTTGCGTTGTTTGCGTCGTAAGAAAGATAATGTAAGCTCGGAGAGTTCATGGAACCCTTATAAGGTTAAGGAATACTTTTAACAAGTGCTAAGAAAGTGTCTAAAGGTTTCGGGATCAAGCGAATCGAAGAAATTAAGTTTGTCGAAATTTTGGAAAACTTGGCAGAATTTTGGACAGGAAATTCTGGTCCAACTTGAGGGGGGTGTATCTCCCAGAATATGAGGAGTTATGGAATTCATAAACTATTTAAATTAAATTTCATTGAGTCTAGTTTCCAATGCAACAAATCGTTCGTCGACACGACATCATAGTAGAAATTTATGGGCGTTTCAAGATAGGATGCCAGATGGCTTCTCCCCGGGCCCGCTTGGAAAGTCTGTGGAACCAACCTTCAAGGGGTATAAATACCCCATTCCCCTCATTTTATCATCATTCTATACTCTCTTGAGCTCTATAAACCTCCATAAACATTTCTTAAACACTTATAGCCCCTTACATTAAGAATTCAACAAGATTACACTATACTAGTTCACGAAAAGTGATTGTTCTTGCTTCTACTTGATGTTGTGGTGAGTTTGGTCTTGAAGAAAGTTGGTGTGGCTAAAGTTCTTAAATTATAAGGTATGTTCTTCATCTTGACTTTGATATTTAGTTGTTTTTTTGAGGATTTTAATGGTTTAAAGTGAAGGAAAACATAGTATAAAGGTTGTAGTTTGATATGTTGATGTTGTTGGCTTGTGGGCTGATTTTCGAAGGAAGTTTCATGTTATTTTTGATGTTGTTAATGATGTTTCGGAGTTGTTTTGGAATTTGGAGGAAGTAGATGATATAGGGGAAATGTTGTCTGAATTCCGTTAACTTATTAACTGGCTAAGTTTGAGTGTGTAAGTGTTCTTATGGCCTGATTGTTGTATGAATAATCTTGGATGTAGATTTGCAGGCTCGGAAGGTAGACTTTGAGTGGCTAAGTAAGCAGCAAGGTATGTTAAGGCTGTCCCTTTCTTTCCTAAAGCATGATTCCATTGGTTCGAGCTTACACAAAATATGTCCATAATGATTCCTCTCTTAGAAATATTAGAAGCATATGTTCTTGATGTTCTTATGATATTGTTGATCCTTATCTCTTGATTATTGGTTATTGATCTCATATTATGGTTATTGATCATATTATTGATGTTGGTCTTACCTTATGATTAATTTTCCTTCAAGGTGAGATATGCCAATGATGTTAGCTCCAGAATGATAATCGAAGGTATAATGACCTTACGTCACTCCGATGAATTCAGAAATGTGTTCTCAAGGAATGTTTTGTAAGACATGAATAGTATGCTAGTTATGAGATCCCTAACGAGGTATTTAATGCTAGAAAAGAGGCTTATGATATATCTCAGGATTTGGTTAAGGTTTAGTTAATCGGGAAGAAGTTCTAATAGCCTAGAAATATGCTTATAATTCTTATGTAATCATGTAGGCATCAACGGATAAGTAATGATCACGAGAAGAGTATAGAAGCTAATAGATAAATAATGAGCACTAGAAGTGTATAAAGGGTACCTATAAGGGATATTTGGATCGGGCTGCACATTCTGCAGCACATGCATTCATATTTGGATCAGGCTGCACGTTCCGTAGTACATGCATCCGTATTTACCACTGGTCTATGGCCAATTGGGCAGTTATGTACTTACCACTATGCTACGGCTGGTTGGGCAGTTATTACCACCGAGCTACGGCTGGTTGGGCAGTTATCACTGATCAGTCGGGCAGTTGCGCTCTACCATTGGGCAATAATCGGGTGGGCAGTTACCACCGTGCTATGGCCGGTCGGGCAGTTACCACTGATCAGTT
The DNA here is from genome assembly GCF_019175385.1 of Lycium barbarum. Taxonomy (NCBI): domain Eukaryota; kingdom Viridiplantae; phylum Streptophyta; class Magnoliopsida; order Solanales; family Solanaceae; genus Lycium; species Lycium barbarum. Next base: position 44,287,824 of record NC_083347.1, on the reverse strand, counting down.
GGGTAGATAACACTAGGATGATAAGTAGGTCAGAGCCACAGTATTGCACATAGATGTAGTTAAGCATGTGAGAGTATAGAGAGACATGCATTATACATGGATAGGGTTGCACACCGCAACATATATTCGGATAACGTTATGATAATAAGCTAACCAGGGCCATGGTAGGGTATATAGACATAGTGGAGATTTCAAGAATATGACGAGGTATATATATATATATATATATATATATATGCTAGATTTACATCGGTAGAGCAGAAGTGCCAGGTTGATTCTTATCCGTCTTCTTTACAGTATATGTTTATTATGTTATATTTTCTCCTTACATACTCGGTACATTATTCGTACTGACGTCTCTTTGCTGGGGGGGCTGCGTTTCATGCCCGCAGGTCTTGAAATACAAGTTGACGGATCTCTCAGTAGGATATCAGCTCAGCAGGCAGTGTCGTGGCATTGCACTTGCTTCGGAGTTGCTCTGTGAGTTAGCATGGTTGTATATGCATTTGCATGGGTATGGTGGGGCCCTGTCCCGGCCACATTATGTCATGTACTCCAGTAGAGGCTCGTAGACAGATATGCACAGTTAGATGTCTTATGGTCATCTCGGTTTCTATTATGTTGTATCACTACTAGAATAGCCTTGCCGGCATATGTACTTGGGATTAGCTTGATGACATATGTATATTATGTTTTGGGCTTGTGTCCCATACAACTTATGGTATCTACGAGTTAGCGTTATGGCCCACTCAGGCATGAATAAGAGATGCATGTTTGTGGTGCTCAGTAGGTTAGCTCCGGGTGCCCGTCATGGCTCTCCGATTGGGTCGTGACAGTATTCGTACTATTTTTCTATTTGTCAATTGACTTTATTTTTATTTGTTTCATGCTTTCTAGGAATTATAAGTTGTGGTTCTTCATAGATATTCATGGCCTGTAATAACTCATAATTAATATATTAGTAGTTAGTAATATTGTATCATGTCATGCTAGTAGTTAGCGCACCCTTTGGTTTTTGTTTTTGGATTTTTTTCAGGGGGTTCTTTGAACCATAAATCGTTTTTAGGAACATGGTAGGAGATGAGAGCCCTTAAAACCAATTGAATGCTAGGTGCTCGGGATTAGGTACATTATTGACAACATGAGCAAATCGTAAATTTTTTAAAGTGAAATAATGCTTAAAAATAACAACTTGATTCGAAACACCTAAGCTCTTCTACTAGTCTCTTATATTAAATTGTTGGCTTAAAAATGCTTCCATTAAATTCGTGTCATTGTTTGCTAAGTAGAGAATCCATATGGATCCATCTCGAACCCTGAGTATTCCATGTGTGGTGAGTGATTTTGTATATATTCCATGTCTCATATTGATGTCTAGAACTTGCCCGGTATGTTTACAAAGTGAAACTAGGTTCTCTTGAGTTATGAGATGATATAGGCATTTCTTTGTTAGCCATAATTTTTTACCATTTGTTTGTCTGCCCATATGTGATATTCTTAGTTAACCCCGTTGAGCCTTTAGCCTATTTTCTTTGGTAGCCATGTCTTTACTTGAAATATTTGATCCCAAACTCCTAAAGCACTTTTGAAATTGAGCGCTTAAAAGTAAGTGGGAAGTAGATATAAAGGGAAGTTAAGGTGGAAACTAGAAAATAAAAATGAGGTTGAGGGTGCACTTGTTGAAAATAGCTTAGTGTATGTTGTTAGTAGGGAGCGGAAAAAGAAAAGACAAAAAAAATTGTGATCTACTTGAAAAAGAAGAACAATACAAAATTTCTCTTTGCTAGTGATGTACGAAGAAAATAAAGAGAGTGCTTAATGATAAAGGGGGACATAAGGTGAAGTGAAAAAGAATGGTTGAAATGTTGACGAAACAATGGAAAGGGCATAAGTGATGATAAAGTGTATGTCTTAAAAGTGCTTAGGGAGGTTAGTCACTACTAACCCAAATTATTCCTACCCGTCCCTTAGCCGACATTAAAACTATAAAAGTCCCATTTGATCCTATGCTTAATACAGTTTTGTTAATAGAGTATGACATTACAGGCAAGCCTATGGTACGTCGTATGAGCATGTGAATTTTCTTGTTGAGAGTGAGAGTATTATTTCTATTCATTGCCCGTGTTGTGTGTTGATTGAAAAAGGTTAGGCAACTCTCTTTGTGGTGAAGGCACATAATTGGCAAGAGGTTGGTGATATATTTGATTCCTTTGCAAGGCGGCAGGACCATTTTTGCCTAAATTTGTATAAGTGAGTAAGTTTTAGAGGTTAGGATGTTTTGAAGAAGTTGTTGACATATTTGAAATTGTTGTCATGCTTGAGATGTTGCTCGTACATGCTTAAATAGTCGTAGTGGACTTATTTTGAGCAGACCCGTTTAGTTTGGTAATGTTTGGTGAATCTTAATCGAAGTTGGGTGTGTTTGTATTTTTTCGAGGACGAACAAAGGTACAAGTGTGGGGTGGTGATGTTATTAGGTGTATTTATACACCTAACTGCCGTATTTTACCAATATTTCTACCTTGTTTAGAGGACTAATTGTACTAAATACACCTAACTAATGTTGAATTTTGCATTTGGGCCTAATATGTGCGTTATTGTTTCATCTAGGTATTGTATGTGAAAAGTGCGTCGATTTGGAGTGAAATGAGATGAGACCTTGCAGAGCAAAGCTCAAAGCAAGACCTTGCCTCACTATAGTGCTTGCTCAGCGAGCTAAAAGATGCAACAAATAGACAAGATCGAATTTTGGCTAAGGCTGAAGACGAGCAGTGGCCTCGCTATATCCCTCGCTCAGCGAGGTGGACAAAGTTCAAGAGTTGAAGATGAAAAATTTGCTAAGTATGAAATGCAAAAGACACCTGGCCGAGCAAAGGCTGGAGCGAAGGGTGTGCTCGATATGCCCTTCGTCCAACGAAATGATGTTGGCCAAAATCGAGAAAGTGAAAATTGGCTAAGTATAAAACGAGCCATGGTGAAAATTGGCCAAAATCGAGAAAGTGAAAATTGGAAAATTCGCTCAGCGAGCCCATGTTGACGATATGAAATAGTTCCTTAGATCATTTTGGACGAGTTTTGGAGAGTTATTCTCAACACTATAAATAGTCCCTTAGATCATTTTTGAAGGTTCTGACGTGTTTTCTCCACAGAGAGCAAGGAGTAAGGTTTTTCATCGTAGGTTTATCTCTTTTACCTTCATTATTTCCTCTTTTATTAGATCGAACATGAAAACTAATTCTTGTAATCGGATTATGAGAGGCTAAACTCTATAATTCTAGGGTTGTGGTGTAATCATGAGTATTGATGTTTGAACAAGTATTTTCATCTCAGTAGTTCATTCATATACTATTGTTTGTTTACTTTTGTTCTTAATTGCTTGATTGCCTGCGCAACAATCAAGTTCTATTTACTATTTGATGTACATACTTGGGAAAGATGTTATTAGATTAGAGAAGAAGTAAAGAGGGTGTGATCTGATTATCCCTATAATTGGGCTAGGATTTTTGGCTAGAATAGGAATATACTTAGTCTCCGCATTCAATTAAATACCATAAACGATTTGTGTTCTTGATAGGTCAATTCCATAGGAATATCGGCGACAAACTGTTTTGAATCGTAAGTAGTGGTTCGGGAGAATACTACGAGATTAATAATCCGGTTAATTAGCAATCGTGAATAAAATTACTAGGGTGAGGTACTTGCATGACTTAATACGATTGGTGAACTAACCACGGCCCTGGAATACTCATATCTCTGTGATAAACTCAAGTCTTAAACAAACGTTCGTGATAAACTGTTAGCATACCTAGTTAGTTATTTACTTTTTGCATTAGTTTACAAAACAATCAAACATTCTACACACATACTTGCATAATTGGTTGTAACAGTGAAATTTAGTTTAATCGTTGATCATAAGTATCTGTGGGTACGATATCCGACTATTACAGTCACTATATTACTTGTCAACCACATATGCTTGCGTGTGCGTTGGGAGCAACAACTAGCGATTCTTAATTTTATTATATGTAATCTAGACAAGATCGTGATCTAAGCTAGATTCCTAAGCCTAAATATTGAACATATCAAATTTAAATCTTAATGAATTCGTGCGCAGCATCTAGCTATATCCAAATCTTGGTTTTGCAAATCTTCTTTTTGTAAAACTTAGGGCCCCATGTAGTCATAGTGATCATCTGGATTGGAAATTTTTATTAAGGGTCGGCAATATGCTTCTCTTTCGTAATTCTATTACTAGAATTTTTACGTACGTGATGACATGGGGACCATATTCACCTACTGAATACTTGATGGGGACGCCATTTTGAACTTTTAACAGAACAATGTACTCTTTCAACTTGTTTAGTTTGATTTACATATCCTTTCGGGGTTTTCTAGTTTTTTTTTTTTTATATTTTTGGACTTTGGTATTATTTAAGTTGCCTCTTTAGACTCCAATCATTCATCACCATCTATTATCAAGAATCACTAATTAAGTAGTGTTGGAAACCACCTTTTCCTTGGCCCAATTAACGACATAGCAGTTGGAAAATGAACTGTTACGCGCAACAATTTCTTTGCTTGAAATAACTAAATCTTATCGTTAGATAATTACTTTAAACATAATCATCTTATGATTATTGGGGTTGGAAATCACATCTCCACTAATATTGGTCACTCTTTATAAATCCTTGAATAATCAAAGTTCTGATTGGATAATGGGCACGGTTATTATGTCTAGCTATTAAAAATAATTTTGTACTTTATGATTTTCGTTCAATCAGTACCTTGATAACTCTTTTTTTTGTTTGTTTGTTTGTGGTTGCTGTGGGAACTAATAATCATCAACATATTGTATCTTCACTACATGATAAACAAGGAGCAGTGAAAATAATATAGGGGAGAAAATAGAAATATCCAACAAGATCCATTAATTGAAATGCACAAGAAGTCAAGAATGTGGTGTTACTAGCGGCCAAACTTATTTTTCTTCAAAAATGCTTATTGTAAAAAAAGTGAGGTGTTTGGCCAAGATTTTGGGAGAAAATAAGTGTTTCTGGAGAGTAACGGAAGGATTTTTTCAGAAGATAAAAAAAATAGTTTTTGCCCAAAAATACTTTTTTGAAAAACACTTTTGAGAAAAATACACGTAGAAACACTTTTTAAAAGCTTGACCAGATACTAATTGCTGCTCAAAAGTGCATTTTTAAAAAGCACTTTTTAAAATAAGTTGATTTTAGAAGCTTGGCCAAACACAAGTATATCGTATTGTATACACCATTTAATTTTGGAAAACTGAAGACTATACGGCGGTGTACCCTTCTTTCCTTACTGGTATCTTCTGAGGAATAAAACAATTACAAAAAATATTTGACGTTCTTCTTTTGTATTAGTTTAAATATACTCCTTTTTTTTTTTCCTTCAACTTGATGCACTAGCTTGTCATGACATCAACTTAGTACTGATTTTATTCATTCTCTAATATGCTTTTTTTGGACGCTGATGCCACTGGTATATAACAAGTTTAGGAAATTTGAAACCAATTAGAGAGAGACTTCCCTTTGATTTATAGTGTTTTCCTACAACTTGTAAGCAGTATAATAAGTCTCTGCTAATTAAGGCATAAGATAGGGTCATTTGATTAACTTGATTCAAATATCACAAGAATATCTGTTCATTATTCATAAATATCTACTTGATCTTTTAGCTGCGCACGTGTACAATATATTCTCCTTGAAAAAAAAAAAAGGTTCAATTACACTGGGATTAATAGGAAGGGGAAAAGTGAGAACTGAACTCAAAACTTATTATGCAAAAAAGTCCCATCAATACCACTAACTTTTATGTAATGATGGTGGAGGCTGTATCATGTATGTTCTTGCATTTGTTAAAGGAGGAATTTGTTTTCTTATAAAATTACAGTACAGTATCAAGTTATTTAAGAATTAATTACAGATACGTGTCTATGGTGAAAGTAAACCTGTAACTTGAAAAGGATTGAATAAATCTGCTATGATTGATTAAACAACCTTTATAGGGTGTGTTCAGTACGGAGGAAAATGTTTTCCTGAAAAATTTATTTTTGAAAAATAAGTGAATTTCTATTTTTTTTCTCATGTTCGGTTAGGTAGTGAAAAATAAGTGATTTTCTTACTTCTTTTCTCATGTTCGGTTGGTTGATTGAAAACATTTTTCGGAAAACACCCACTTAAGCCCCACTAACCCCACCACCCCATATCACACTGACCCCCACACCCACCCACCCTGCAACCAAATCCCACACCCACCCCCTTACAAGCACCACCCTTGGACGCACTTCGTCTTCACCCACCCCTACCCCACACTACCATCCACCCCAACCCCACCGCTACCACCGCTCCATCCAATCCTCCCACCACCCACCCCCTCCCAAATTTTCTATTTCATATATTTTATTTTACTTTTATAAAAATTTTAATTTATAAAAAAATGGGAATTTTTTTCTTACCCACCCTACCCCACCACCACGCACTATACCTCACCACCATCACCCCCCCAACTACAACCGACCCCCACCCACTATCCCTCACCACCATCACCCCCCAACTACAACCCCACCCCACTACCCACCTCACACCAAATTAAACCACACAAACTTTCCAGTTTTATAATTTTTTTATAAAGGTAAAATTAAATATGAAGTAGAAAATTCGGGAGGGGATAGTGCGGGCAGGGTGTAGAAAATTGAAAAAGAAAACTTATCAAAGCTTTTTTAAAAAAAAAAAAAATTTTTTTGGAGGGGGTGGTGGGGGCGGGGGGAAGGGTGGGTTAGTGTAGAAAATCAAAAGACAAAACTTTTTTTAAATTTTTTTTTGGAGGGGTGGGTGGGTGTAGAAAATACAAAAAGAAAACTTTTTAATTTTTTTTATTTTCTAAAAAAATTATTTTTTTGGAGGGGGTGTTCTGGCGCGGGGGGGGGGGGGGGGGGGGAGGGTATTGGTGGTGTATAAAACCAAAAAGAAAAAAACCTTTTAAAATTTGATTTTAAGAAAAAAAAAAATTTTGGAGGGGCGCGGGGGTGGGGAGGAGGGGATGATGGGGGTGATGAGGAAAACCCCAAAAAAAAAAAAAAAAAAAATTTAAAACTTTTTTTTGGACGGAGAGGGTTGGTGGAGAGGGTGGTGCGTGGGGTTGTAGGAGTGGTCGGTGAAATGCCACTTGTGGACTTGTTTTCCTAAAGAAAATGTTGTCCAAAAATTTGGCGAAACGAACATTAGAAAGTTGGAAAACATTTTCCGGAAAATGTTTTCCTCAGTACCGAACACACATATATGTAAAATTTTCTATACACTATCGGTGGGAAGAAAAAAAACATCTACTCAAGAAAAATATTACTACTCTCTCCGTTTCAAAATGTTTGTTTTTGACTTGACACAGAGTTTAAGAAATTAAAGAAATTTTTTGAATCTTGTGGTTTTGTTAACTATTAAAAATATGTAGAATGTACCAAAATCACCTTTATCTTGTGGTCTTAAATATAATATGTGAAAAATTAGAATTAAAGAGTTGACAAAAAAAGAAAGTATTCTTTTTCAAACGGACTAAAAGGGAAACTAAGACAAATATTTTGAAAGGGAAGAAGTAATATATTTCTTCTCATCTTAAGTTCAAAATTAAATCGTTTCCTATTAGTATCTTTCTTGCTCTGGCTGCATTCCTTCCAAATAGATAAGATCATCCAATTTGATAACATGTATCAAGTGACCAATTTAGGAAAACTTTTAATACAGCAAATTGGTGCATCGGGGGAGCAGAATAGATATTTTTCATCCCAAGTTAAGAATGGATGCTTTAGCAGTTGGTTATATGGAATTACAAGAATAAAATAAAGGAAGAGAAGAGGAAGTAGGAAACGAAATGGTTACAAGAAACATGACCGATTAATAAAAACGCTAAAAGGAAATTATAGAAAATGCTAATTGGCTGATCAGAAACAAAGACTAATTGTCAATCGTACCAACCGGATATATTGGATTTGACTTTTCTCTATTATACTTTCTCTTCATTTTTTTTTTTTTAATAAATTCCACTAGGCTTGTGGCCTAGGGCTGATTTTATATATTTTCTCAAAACAAAGCAAGGTAATGTCTTTACAAAGGTGGTCATACAGACCAATAGAAATCATGATTAATCTAATGACCAACTTAAGTCTTATATGATGACTTAAGTTGGTACTACAAATGACTAAAATAACAAAGTAGTAAAAAACTAAAACTTGAAGAAGAAATCTGCTAATCCAATCCTGTAAGCAAATGAGGTTAATATTTTCCTGCATGTCAACCAACTTGTGTCCCAAGTTTGAAACCTTGATGCACAACTTGGTCATCAACCCATGTATATCAGCAGTATATTTGTGTATACCAGCATGATACACGTGTATATCAGCCCCTGCAATCTCGCCCAACCTCATGTCTGCACTTATGTAACCTTTAACTAACAATAACTCATGTTTGGTACTTAAAAAACCAGCTGATATACTGCAATATACACATGATATACTGCAGAATACTAGAGTGGTCCCATTGATCTGAGTGTTGATGAACATCCTCCAAGGTTCCTTGTAGGAATTTACACCTTGTAAGATATGTACACACAACCTGTCTCCTGGAAATGCAGCAAAACCAATTCTGCATGGCCATACAGCTGCTACTGATGTAGTTGCTTCCCAAGTTTGTCCTTTGCATATTGTTCCTCTGTTGTTCCTTGTTACCTTCTTGCAATTATGTATGTAGCAGTGTAGGTGTATTCTTAAAGCATAAATCCCTTTGTTGCAGCCAAGGCAGTCTCCATTAGATGACAACTCTTCTGCAGATTGAGCACAAAGTGCTAATACCACTGCACGAAGTTTTGCCAGCATATAAAGACTGGTTGACCTTGTAGATTGCCTTAAATCCCATGACACCAGATCTGAATCATGTACACATGCCCTCCTTATGTAACTTCTGTGAAAATCACCTTTTTCACACTGTTGCACAGGACCTTCAAAATCAGATTCAAACCAGCTGCCTGTACTTGAATTATCAATATCCATCCTCCTTCTTTCTAAACCTTCTTGAATCTCACCACACTCCTTCCTTGATGCCAAAATTGCAGTGGAATGAGCACCAAGTGCTAATACCACACATTGCAGCCTTGATACCAAAGAGTTCATGTGTGTGCAATTCTTCTGCAATTTCCATACTGCAATTATCAAAGGTATCAAGTTCTCCAGGATTTCCACATGTGAATCCATGAAAAACCAGCAATCTTGGCCCTTGGTACACTGATAAAAATGCATACTTATCATGTTTTGTGCAAGAATCAAAGTAGCATTGATCTCCTCTCTATTGAACCACTTCTGTTCCATAGCATGACAGATATGATTCAATGTAGGAATCTTCCTGATGCCTTGTACCTTGTTCCCACTACAAAGTTTGTAACCTGCAAAAAAGAACACCTGGTTAGAAATAAAACTTCTCATCTTACTCTCCTCCAAATGGACTTGAGTAAGATGAGACATGATGGATTCCACATCAGACCCCATCCTCAATATTTCCTTTTTGTTCTGATTCTTAAATAGGGACACTGCAGCTTGTCACTATTAAGAATCTTTCTTCCCTTTGAATCCAGTTCTGCAAATGAGTTGACCTCTACCTCCCCATGATCAAGGGCATAATTACCAAGATGATCACCCAACTGGTTACCCTCTCTCATAATATGCAACACCTGTACCTCTGCATGGTCCATGATATCTAGCAGCTCCTCAACCTCAAATGTAATGTTCCATGGAGGTTTCCACTCTCTATCCAATATATTCTTTAATAATAAAGAATCAGTTTCTAGAATGAAGGAATAGACATGTTTGGACAAGCAATATCTTGCAGCCTGCAGAAGTGATTTAGCCTCAGATTCAGTATTTGTACACTCTCCCATTCTCCTAGCCTCTGTATATATCAGATCCCCTGATGAATTTCTCACACAAAAGGCAAAGGAACTTCTGCCTGGATTACCTCTACTTACCCCATCTGTGTTGCACTTCCAAAAACCCCCAGGTGGAAATTTCCACATGACCTTGGTGACTTGTAATTTTGGCACAAACAGTTCCAAAATCTTCAGAATGTCATGCCATCTATGTGGAATTGTTTTGATTCCAGGTTTCCTACTTCTCACCAACTGCTGAACATCAGTAGAAGCCTGATAAATAACTCTGCTAGTTGACACCTTGTCCCTATGCTTATCTCCATTTCTTTTCTTCCAAAGCTGCCAAACTATGATAGATGGGATAGCATAGAAAATATTCTGAAGTCTGGATGGAACATCAGCTGTCCACCATTGCATAATCACCCGATGCAAGTGCATACCATCAATATTTATTCCAGCTGCTGCACAAAAATATTTCCATGTTGCTTGTGCAGTGGTACTTCTCAAGAATATATGGGGGACAGTCTCTTCCTTTGATTCTAACAACAAAAGCACCTGGAAGGCATATGATATCCCCAACTCTTTACTACCTCATCAAGAGGAACTTTGAAATGCCATACTCTCCACATTAGAAAAGCTATCTTGAATGGCAATCCCTTGACCCAAATTTTCTTATATACTTCATTCTTTTCACCTTTGCTCCCTAAATATTCCCATGCAGATTTGACACTAAATTATCCATTTTTCTCCAACATCCACCAAGGCTTGTCAATCTCTCCAGGTTTAGCAGGTGGCTTTACCTCATTCAATATGTATTCAGCCAAATCCTCAGGAAAATTATTTCTGATGGCAGGCACATGCCACCTACCATCAGTAACTACATCAGAAACATTCTCTATGGCTTCATTACATTGAAATTCAGGAGGGACAATAAAATATAATAGGCCTAGACCAGACCAGTTATCAAACCAGAATAATGAAGAGCCCATTCTCAGCTGCTACCAAATTTGATGATCCATCAGGTCCCTAGCCTGCAACATTTTCCTCCATACATTTGACCCTTGTTTCCAAAGGACTAGAATTGGATTATTCTTCTTTAAATATTTGTTGCTCATTAAAGCACTCCATAAGGATGGTTTAGTCCTCAAATTCCACCATAACTTAGCAAACAATGCCATTGACATGTCTGCAAGTGATCTAAATCTCAAACCTCCCTCCTGTACAGGCAAACAAACCTTTTTCCATTTTGCCCAATGCCTGCCACTCTCTCCTATATTATTACTCCAGTAAAACTGAGCAAAGATCTTGTGCAACTTGTCTATTACAAAAGATGGAGGATGCACAGCTGCCAAAAGGTGCATAGGCATTGCCTGCAGAACATGTTGTAGGAGTACTGCCCTTCCTCCAAAGGACAAAAGTTTTCCTTTCCAACTCTGCAGACTGTTTCTTACCTTTGCAAGCAGTTCTGAGTAAAATGCCATCTTACTCCTGCTGTAATATATAGGGCAACCAAGGTACATCAGAGGAAACTCCTTCCTAGAAATACCAGTTACTCTTTCCACCTTTTGAAATATCTCCTCTTCTACCATATCATGTAAGTACACAGAACTCTTTGCTTTGTTGATCAACTGTCCTGAGGCTGCTTCATACTCAGTCAACACCCTCATGATCAAGCCAAGTGAAATCTCACACGATGATGTGAAAATGATGGTATCATCTGCATAGGCAAGATGATTGATTTTTGGACTCCACTTAGGCAAGCCAAAACCAGTAAACCACAAGTTATTATGCAATAAATTTAAGGCCCTTGACAGAACTTCAGCTGCTATGATGAAAAGTGTAGGAGACAAAGGGTCACCCTGCTTAACACCCCTAGTTGAATGAAAGAAACCATGTGGTTGGCCATTGATAAGCACAGAATACCAGTTATTCCCAACTAGTTCATATATGAAACTTATGAACATCTCACAAAATCCCATTTTCCTCATCACTTTATTGAGAAATATCCATGACAGCCTATCATAGGCTTTTGTCATGTCAAGTTTCATCACTACATTAGGCACAACCTGATTCCTTTTCTTGGTTCTGAGTCTAATATCAGTGATAATCTCCTGTGTCAACAAGATATTCTCTACTATACTCCTACCCCTCACAAAACCTGCTTGATTCTGAGAAATTAAATCAGGCAGTGGGTGAACCATCCTTTCATGTATAACTCTAGAGAAGATCTTATTAACAAAGTTGCTCAAACTTATTGGTCTCATGTCACCAAAGGTCTGCACATCCTGCTTCTTAGGCAACAACACCAGATTTGTGTGAGTTATGTACCTCTGAAAAAATCCCACATCATGCTGAATATATCCCCTCCAATAATTTCCCAGCATGCTTGAAAGAACATGCCTGTAAAACCATCAGGCCCTCCAGCACTTGCATTATTCAATCCAAAAACTGCATGCTTGACTTCTTCCATAGTAGGATCAGCAGTCAATTCTTCATTCTGTTCATCTGTGACCATGCAAGGGACATGCTTCAAAATGTCAAACTGAGTAGGAACTACTGTTTCATGGAATTGAGCTTGATAGAACCTAACAACCTCCTCAGCAATTTGATGTTCATTTTCAAGCCATTGACCCTGAGAATTCTGTATTCTTTTCAACTGCAGTATTTTCCTCCTTCCTTTAACATATGCATGAAAGAATTTAGAATTTTTATCTCCTTCTTGGAACCATGTCATGCCAGATTTCTGTTTCCAATATTCCTCCTCTATATGCAATGCTCTTGTCATCTCAGCTTGCACTTTTTGAAGTTTCTCCCTATTGGCATTTGAAGGATCTGCCTTAAATAGTGCCTCATGAGCTTTGATGACTTCTTCAAGATTTGTGATATTTTGGAAGAAATCACCATATGTTATTTTACTCCACTGAGACAACACCTTCTTCAGCTTCTTAAGCTTGACATTAAAGGTCATGAAAGAATTGACCACCACATCTGTCTGCCAATTATCCTTCACAACCTGTAAAAAATCTGCATGCTTTGTCCAGAAATCTAAGAACTTAAAGGATTTCTTAAATTGTTGCACCTCTTGTTTACATTCTACTAGAAGTGGAGAGTGATCAGACCCCAACTTAATTAAGTGACTAACTTCCAGGCCTGGAAATTGCTGTTGAAGTTCAAAATTTCCAAGGCATCTATCTAGCCTCTTGAACACACATTCATCTGCAGCCCTTCCATTCCACCAGGTGAAAATGCTTCCTTTATAACCCAAATCACTAAGATTACAGGTCTGAATACAGTGTCTGAAGTCCTCTACTTCATTCAAAGTTACAGGTAAGCCACCATATTTCTCCTCCTCATCTACAATGACATTGAAATCCCCACCAACAAGCCAAGGGAGAGTCATGTCTGATGCAAGATTATACATGGAATTCCACAGTTCAATTCTCTCAATTCTGTCACACTTAGCATAAACTAAAGTGACTATCATATCAAGACCAGTATTCAAATTGAATAATTTCAAAGTAAGCTGCTGAACAGTGTCCATTAACACTGTGACTTCATACTCCTCATCAATGAAATCCCATATTTTTCCAGATACATTGTTCATAGCAGTCTTAATTCCAAGCCTTCTCCTATAAGATTCTAACTTATAAGCCTGTTGAAATGGTTCCATCAAGCCTATAAGAAAGAACTTATATTTTGTATGCATTGTTAAAAACCTCTTGAAAGCTTTTTTAGTGTTTACTGATCTTATGTTCCAAATTAGTGCATTCATCACTAAAGTTGGGATTTAGATACAGTTCTTCTTGTGTGCACCCCAATGGTATGAGATGCATGATTCTCTTTGACAGGTTTTCTCCTTCCTTTGCCAATAACCTTCTCTACCTGCTTGGGAGATAAATTCCCCTCCCTTGCAGCATTCATAAAGTTCTGAGCAATAGACTCTTCATCTAAGTCTATTTTTGGCTCTTCCCCTCTAACTGTTGCTACTTGTAAGTTACCAACCTTGGGAATAAGAGGTCCTTCTGATACTTGTATTGCAATCTGATTATGCTTTCCACCTGTATTATCTTGGCTTTGTTGATGACTAAGAACTTCAGCATTTTCCTGTCCACTATGCATGGACTGATTAGAGGCATAAGCCTGTCTCTTTGCACTATTCTTAGCTTCATGCACTATATCTGTATTCATGACTTGTTGGATTTTGGTTGGACCTTTGGATGGAGTTTCATTGGCCTTAATATCTGCTACATACTTCAGCTGCATTGCTGGAGATTGCTCAACTTGAGTTTGTCCCTTTGCCCTATCATGATTTTGATCCAGCTGCTTCTAAGTGACATTTCCTTCCTCCACAGCATCATCCATCCTGTCAAAAATATTGTGGATTTCTTGGGAGGCTGAAATAGAGTTAATAGACTGTGTAACACCAGATTTTGTGCCTCCTACTATTTCACATTCCTCCCCATCTTCCTCTACCTGCTCACTCCACAACTTCCTTGCACTACTAGTGCCTCCAGCCTCAGCAAATGTAGATGAAGGAATATCATGACAGGTCTGATTAATGGTGACCTTATCTACTTCTGATTGAAAAACTGTTTCAACCCATTCTTTAGTCTTAAGAGGTAAAGAATGTGGCTTACCAGGAGTAAATACAGTTGCATTAGTATTCAAGACCCTCTCAGCACAATCAGCTGCCACCTCATTAACCTCAGGTGCAACAACCAACTGTTTCTGAGCATCTACTACATTTACATGCTCTTGCTGTACTTGTACCTCATCCAAGGCCATAAAAACACCTTCTTGTATACCATAATCATTTTCTAATGGTGCAAACTTGTTGATAGTTTGCACAACATCAGATTTATGTACTTCACTTGTTCTATTTGCACCACCATTCTCCTTTCTTGTTGTCAAAGCAGCCTGGTTTTGAGCATTGCTTCCAATCTCAACCTGTTTCTTTCCATTATGAGTCTTCCATTTATACAAATTCTGCACATTACCAACTACCTTGCCACTCTCCAACACCTTAATTACTTGTCTGGGATTTCTATTGTCTTCATTTTGTGCCTGCTTGCTGTTAACCTGTTTTGCCTTATTTGCCATCTTGTTTGGTTCCTTAACATTGTTAGGGACTGCAGCATGCTTCCCTTTATTTCCATTAACACCATTAACTTCCTCCTCACTCTCCTTCTCTAGTAACAAATCAGGATGCAACTTCCAACATCCTTCTTCAGCATGGCCTTGCAAATAACATTCCTTACAATATTTAGGCATGAAATCATAATGAATTTTCACCCACCTTGATTTAATTTCTCCAGTTTTGCTGTCGACAGCCTGTAGTTGCACTCTTTTAGGATGTTCAACCAACAAATCCACTTCAACTTTCACACGAGCACAACTTGGCCTTGTTTTATTTTTGGTTGCCACATCCAAAGTCAATGGCTTGGCTACTGCTGAGGCCATTGAAAACAACTGCGACTGACCGAAATAGTTTGGTGCTAGTGTAGGAAACAAGATCCAAGCAATGGCAATGGAAGTCTCCTCCTCAGGATTAAACCAAGGATCCCATTTGAGTGTCCTCATGGGATAATATCCTCCACTCTCCTTGATCCAAAAGGCCGATTTCGACAATAATGTTACATAATCTTCGAACAATTCACATTTGATCAGAACATGTCTATTGAATAGGAGTCCTATGGTGGCAGTACTCTTTAGTTCACATTGTTGTGGAATCAACATATGTAATGCATGCAAATCTGGCAGTCCATAGCTAAATTTCCCCACTACTGCATATTGTAGTTTCTCATGAATTATCATCCTGTCTATTTCTTCCATGGTATATTGTATTGTTGGTTCACCATGGTGATACACAATAGGTTTCATAGGAATAGGTAAAACAGTCGTGGCAGTCGACTGTTTTGACTCAGTAGCATTCAAAGTTGAAGGTTTCAATAATTTGGCATAGTCTAGGGTTTGCATGGGGTGAGATGGAGGCAATGTAGGTTGCGCAACCTCTTGTGGAGGCTGCATGGTGGCCGGAGAGGCCATGAATGGCCTGAAAGTTGTCCTCTCTCACTAGGTTACCGCTCGCCACCTAGAGAGAGAAGCTTCTTCGTTTTAATTAATTACACATTTAGATAACTTTTTTTTTTAATTTTAATTTGTAGGAATGAAATCCCACAAAAACAAAAACACTAATTTAGAAAGCACAAATGAAAATAGGTGGATCCCAAAATTGGAGTGCCATCTTCACGCCGGTGGTTATATGGTAGCTGAAGCTTTTAGCAATTGTTGCTGAGAATCGCGGCTGGATGTTGAAGATCGAGTGAGTAGCCGAAGCTCGATGTTAGCATTAGCTAAACTAATGCGTATATGAGTTTTGATGATTGACAAAAGATGAACAATGATTGACCATGACACCATGAAGAAGACAAAGCAGGCCTGAACAAAGCTAGACCTATGGTTCATTGATTGAAGCAGATGTTCCAAACACTGTACGATGTCTGAATGAGCAAGAATGAAATGCACATGGAACTAGTCAAAGACCTGATCGATCGCAAGAGACAGCTGCAAGCAATGCACACGAATTAGGTCCACAAACATGTTCCATCATGCATAGTCAAGCAGACATGCAGACGGAGAAGATGACCTAACCGGGCAAACAGAGATATCCAGTGTATAACATCAATGATATATGAATAGAATAATTGTACAAAGCAGGCATCAAAAGGGAGAGTAAATGACTCAGGAGGAGAAGCAGTTCATTGAAGAAATAGAACAAGTATCCAAAACATGTTCTATATCAAAGAGTCTTCAGATGCAGAGGAGGAATGATCACAGAATCAGGTGCAGTGGATGAATAAATAGCAGTGGTGAGAAAATGAAGGAGAGGAGAGGTGAAGTGACTCAGACTCAAAAGACAATGTTCAGAAGGAAGAAATTGTTCAGCTAAAGAGTTTGCAGACAAAGCATGTGAATCAGGTTAACAGAAGAGCCAGGTCTGCAAACATGCTCCACCACAGAGAAAGAACAAAATCAGAAGTCAAAGAGTGAGTCAAGATTGAAGGCATGAGTTATTCCAGCAATGAATAAATGCATGTGAAGAAGACAAACACAGAGCTACACATGATCAATGAAACAAGTTTGTCAACATGTCCATCATCCATACCAAAAGAAGACTCAAGAAGACGTCAGAAATATGAACGTGAAAGGAATGATGAAACAAGTATAAGATCATGTTCCATGTCAGGCAGTGCAGAGATTCAGAGGCAGACGAACCAGGTGGATGAAACAGGTTCGTGAACATGTTCCAGGGCAAGTCCTACATCAACTAGGATTTGTAGATTTATGGAAAGAACTTGGCGGTCAAGTATGAAAGATTGCTTGCCATATTTGTAGGGATTAGTAAGCCTTCTACATGTATTAGAAGCGGACTCAACAAGGCAAGAATCCAAATACTACACAAACCCTACGTGCGTGTCATTGACCGACTAGAAAAAGGTTTTGAGTTTTCCAACCTGCGGAACATAATGTTATAAATACCCAGGTCTTTCCAAGAAGAAGTTTGCACACCCACAAAGAGAGAGTTCATAATATCATGCTGTCAAATGAAATATCAAGCATATTCAAGAATTTGGGGTTGTGTCCCTATTTCACAAAGAAGGATCGATGGAGTTGTTTTACTGAATGATGTGTCCTAGTTCTGAAGTCTAGATTTGTGTATTAGGTTGGTATATCGAGTTATCTTTATCCGCCTATTTAAAAGCTTATAAATAGATACAAATAATTGTAACTCCAAGTAGGAAGTTTACTACTTAGAGATAACTTGCTAGTTAGAGGCTGGGTAACAAGGTTAAGGTAAGGGTTAGATTACAGAGGTTGTAATTTGTAACGCGCAATTGACTCATTGTTTTAGTGAAGTTGTTGGGGAAATCCTACAGGTCCGTAGGTCGTGGTTTTTATCACCTTTTGAGTCGGGTGGTTTTCACGTAAATATCGTGTGTCCTTTACTTACCTGCAGTTTACTATTACGCATAGACGCTAGCATAGAACAAGTAAAGTAGCATGTTCCTTCCTATAAACGTGAATTGGATACGCATAGGATAGGCAGTAGGTCGTGCAATCTAACAACTGGTATCATAGCAGGTTCTCCTCAAAAGCTTAATACCTTGGAGAAGTTCATGATGAATGCCGCACCTCCTACAGGACACTCAGAAGGTTAGTCCACCAGAAGGTCGCCATTTTTCAATGGACAATATTATCAATGGTGGAAGGCGTGGACGGAAGATCACCTGTAAGCAGAAGATTTTGAGTTGTGGGATGGGGTGATTGAAGGACCTAAGTATCCCATGAAGAAGGTTGAAGATGGGACTGCAGTGGGGAAAGAAAAGGCTGAGCACACAGAAAGTGACTACAAGATTCTTGAAAAGAATGTCAAGGCCAAGAATGCGTTAATTTGTGGTCTTGGACCTGATGAATACAATAGAATCTCACGGTGTACACAACCATGAAAATTTGGTATTCTTTAAAGAAAGTGCATGAAGGAACCAACCAAGAAAGGAAATTCAGAAAG
Organism: Lycium barbarum; assembly: GCF_019175385.1. Taxonomy (NCBI): domain Eukaryota; kingdom Viridiplantae; phylum Streptophyta; class Magnoliopsida; order Solanales; family Solanaceae; genus Lycium; species Lycium barbarum. Next base: position 44,269,319 of record NC_083347.1, on the reverse strand, counting down.
GCAACGCGCTCCACTAATTATGAATATTTCAGGATGAAGCCAGGAGAGACCATTGTTGAGATGTTTACCAGGTATACCTCTATTTTCAATGAACTGACCTCACTTGGAAAATTCATCTCCACGGAGGACTCAGTAGATAAGATATTGCGAACCTTGCCAAAAGAATTTAAGATGAAAGTCATAGCAATTAGGGAAGCAAAAGACATAGGGGAGATGTCTCTAGATGAACTAGTGGAAAACCTAAAGACATACGAGATAGACATGGAGAATGCAAGAACTGAAGAAGCAAGCTCAAGAAGGTCTTTAGCTCTTAAAACCACAAACTCAGAAGAGGAAGAGGACATGGCTCTGATCATCAGAAATTTCAAAAAATTCCTAAGAAGGGAAAATCAGACGAGCAAAAATTCTGAAAGAGGCGGGAGTAACGATAGAGGACAAGTGGATGGTTGTTTTAAGTATGATAAAACTGATCACATAATCAAAGACTGCCCACAATAGAAATAGAATGGAAGAAGAGAAGGGCAGAGAAGGAGAAAGAAGAAGTAAGCAAGAACATGGAGACAACCAAGGCTATGGTGGCAGCCTGGGGCTCTGATGATGACTCAGAAGACGAAGTTGATCACACAACACTCATGGGCAATGATCATTTAGAGTCAGATATAGAGGAAGGCATCAATATGAGTACAATGAGAGATGAGTCACTTGGTAAGCCTACAAGTTTAAAGGATCAATTAATAAAGAGTGAGGTTAGCAGAGGCAAAGCTGAGAAGCAGAAGCAGCTATTGAAAGAACAGGTTGCTCAACTTAGTTCATCCATCTTGGGTCTTCAATATGAAGTTCTAAAGCTGATGCTTAGATTGGGAAAGCGTGAATTGAGTAAAGAGCAACCAGGGGTCGAGTCAGAGCAAAAAAGTATAAAAAGGGAGCTGGTCTTAGAACAAGAAAAATCGAAAGATATCAACTCAAGACTACTTCAAGCAGAGCATGATCTTGAAAGAGCTAATATGTGGACTCAATCCTCTCAGCTGCTCTCAAATCTTACGAGTCAAACGCACAACATTAGTACTGGATTGGGATTTGACAAGACGATAGAGCTTGGAGTATCAGGAGAAGTACTATGCAGTTTGTGTGGTAAGATAGGGCATTGTAGACTCAAATGTCCAGTAAATATGAGCCATGAGTTGAAGAATGTAAAGATTGCGAAGAAAAGAAATAATATAATAGATGTTGGCAATACAGCGACGTTGCCTGATTGTACAAAGAAGGAACTGATCCATCCCAAGATTGATGGAAAGGGACCCAAGTTTGTATGGGTGCCCAAAACTAACCCCTGATTGATTTGCAGGTAAGATGAGCAGAAGAGCAAGCTAAATCGATATATGAATAGTGCTTGCTCAAGATATGGAGAGAGAAAACATCATTAATTCTGCTCACTCTCAAGATAGAAGGAAAATAATATTGCAAAAAGAAAGTTATGAAAAGAGAAGGTAATCAGATAGGGGGAACTTTGCGTGGAACAGGTAGGTAAACCTGGTTCACCGTAGGAGGGTTAAGCCACCGAAGAATGAACATGTGATAAGGAAGAGAAGGGCTGAAAAGGGGAAGAAAGTAGCCATCCAAAACATCACAAAGGGTGTTTATCAAGATTGTGGATACTCATGCAGCCATGAAATAGGTTTAGGAACCCGTTCCTAATAACAAAAGAAGATGGTCAACATAAACATGTGGTGTATACTCCGGAGATTAAGGATTGAAATTCAGGATCCTAAAGCAAGCAAAATCGGATGACACATTCCTAGAAAATTGTGCTAGCATTGGGAATGATTAATGCTGCACGCGTATTCCTCAAAATTGGCTAGGAAGGTTGTCACCGATTGTGTGGTTTACAGAGTAATTAAAATATATCACTCAATCTTGTACATTAAGTTATACATCCTATACAAGGTAGGTTCATGATCTTGTAAAGTCTAAGCATGATGATTGTCACAGAAGCACGCCTCAAATCAAGGATTGCAAATATGCTTCAGGTATGTTTCTTTTCCCTACAGTCAATTATATACTTAGATCATGAAACAACTTAGACAACCTGTTCTACCTAACCTAGCCATATCTAGCAATCCTTATTATGCATAGAAGAGAAAAAAGGGAGTAATGATGATAAGCCTTGAAAAGACACAACTATCAAATCCTACTCTTCCCAAAAAGGACTATTCAGCTACCACCGTATCCCCACATAAAAGGATACAATCCCTTCACAAATTTCATCCTATCTCTCTCACCTCAGAGCCCTAATGAATAAAATGTGCTAATACTTCACAAGCTCCGAACAGTCTCCCTCCTCCCCACACTTCCTTGATCCCTCCAAATCAGACAATATACTTCACCTTACCCTCACAAACACACCTTTACCTGATGTCCAAATGATTTTACTGACTTGAAAAATGAAGGGGGAAAGAACATTGGGTGGAGCTCGAAAATAGGGAGAATATGTGAAAAATACCAAAATAGGGGATATAATGGAAGAAACCAGTGTTACAACAACTTTTCAGGAAAATAAGATAGATGCTACCTTAAGCTAATCTAAAAAGGATTCATCTAAGCTATTAAGAAACTAAAGCTATGGAGTTATGAGGGTTCATGGAGAAGTATGGAAGGTTGAAACAGAGAAAGAACCCCTCACCATCAAGAAAAGAAGTGTAATCTGGATCTTGGTCATCATGGGCCTAATCGGTTGAAAAAGATGGTGGATCTTCTTGGGGGGAAAAGGCGGATGAAGATGAAAATCTATTCAAGGGAAGGAGAAACAGATGACGAAGAGATATCCTCCCAACTGAACCACCCCCTAACTAGAACTCCATCGGATTAGAACCTCCACATTGGTCACATTCACTTTGAAGTGATTAGGAGCTCCCCTAAACCTATTCTTTTACAAATCTTGGAAGTCCAGTTCCATTGATCTGTTGTATATGGTTGTAACTCAAGGACTAGAATTTTACTTTTTGACATCAATGAAAAAGTTATTGCATATCTTACTAATTTGTGCCTAAAATTGTATGACATGAATGTTTTCTTGATTAAACAAGTAAATGTTCATATCTGTGTATATGCGATAGCCCAGTGGCCATGAGTTAAGTATTGGATGAATATTACTAACCATAGTCTGGGATTATTTTTTTAATGAAGCCAAAAGGGGGAAGATTGAACTGTGCTAACCAGCTTTATGACTTTGATGGTAACATGATTAAATTAAGTTCAAGTCGAAGTTGTGAGTGTTTGGAACAAGTTAAAACATGGTGCAATGAGCACAAAAAAGATATGGAGTTTGTCATCATCAAAAAGGGGGAATTTGTTGGCATTAGCTAGACTAATGCATATATGAGTTTGGTGAACAATGATTGACCATGATACCATGAAGAAGACAAACCAGGTATGAACAAAGCTAGACCTATGGTTGATTAATTGAAACAGGTGTTTCAAACACTGTGCAATGTCTGAATGAGCAAGAATGCAATGCGCATGTAACTAGTACAAAGACCTGATCGATCACAAGCGATAGTTGCAAGCAATGCATATGAATTAGGTCCACAAACATGTTCCATCAGATACAGACAAGCAGACAAGCATAGTCGAAGAGGTGAAGAAGATGACCTAGCCGGGCACACAGAGATATCCAGTGTATAGGATGAATGATATATGAATAGAACAACTAAAAAAAGCAGGCAGCAAAAGGGAGAGTATATGACTCAGGAGGAGGATTAGTTCGTTGAAGAAATAGAACAAGTATCCAAAATATGTTCTATATCAAAGAGTCATCAGATGCAGAAGAGAATGATGAAAGAATCAGGTGCAGTGGATGAATAACCAGGAGTGGTGAGATAATGCAGGAGAGGAAAGGTGAAGTGACTCAGACTTAGAAGACAATGTTCAGAAGGAAGAAATTATTTAGCTAAAGAGTTTGCAGAGAAAGCATGTGAATTAGGTTAACAGAAGAGCCAGGTCTACAAACATGTTCCACCACAGAGCAAGAACAAAATCAGAAGTCAAAGAGTGAGTCAAGATTGAAGCATGATTTATTCCAGGAATGAATAAATGCATGTGAAGAAGACAGATACAGAGCTACACATGATCAATGAAACAAGTTTGTAAACATGTTCCATCATCCATACCAAAAGTAGACTCAAGAAGAAATCAGAAATATGAACATGAAAGGAATGATGAAACAGGTATAAAAACATGTTCAATCTTAGACAGTGAGAGATTCAGAGGTAGACGAATCAGGTGGATGAAACAGGTTCGTGAACATGTTGCAGGGAAAGTCCTACATCAACTAGGATTTGTAGATTTATGGAAAAAACTTGGCGGTCAAGTATGAAAGATTCCTTTCCATATTTGTAGGGATTAATAGTAGGGATTAATAAGGCTTCTACATGTATTAGAAGCAGACTCAACAAGGAAAGAATCCACATACTACACCAACCCTACATGTGTGTCATTGACCGACTAGGAAAAGGTTTTGTATTTGCTGACCTGTGGAGCATAATGTTATAAATACCTAGGTCTTTCCAAGAAGAATTTTACGCACCCACAAACTGCGAGTTTAGAATATTGTGCTGTCAAAATATATATCCAGCATATTCAAGAATCCGGGGTTGCGTCCCTATTACACAGAGAATGATCGATGGAGTTGTTTTATTGAATGATGTTTCCTAGTTCTAAAGTCTAGATTTGTGTATTAGGTTGGTTTATCGAGTTGTATCTTTATCCGCTTATTAAGAAGCATAAAAATAGATACAAACAATTGTAACTCCAAGTAAGAAGTTCACTACTTGGAGATAGCTTGGTAGTCAGAGGTTGGGTAGCAAGGTTGAGATAAGGGTTAGATTACAGAGGTTGTAATTTGTAACTCGCAGTTGGCTCATTGTTGTAGTATGTTAGGGAAATCCTGCAGGTCTGTGCATCATGGTTTTTATCACCTTTTGAGCCGGGTGGTTTCCACGTAAATATCATGTGTCTTTTACTTACCTGCAGTTTACTATTTCGCATAAATGCTAGCATAGAACAAGTAAAGTAACGTGTTCCTTCCTATAAGCGAGAATTGGATACGCATAAGATAGGCAGTAGGTTGTGAAATTTAATAACTCGAGATTGAAGGTTGACATAACCAATGATGTGCGTTGCTTTTTGGTTCTTCTGGTACTTTCTTCTTCATTTCAGCTGCTATGACTATGCTTTCTTTGTTCTTTATGTTCCAATTTATACTGAGCATATTGATTAGAATCGTCATATATCCATAGTATATTTTCAATTGTTGTTAGTTTCTAATTGTTGTTGTGTGATGTATCTTGTCGTTGTTTTGGTATTCTCCTTCGCTTTTTGTTCTTGATTGTTGTTAATTTATGCATGTCTTCCTTTCATATTGCTTGTTGCTTGAATTCCTCAGAGCTGCTTCTATGTTTATGAGTCGCCTATTACATTTATCTTGTTTGTGCTCAATGGAATGAGTACTCAAAGGTGTTGCGGGTACTAATTTGGTTGTTGAGGCTGCTGCTATTAAGATGTGATCGTGTATTATTCATTCTTTGACACCACTAGTGATGGAAACAGACTCTATGACAGTGAAAATTATCTTAATAGAAAAATGAGAGGTCCCTTGGAGTATAACAACATTAGTGAAAGACATTAATGTGCTGAGAAAGGATCATGTAGTTCAGGTGGAACATTTACTCAGAGAAGGAAATGGACTAGTAAAGTTTTTTAACCAACTTTATTTTTCATTTTGCAGGTGTCCAATAGTTCAATATACTCACTGATCTTCCTCTTGTGGCCAGATAGATATTAAACACAGATAAAGCTTAGATTCCTTATTTGAGGTTCAGAAATGAAAGAAAGAGGGACATTAACATACCAGAAGACTAGTACTGAAATCAGAAACTCTACAGTTACAAAATAAATATGCAAAACTCTTCCTTATTGCCATGGATTTTCTTAGCCAGAGATTAATGACACAAACTGTGGTATCAGCGTGTTATCATGCTCATTCTATTATAATGCTACAAAATTTGTGTTCATTAAGATCTGGTCAATTACCCTCATCATGGCTCAAAGATCAAATACAGTTGTTGAATGTTACTGCTGACGTTGGATTAAAACAAGACACACTTCACTCCATCCTTGAAGCTTGAAGTTAACTTCTCTAGACTGTTGATATGATCCATAACAATAGGTAAGATCGTTGTAGGTGTATGAGATTGTATCAAGTCAAGGACCAAGGATCTGAAGTAGATAAATTCTTGTTGTAGTTCTGATATCCAGTTCTTAGTTGTTTATGCCTCCAGTGGTTTATCTGGAGTTTTGTTATTTTTTTAAATTTCTGTAAGACTCTTTTGATTTTGAATACATTGCCACCAAATAGCTAGATTTGGTGGTTTTAGGAAAAAAAAGAGATACACGCCGGATTAATATAATTGGTTTATTATTTAAGTCAAATAAACATGAATTTAACTAAACTCAAATTTCATTGGGCTAGTCCATTTAATTGGGCTACAAATGATGAGCCTACTTTGTCAAGCCCACGATGTCATCTTGTTATAGAGGCCCAAATTGGTGCCACGTGTCAAATAATGTGGAACGCCAAGCCAAAGAAGGAACCAGTAGGATCATGCCACATGTCAAAATAGCGTAGCATGCCTAGTCAAATCAAAGGCCAATAATGATGCGGCACATGTACAAATGATATATTCCGGCCAATCAAATATAGTCATGTAACTTCAATTGGTCGGAATGATATTGTCCTTACCACAACGCTTCCATCCTACAATTATTTATAGGGGTCTCATAGTTTAGAAAAGAGACCAAAATTCTAACAAGCAGCCAGAGAGAGCTCGTGGATCAAACACCGCAAATTTCTCAACAAACTACAAGCATTCAAACGCTCACGTATTTCTCTAAAAGTTCGAGAGATCAAGACGAAAATTCAAGATCAAGCTCTATGCCCTTGAATTCAAGTACAAGCCAAGATCAAATTCATATTCAAGATCAAGCTTCAGGCCTTGAATTCAAGTACAAGTCAAGATCACGTCCACAGAATTCAAGATCAAGCTCAAAAGCCCTTGAATATATTATCAAAAAGAAGAATCATAGGAATCATAGAGATTGTAACACTCCCTATATTGAAATAAAATACTATGATTGTTGTGATATTTTCTTATCTTCACCATTATTTTCTCAATGTGAACTTTATTGTCTACGGTTACAACAACTATTGGTTGGCCTTTAGACAATAAAGTAATACAAGATCAAACTTTATTCTCGATGTGAACTTTATTGTCTACATTTACCTAATACTGGATATTCGTACAAAATAACACTCAAGGCCTGTACCAGTTAAATGAGATGATAAAAATAGGGCGCCCCATGAAATATTTACTCATAGATTGGGTTTCTTAGATGTTCTATAAATAGAAAAATTGACTAGTGTTAGTGCTAGAATTTCAATGATAACAAGTCTTATTGGGCAGGAAAATACTCAAGTATTTCATCCCAACTCTTTGGACGCACACAACCCATATCGTCAAGGCCCAGTTCACTTAAAAGAGCTCAGCCCATCGAAGTGAAGGATCACGGTACTGTGTCTACACAATCCAGACGCAAAAGGAAAGAAGAAATCTAGATGCGTTAATCAATTAATGTAGTCCAATAGAACATCTGCATAAACAAAAGCAAGTACCAAGGATTTGATTGATGAAGTAATTAAGGAAGCAAGTACCAAGGACTTAATTAATGGAAGCAAGTACTAAAGGCTTGATGAGAATCAAATCTTACCAGCGTGAATCAACATCTCACAAAAAAACAAATATGAAGTGAATATTGAAGACCAAGGAAGGTTAAAGCGCAACATTAAAGCTCTTACTTTATTCTTTGAAATAGGATCATCAATTCCTTTTTACAAGGATTAATTCTCTTGTGTTGCCATCTCTATCAAAGAGAAAAACAGTCATACTCCAGCAATTATTTAAAGGCTCTTCTGGACTGATGAAAGACATACTTTTGTCTCAACTTCTCAAGTTCTTTACTCTACTTTTCATAAGCATTGTATTTCTGAGTGATTTACTGTGTAAACAAAAAAGAGAAGAAAGATAAAATAGAGTTTGTGAGGCATTGTATCAAAAGATTACGAGAGTTTGAGTGCAAACGTATGTAACGACCCATTTGGTCGTTTAGGCCCTTTTGACTCTTTTACCCCTACTGACCCTTCCCCTAGGTCCGTTAGAGCATGTTTGACTCGTCGGAATGGGTAGCATGGTTCCCTAGTATCACGAACCAAAATACAGTCGTGATGGCACCCATACTAACCCCCTGGTGGGCGAACCATCCCTTTAATTAATTACTTATTCAATTACGAAAAGACTTAAATAACAAGATCAAATAATGATAAGTCTAAGTCAATACCATAAATATAAAGTGTGAAAGATACTAAGTCATAATACAATCCCCAGAAATGAAGTCACTGTACAAGAACAACTAATCAACGATGTCTAAGAGTAAATACATATGTCTGAAATACACATGAAAATGTCTAATGGAATAGTAGTAGAAAAATAGGAAGGAACTCCAGGGCTGCATGGCAGGTAGGTAGCTCACCCTCGAAATCATGGCAGCAAAGAGCCTCAAGGCTAGATATGGGGTCTAGAAGAAGATCCTGCCTCAAAATCTACACTCAGGAAAAGTGCAGCAAGAGTAGTATCAGTACGCACACGTACCAGTAAGCATCATATACCGACTAAGTTTATTTTATGCATATAAGCACAAAATCAACATGATAAATAGATAGGCACAAATAACCACTCAAGTCACAGAAGATCACACAACCGAATCATCGCCTAAGGTGAAGCACCTAAACACAAGTCTGCCAAGTTTCCAATATTACCGCAAAGTAACCACAATCACGAATACAACCAACAAATCCAGTCAATCGATGTAAAATGTGATGATGATATATGCAATTCAATAAAATGGATGTCATGCAATGCAATGGCCCATACTCACTCTGTACACACATGCTTCGGGCGGAATATCGACGTCTCGGCAGTCATGACCCTCAGGGGACCCATGGCGTCCCTGTACCACTCGCTCCGGAATGTCCCATCGGATCACGAGCACACATATCTTCCGCTCCGGTAACAACCTAGGATCGCGGATTCACATAATGCTTTCATCAAAAGTGTCATATTTTCTTGCATAGTTGCTATAAATCTTTCATCATCAGTACCACATTTCGTTCATCAAATCACTTCCACACTATTTCCATCATGTATGAGTGTATGAATACAAGAATGCTAAATCAAATGCAATCAATGCCAATGAACATGCAATGGAAGTCACAAACACCATAAGCCATATCAAGACTTGCATAAATCACAACAATCATAGAAATGGAATCAACATCATGTTTCAATCACCATAGTGAATCTATCATATCACGCCACTCCAATCATCTAACGAAATACACCACATGTTACGATACATAAAATAACAACGACGAGCCCACATAATCAGAAGTCATACCAACGTAATTGTATATCCATCCCAACATCCTGTCCGAACACCTTACATGCTTTCTCCCGTCAATTCTACACATACATACGTTTCACTAATCAAAGTCTAACTAAAGTAAGTTGTAAAGTTCCTCAAATGCCGAACTGGTGCCACGAACTACTCCACCTGGGCCTTCCCTTACCGAAGAGCCTCAGAACGATCGAAGTCTAACAATTACTAATTCTAAGTAAGTAAATCACCACAGAATATTCAACTATTCAGAAAAAGAATCGGCTGTGAAAGTTACCTAAAATTCCCAAAATGCCCCTAACGAACCTCAAGGGAAAAACCGAAAATTAAGGGCGAAACTATATTACTCAAGGTCTAGACAGTCATTAACCTTAATTTCTTTAGAATTATAACCACAATTGGTCCTTCAGTTTCATCAATTACACCAAAATCCCCAATTTAGAAAGGAATCCTAATTTCATAATTTGAATTCTTGAAGCAAAGGGAGATTTAAGCCTAGAGTCTAATTACCTCATTATTAAATAGTAGAAAACAGTGATCAAATCAATCAATACTCAATTAAATCAAGGGTTTTAAATCAAAAGTCTAGGTTTCCATAACCTATCTTCCCCATAGTTCATTAACCACCATGGATGCTAATAAATCAAGATTAAATATAAGGACTTACCCCAAGATGATAGCACCAATACTTCTTCAGAATTCGCCCACAACACTCCCTTAGATTAGCAATAATGATTCGAAATTGGGGAATGAAATAAGGTTTCTGATTCAGCAATCTTCGCTGGGGCGAACGAAGTCTCGCTTCCACGATCCCGACTCAGTGGATACTCATCCGTCAGGGCGGACATCATTAAATGACTCAACTTTCCATTCCTACGACCAAGTCTTGCTTGGGCGGACCCGCAGGGGCGAACCTACTCCCACCGAGGCGAGACCTCAGAAACTAAAAAATTCCGGTTTCACTAAGTTTTAACCTAAAATCCTGACATCCATCTGAGACCTCCCGGATACAAACCAAATATGCAGACACAAGTAAAAACCTGCTACCAGCCCATCTGTGACCTCAGAATTCTTAACGGAGGTCACATAGACTCGGTCAACCCCCAAACGGCTAAAATCAAGTTTCCAACCAAGTACCTAAAATGCCCTCGAAAGCCTCGGGAACCGAACCCCCCCCCCCCCCAACCAAGTCATAAATGACCCTCCGGACCTCACGTGAATCGATAAAAATCCAATAAAGGTCCGTTTACCCAAAGTCAACTATAGGTCAAATGTTGTCACTTAAGGGTTATAATTCTTTCAATTTTCACTAGACGAATACCTCAAAAACTGGGTCGACAGGAGTAATATGGTCAAAACACGTATAACGACCGAACGATTCGTTACATTAGATACCAATTAAACAACCGTTCGTCCTCAAACGGACAAGGAATGAAACGAAGGAAAGGTACCTGACTGGGTGAAAAGATGGGGATATCTACTACGTATATAGCCTCGGTCTCCCAAGTTGCCTCCTCGATTGGACGGTGCTTCCACTGAACCTTCACCGAATCTATTTCCTTTGACTTCAACTTTCAAACCTCTCTATCCAAGATGGCTATCGGCTACTCCTTAAAAGACAAATTTTGATCAAATAGAATCGAATGCCATTGAATGATATAAGATCCATCCGAATGGTATTTCTTCAGCACGGACACATGAAACACCGGGTGAATACCTGACAAACCTGGAGGAAATGCCAACTCATAAGCTACCTCTCCCATACGAAAAAGGATCTCAAATGGCCCAATGAACCTAGGGCTAAGCTTGCCCTTCTTCCCAAACCTCATCACACCCTTCATGGATGAAACCTTCAAAAGAACCTGCTCCCCAACTATGAAATGTAAATCTCCGACCTTTCGGTCTGTGTACCCCTTCTACCTGCTCTGAGCCGCTAGAAGCTTTTCTTGAATCAATTTCACCTTATCCAACGACTCCCTCAAATGATCGGTACCTTAAGGTATCACCCCAAAAGCATCAAACCAGCCAATCAAAAATTGGCATCTTCTCCCATATAAAGCCTCAAATGGAGCCATGTCGATACTCAAATGATAGCTGTTGTTGTATGCAAACTCTGCCAAGGGTAAGAACTGGTCCCAATGACCACCAAAGTCGATAGCACAAGCTCGGAGCATGTCATCTAAAACTTGAATCGTCAACTCAGACTGACCATTCGTTTGAGGGTGAAAAATATTATTAAGATCCTACTGAGTCCCCATCTCGGCTTGGAAAGTCCTCCTGAAATGGGTCGTGAACTGAGTACCTCTATCAGAGATAATGGAAATGGGCACTCCATGCAATTGAATAATATCTCGGATGTAGTTCTTGGCCAACTTCTCTACATTATAGGTCATCCGAACTGGAATGAAGTGCGCAGACTTAGTCAACCTATCAACAATAACCTAAATCGAATCGAACTTCCCCAAGGTCTTCGGAAGACCTACCACAAAATCCATGGCTATCCTCTCCCACTTCCACTCTGGAATGGGCATTCTCTGAAGCGTACCCCCTGATCTCCAGTGCTCATACTTAACCTGCAGGCAATTCAAAGACTGAGAAACGAACTCAACAATATCACGCTTCATCCTATCCCACCAATAGTGCTGTCTTAAGTCACGATACATCTTGGTAGCACCAGGGTGAATAGTGGGCCTCCTCTAAAATCAACTTGGTCAAGCCACCAACCCGAGGAACACAAACACACCCCTTAATCCTAAAAACCCCCTCACCATCTAGAATTGCTTCCTTGGCCTTTTCACTTAACACTTTATCACAAATCTTACACAACTTAGCATCCTCGAACTGCTTTTCCTTAATCTGATCCAAAAGCGATGACCTCGCCTCAACACAAGCCAAAACCCTACTTGAATCTAAAATATCGAGTCTCACCAACCCATTTTCCAAAGTCTGAACATCTCTAGCCAAAGGCCTCTCCTTAAATAATAATCAGACCAAATGACCCATACTCACCGCCTTACGACTCAAGGTATCCGCCACCATATTGGCCTTGCTCGAATGGTACAAAATGGTCAAATCATAGTCTTTGACAACTCCATCCATCTGCGATGTCTGGATTTCAAATCCCTCTAGTTGAACACATGCTAAATACTACGGTGATCAGTGAAGACCTCACAATGAACCCCATACAAGTAGTGCCTCAAAATCTTCAAAGTAAAAACTACCGCCGCCAACTCCAAGTCATGAGTGGGGCAGTTCTTTTCATGAACCTTCAATTGCCTCAAAGCATAGGCAATAACCTTACCATCTTACATCAAAGAACAACCCAAACCTATACGTGAAGCATCATAATACACGGTGAAATCCTTCCTCTCAACTGGTAGAGATAGAATAGGAGTCGAAGTCAATAAAGTCTTGAGCTTTTGAAGCCTTCTTCACGCTCATCAGACCACTGAAATGGCACATTCCTATGAGTCAGACGATTTAAATGGGAAGCGATCGAAGAAAAGCCCTTCACAAACTAACGGTAACAACTGGTGAGACCCACAAAACTCTGGATCTCGATCACAAAAGTGGGCCTAGCCCAATCTCATACTGCCTCAATCTTCCTGGGATCCACCATAGTCCCGTCCTTATACACAATATGCCCCAAGAAGGCTACTGAATCGAGCCAAAGCTCACACTTAGAAAACTTAGCATAAAGCTCCTTTTCCTTCAATAATCCAAGCACACTCCTCAAGTGTTTCTCATGATCTTTCTTGCTGCACGAATACACCAAAATGTCATCAATGAAGGTTATGACGAAGGAATCCAAGTATGGTTTGAAAATGCCATTCATCAGGTTTAACGACACGCTTGGTTGTTATAGTCTTTCTGATACTTTTTCACCTTTCCCTGAGCTTGTTCGCTCACTTGTGACCAGAGGAAACTATTGACACGTTTCTTGAGGTGTTTAGCTATGATCTGAGAGACGTTTTGGGAAATTTGGACATTAAGCGAAAAAGAATTGACTCAAAGTTGACTTTTAGGCAAACAGACCTTTTTTAGGAATCCGTCGATTCCGAGAGGTCTAGATGGTCATTTAGAATTTGTGTGAATATCGGGTTCAGTTCCCAATGTGTTTGGGTGCCTTTTTGGACTTGAGTTGGGAAGTCAGATTGAGGTATCAGGGGTTGACTCGATCAACAAGACCTCCGGTGGGAAATCTAAGGCCACGAGTGTGATCGTAGCGTGTTTTCATGTATGTCTGTGTATATGGTATGTGAGCAGATGACCTCGGGTGATAGTCGGGATTTCGGGATTGAGTTTGTGATTATTTAGGGAAATTCTGGTTCTGGTGCCGCTATACTGCATCAGCGACACCGCTATAGTGATTGCCAGGCCGCTTTTATTTGTGACTGACCGTCATGGCGATCTGAGTGGCATTCGAGGAGGGACCGCCATAACGGTCCCGTAGCCGCAGAAGCGGTATTGGGCAGGGATTATTTCATTAACTAAGTATTAAAAGCCCTAATTCCCTCATTTTTTATTATTTCGACTTTAGAGATCTTGAGAGATTTTCAAGGTGATTCTTGGGGGGGAACTCTTGGGGGTACATTCTCCTATCTCCTTTACTATTCCATTGTCCTTAATCACCTTAGAAATTCTTTTATCATGATAGTTCATTAAGTGGTTATTGATTAAAAGAGGGTTACATGAGTTCTTCTTCCTAGGCTTCTAAACCTTGATTTGTTGGTTGGGTTAGCTCTATTAAGCATGGAATTGATGACTAGAACATATAATTGCTTGCTTTCTTCCTAATTAGTGGTTAAATTACGAGATTTGAAGTTAGGTTTATACCCAAATTTGGGGGTTTTGCCTAGAATTCGAATTTAAGTAAATTGTTGGTTATTCTAGCTTGATATTGATGGGAATTGACCACCTATATCTTTAATTTCATCTTGGAACCTTTAGATTCCTAATTTCACCCTTCTAATTCATAAAACCCATTCCATAAGTTGGGGATTTGGGTCTTGATTAGACTTAGGTTTGATCGATGTTCTTCTTGATTCTAATTCCTTGATTCGAATATGCTTAGACTTTCTTTATCTTGAGACTCAAAGGAAAGAAAAGGCTGACATGTGATTGTGGAGACTTTGATGTACGGCATTCCAGGTAGGTTACAGTTTATCCTATGGTGAGACGTCGTTTAGCTAAGCATATATTTAGATGATATTGTCGGAGAATGCATATAAACCTTCGGGTATGAAGTTGGGTTGGATGTTGTCACACCCTAATCCTACTAGGGTGTGATGGGCACCCGACCCTTACTTAGGGCCGAGCGAACCCTCTAACTCTTATTACATACATAATCTCTTTGGACTCTTATATCAAATAAAATGAAATACATAGTAAGACTTTCAGAGACTTTCTTTTCATCGTGCTCAAATCAAACAAAATCTGTAGTCATAATACATAATGACACAACGGCTGGTGGAGCCGCTTACAAGACTGACATCCTATCCCCACGACTCTGTAGGCAAAGTCTCTAACTTCAAACAAAACCTCATAGCATAATACTCCGACCCGACAACACTCCAGAGGCAAATGGAGCTTGCCAACTTTGCTGGAACATCTTCTATAGTGACTGCTACTCATATGGGTGTACCTGCGTGGCATGAAACGCAGCCCCCGAAGAAAAGGGGTCAGTACGGAATATGTACTGAGCATGTAAGGCATGGAATACAGAAAAGAGGATCATAACTGAAACAGAGATTTACCAGAATCAAGTATGACCCTTTTAAAACATCAAAGCACTTGCCCTTTTTAAATGAAAATCATGCATATCCACATCATATATCATATATGCAGATAACGTGTCCCGGCCCTCCAGTGAGGGACTCGGTGGATAAAATCATACCTGTCCACATCATATTTCATATATCCGTAACGTGTCCTGGCCCTCAAGTGAGGGGCACGGTGGATAAGGTCATGCATGTCAACATCATATATCATGTGTACATATAACGTGTCCCGGCCCTCTATTGAGGGACTCGGTGGATAGAATCATGCATGTTAACATCATATACCATATATACATAACGTGTCCCGGCCCTCTATTGCGGGTCTCGGTGAATGAAGTCATCATATGCCATCCTGGCCGCCATCCCCGTATCATCATATCATCATATACATATACATATAATGTGTCCCAGCCCGCAAGTGAGAGGGACTCGGTGAACAATGCAGTGGAGTACGCACGAGAACATATCCTGGCCCGGGCTCAGTGAAGGACATACTGAGGATTGCACGAACAGAGTAGTGCGAAACCATATGCACATAAATAAAGACTCGATAGACAAGTATACTTACTGACACTTGAAGGCTCAGAAACAAGTTTCGGGTCAATCCGACTTAGTATAAGGAAGTTATGGCGTTTTAAGTACGAAACCTTCTTCGAACGTTTCAGAAGCTATTTTTGGAAAATCAAAGCAATAATCATGTTAGGTACCTTTCGAATATCGTTATGGATCAAATCAAATAGAGCTTTTGGAACCATGTGTACGTATCAAAATATATCAAAGACTCAATGGAATAATCAAACGTGCTATCATTTGAAAATCAAGACATTAGTCATATAAATTATCTCTTGAATGCCATTCGGAAACATATCAAATAGATCTTCGGACATCATAGGTACGCATCAAAACCATATGAAATAGCTTATGGAAGTCAAGAATATTAGCCATCCTAGTGGCGGCTCTAAGAATAGGAATTTCTTTGAAATCGTACATATACGTCATCTGCTCGTTTCATAAGGATCATGCCAAAAGAAAGAAAGGGCAAGCCTTACATACTTGCTCCACGTCCTATTAGCTACGCTTATTCGTCCAAGCTTGCTAGTCTACATTCAAGAAGATTCACATAATCATTAGATTCATCATCGTATACATGTCTTAGTCCTTCAAATGAATTCATTTATAATCTGCCAAAATTTCGGCAGCATTTCCCCTGTAAATACTCCATCCCCGAGGATCTAACTCGGCCAATTTATCCACAACAATCCGAGAATTCAACTCGGCCAAATTATCAACAACAATACCAATAATCATACTAACAACTTCAATAATCAATCCAATATATATTCTAACATTAACAACCCTTGTCACATAATTCAACGACTTTTCATTTATATCCAATTCAATCACATATAGTCAAGTTAACACCAATGATCCCACATTCAAGTATTAATCCGAAATCATTCTAACATGGTTCAAGATTACTTTAAACAATTCACATAATATTCCAAACAACCCAATCAACATATTACTTCACCCGAAACCTTCCAAATTCAACAAGAACAATGACAACACATTTCCTTCCTTTAATTCATGAACTATACCAATAATTCACACACTAACAACATTATTCTTATAATTACAAGAAACCATATTAGAATCACATTAATTTTTCCAATAATTTCTCAACGATTACAACTTCATTTCAATTCATCCAACCTTCATTTTCATCATGGAATTCACAACCACAACAATCAAAATACTAAATAAAATCACTTCATCACATCTTATCAACATACTCTCTATGTTCGGCCACAACTTACACACACCTACTTTCATGAATTTCATTCATTTCTTCACTCTACAACATTTACAAACCATCCACAACATATAAAAGAGGATCAAACCTTACCTTTTCCACTTAGCTCTTCAACTTGGCTAGAGTTGTGCCTTGCAAGAATGAATGGTTTTATTGCTCCAACAACCACTCCATGTTAATTAGGGCCTTCAAATTAGTTGGAATACTAGAAGAAAATAATTTTTCTTTGTCAATTTTCCATGGCTCAATTTTAGGAGCCACGGTCGAATGCCTTTCTCTTTCTTTCTTCATTCTTTTTTTTTTCTCTAAGGTTCTAGAGTTAAAATGATGAATTGCCCTTATTTAGTCATCACTTTCCATATATATACTTAGGACCTTCAAGTAAAAATATGGACACATGGCCATGGGTGGGACCCACACAACACACTCCACACGGCCAAGGGCCCTTTCATGAACCTTCAAGATTTTTTTTTGTGAAATTCCCTTTTTGCCCCTACCCTTCCTCAATATTACCATGAACCATCTTGTGATTTTCCCTTTTTACCCTTAGCCTTTCTCAATATTTCCATACTATTAAACAACTCATACATTGAAATAATTTTGGAAAATAGTCTTACCCTTAACTTACCACGACTACCTTGAAATATCTGAATGTGCAAAATACGGGATAAAACATCCTCCCCCCCCCCCTTTAGAACATTCGTCCTCGAATGTTCAACTGACCTCATGGGGTGTTATAATACTTCGGGGGGTCCCTCTTATAGTTGTCCTTTTCTTCATGCCTATTCCTTATCTTTTACCCTATTTTCCTTATAATCGAACTTCTGGGTCTTTACATGAGTCCTCATTCCACGTCATGGGTTTTCTAATCCACTGCGCCAACTCATTATCCTTGTCCTTCCCAGGTCATGTCTCCTCTGTTACTGTTTCGTCACAATGTCTTAATAGAAGTCACGTTTTGGTACGTAACCTTCTCTTCTGACGATCCAATATGGCCACAGGCTGTTCCTTGCCCTCACATTTCTCGACACAAGTATACTTGTCTTTGATTTCTTTGTATTGGCGATCATTTCATCCATCATTATTTCTTGTTGGCTCTCCGGTGTGGATTCCTTACAAATATGATCGAGCATCGCTTCACATCGATGATTCATATAAGTTCATAGCGTATATTCTCATGCTCCGTATAATTAATGGTGCATGAACTATTTTCTAGTATTCGATGAACTCTTTTATTTCATTCATAGGCACTGCGTTCTTTCTTTCTTTAAAAAATTTACAAATTACCAATCATTGGTACTTTTATTATAATAGTCATTGTCATGCCCTCCATTATCCTTTGTGAATTTAGCTGGTAGACCTTTCCTGCTCTTTTTATTACTCTTTAAAACATGTCGCTACGTACTTAGGTACGACGCCCATTTTCCCGATACGAGGGATTCAAATCATGGCATAAACATATCATAATTCATGTTGGCATGAAGCATTCTCTTAAGGTGTCTTCCATCCTTTCCCTTCATGCCGGCCTCACGGTACATTCATTGTTAACTCGTTTCTACTTCTTTCATGTATCCTCTTGATATGCCAATATGTTTTGAACTCTGGCCTCGAGCTAATAAGTTTTCCTCCTTTGGAGCCTGAAAGTGTTGCGATTCCTTTAGAGTCTGATATAATATATTCTCCCCCCCCCCCCCCCCCCCCCCCCTTTTTAAAAGGGCTCCTTATACGCCAACAGTCCTTTTGTGAAGTCTTCGCTTAGTTTATACCTTACTCCTTATCTTTCTTTCCAACTCTGTGCATAACATATCGAAATTTCTTACCACAAGTATTTTCTTTCATTTTGCACCTATATCATCATTCTTGTCAATATTCTCATACCTTTCTATCCATTATTAGTCCTTGCACTCATTTAGCTCACTTACTTGTAATTCCTCTTAACTATGCGTTTGCGTTGCAGCTGTACGTCCATATTTTTCGAGCGTCCCGTTACTTTTTCTCTTAGCACAGAATCCTTACAGTTTACACTCTCTCTATCCCCGCTCATCGAACCTTTAACTATATTTATGATGTTATGACCGAGCGGCCTCCTATGTACGTTCCTTGCATTTCATTCCATTTCCTCTAAGATCAAATCTCTCAGACCTCACATGAATTCGTATTCCATACCACTAACTTCCCAATCAGCAGCGTCGACTCATCATCCTTAACCCTTCTTGGGTTTTCTTCCTCCTCGATCACTTTTCTTCTCTTGTTATTTGTGGCATCGGCTCTGAAGTTCGTGAAATTTTACCTTAAACGCGCAAATCCGTCTCATTCCCAAATCATCCTTTCAGGAAAGCATTTCCATGTCCGAGGCAACCACATTAATATAGCTGCACGTTTTATTCCTTTATATACCTTTCAAGGGCCTAAGTCTCCTAACATTGTCACAAGGTTTTATCATTCTTTCTCTTACTTCGCATTCCTTGTCATGGTCACTATTCCTTTAGCCCTACTTATTGAAATTGGTTCTCGAACCTCACACACTCCTCTTTTGTTCCATATTACCACAGTTTACCATTTTCACGTATCCATCCTTGAATTTTTATGCAAATAGTCTCGTGCTTTGCCCGTCATTTCTTACTTTTCACTTCTTTCTGACATTTTGATCTCCTTGCCTTTCATTAACTCACTCTCTTTCTTTTCCAAGTGTCATTGTATTAGAACTTTCCAATCTTAACCAGTAAAGAAAATAACATCAGCTTACCTTATAATATTTGTGCCGTTTATCCTTGTTGTCACCTGAACTTCGGTACCCTTCTTGATTAATGCCTTCTATACCGTAGCGCCGATTGCTGGGGTACACATCACATGCCCGTCGATACAATCACATATGAGATATCATACACATTCATATATATATATATACAATTACTACCAACTCACCCATAAAATACTTCCAAACGCTATTCAACCCTATCCTAATTCCAGAGTTGGGATGCACTTTCTGTCTCTTCACCAGTCTAATCTGCCTCGTCCTACGCGACCCCTTATGGTCTCCCACCATACCGTATACTCTAATTTCCCTTAGGATACTCTAACTTCTTATTTGTCTCTTATGTCTAAATCTATAGAATTTCTTGCACACTTCCCAAGGGGTCACCCATCCTAGGATTTCTCCCATCTTAGCACGCTTAACCTCGAAACTTCGATGGAATCCAGTGCCTTAATGCTGATATAATCACGTCCACTTCCTCGCATGACCTTTATTACATGATCTGGAGAAAGTCGAAGTCTTACAGATTCCGAGACATTTTCGTAACACGTCCTTCCGTTTATAATTACTATTTTACCCTTTTCAATCCTCAATATTCACCTTTCACTTTCGTGTATAACTCCCTTTTGTCCTAGATTCCAAGATTCCCGATGGTAACAAATATACCTTCGTCGCCGTTACTTATGCATACTTCGGATATCAGTCTGTTCGGATTTCCACTCACCATCCTTACATAATAATCTACAGCAAACTAATTGTCGACTTTCTCTCAATCCTCTAACAGACCTTATTTCTACTAAGCCTCGAATGTTATCCATTACAATCCTTCGGACTGCTAATCGTCCTTCTCGCTATTATTCTTCATGTCATGCCAAATCCATATCTCTTCTAAAATATCACATCACATTTATTGTCTTTTTACGATATTTCCTCTCCACGCTTCTTCCTGTTAGGTGTCCCTAGTTAAATGACCTGATTTTGAAAAATTCTGACCGAGTCTCTTTTACCATTCTTACTATTCAGAATCTGTACGCAGCAAATATCGACAATACCTCACAGAACACACGGCTATATGACACATTCCAGTCATCCCGTGCCCCCAGTTTCAGGTAATAGAACAAATATATCAAGACTTACTCTTATGACTTTCCATATCATCATTCACCCCCTTCCGTCGTATGTAAGGCTTATATAAGGAATTTCATTTTCCTATGACTTGGCTCTATCGCACGATCTAAGACAGAAAGAAAGTCAATGATCCCTAAATGCCCTGTAGCCTCCTGTTTATAAGTGTGGCCGACTTCACACCATAAACAGGACTCTACTGGACACGACTTTGCAGAAAAATCCCCAGGACGACCTGCTCTGATACCACTTTGTCACACCCTAATCCTACTAGGGTGTGATGGGCACCCGACCCTTACTTAGGGCCGAGCGAACCCTCTGACTCTTATTACATACATAATCTCTTTGGACTCTTATATCAAATAAAATGAAATACATAGTAAGACTTTCAGAGACTTTCTTTTCATCGTGCTCAAATAAATCAAAATCTGTAGTCATAATACATAATGACACATCGGCTGGTGGAGCCGCTTACAAGACTGACATCCTATCCCCACGACTCTGTCTGCAAAGTCTCTAACTTCGAACAAAACCTCATAGCATAATACTCTGACCCGGCAACACTCCAGAGGCAAATGGAGCTTGCCAACTTTGCTTGAACATCTTCTATAGTGACTGCTACTCATATGGGTGTACCTGCGTGGCATGAAACGCAGCCCCCGAAGAAAGGGGGTCAGTACGGAATATCTACTGAGCATGTAAGGCATGGAATACAAAAAAGAGGATCATAACTGAAACAGAGATTTACCAGAATCAAGTATGACCCTTTTAAAACATCAAAGCACTTGCCCTTTTTAAATGAAAATCATGCATATCCACATCATATATCATATATACAGATAACGTGTCCCGGCCCTCCAGTGAGGGACTCGGTGGATAAAATCATACCTGTCCACATCATATTTCATATATCCGTAACGTGTCCTGGCCCTCAAGTGAGGGGCACGGTGGATAAGGTCATGCATGTCAACATCATATATCATGTGTACATATAACGTGTCCCGGCCCTCTATTGAGGGACTCGGTGGATAGAATCATGCATGTTAACATCATATACCATATATACATAACGTGTCCCGGCCCTCTATTGCGGGTCTCGGTGAATGAAGTCATCATATGCCATCCTGGCCGCCATCCCCGTATCATCATATCATCATATACATATACATATAATGTGTCCCAGCCCGCAAGTGAGAGGGACTCGGTGAACAATGCAGTGGAGTACGCACGAGAACATATCCTGGCCCGGGCTCAGTGAAGGACATACTGAGGCTTGCACGAACAGAGTAGTGCGAAACCATATGCACATAAATCAAGACTCGATAGACAAGTATACTTACTGACACTTGAAGGCTCAGAAACAAGTTTCGGGTCAATCCGACTTAGTATAAGGAAGTTATGGCGTTTTAAGTACGAAACCTTCTTCGAACGTTTCAGAAGCTATTTTTGGAAAATCAAAGCAATAATCATGTTAGGTACCTTTCGAATATCGTTATGGATCAAATCAAATAGAGCTTTTGGAACCATGTGTACGTATCAAAATATATCAAAGACTCAATGGAATAATCAAACGTGCTATCATTTGAAAATCAAGACATTAGTCATATCAATTATCTCTTGAATGCCATTCGGAAACATATCAAATAGATCTTCGGACATCATAGGTACGCATCAAAACCATATGAAATAGCTTATGGAAGTCAAGAATATTAGCCATCCTAGAGGCTCTAAGAATAGGAATTTCTTTGAAATCGTACATATACGTCATCTGCTCGTTTCATAAGGATCATGCCAAAAGAAAGAAAGGGCAAGCCTTACATACCTTCTCCACGTCCTATTAGCTACGCTTATTCGTCCAAGCTTGCTAGTCTACATTTAAGAAGATTCACATAATCATTAGATTCATCATCGTATACTTGTCTTAGTCCTTCAAATGAATTCATTTATAATCTGCCGAAATTTCGGCAGCATTTCCCCTGTAAATACACCATCCCCGAGGATCTAACTCGGCCAATTTATCCACAACAATCCGAGAATTCAACTCGGCCAAATTATCAACAACAATACCAATAATCATACTAACAACTTCAACAATCAATCCAAAATATATTCTGACATTAACAACCCTTGTCACATAATTCAACGGCCTTTCATTTATATCCAATTCAATCACATATAGTCAAGTTAACACTAATGATCCCACATTCAAGTATTAATCCGAAATCATTCTAACATGGTTCAAGAATACTTTAAACAATTCACATAATATTCCAAACAACCCAATCAACATATTACTTCACCCGAAACCTGCCAAATTCAACAAGAACAATGACAACACATTTCCTTCCTTCAATTCATGAACTATACCAATAATTCACACACTAACAACATTATTCTTATAATTACAAGAAACCATATTAGAATCACATTAATTCTTCCAATAATCTCTCACCGATTACAACTTCATTTCAATTCACCCAACCTTCATTTTCATCATGGAATTCATAACCACAACAATCAAAATACTAAATAAAATCACTTCATCACATCTTATCAACATACTCTCTATGTTCGGCCACAACTTACACACACCTACTTTCATGAATTTCTTCATTCTACAACATATACAAACCATCCACAACATATAAAAGAGGATCAAACCTTACCTTTTCCACTTAGCTCTTCAACTTGGCTAGAGTTGTGCCTTGCAAGAATGAATGGTTTTATTGCTCCAACAACCACTACATGTTAATTAGCGCCTTCAAATTAGTTGGAATACTAGAAGAAAATAATTTTTCTTGCTCAATTTTCCATGGCTCAATTTTGGGAGCCATGGCCGAATGCCTTTCTCTTTCTTTCTTTTTTTTGTTTTTTTTCTCTAAGGTTCTAGAGTTAAAATGATGAATTGCCCTTATTTAGTCATCACTTTCCATATATATACTTAGTACCTTCAAGTAAAAATATGGACACATGGCCATGGGTGGGACCCACACACCACACTCCACACGGCCAAGGGCCCTTTCATGAACCTTCAAGATTTTTTTTTGTGAAATTCCCTTTTTTCCCCTAGCCTTCCGCAATATTACCATGAACCATCTTGTGAATTTTTCTTTTTACCCTTAGCCTTTCTCAATATTTCCATACTAATAAACAACTCATACATTGAAATAATTTTGGAAAATAGTCTTACCTTTAACTTACCACGACTACCTTGAAATATCCGAATGTGCAAAATACGGGATATAATAGATGTTGTCTTAGGTTAGGCCCTATTGTGTGATTGGAGTTAGCTACCCCCTTATGTTGTGACTTATCTTGTTCTATTATTGCTGGCTCGATGCCACGTAGAGATAGTAGATATTGGAGACTATTGATATATCTTGATTTTGATATTATGGTATCTTACTTATTGTCGTTTGAGACGAGAGTAGTAATTCTATTATGGCTTATTGTGTAGCCTTTTCATGATACTGTTGGTGTGCCCATACGTGGTATTTTGATATTGATTTGATTATTGATGTTGAACTCATACATTGCACACATTATCATCCTTCATGATATACTATCGATACATTGATAATGCATAAGGAAACATTGTTATGAGCTGGGCTCAGTTGGATGAGAGTGACGTGAGAACCGATGTCCGATGTTTATCCCAAAATCGAGGATGAGTGGTAGCGATTGCCGAGGTTGTTGCTAGAGTCGTGAGGTAGTGATTGTCAAGGTTGTTGCTAGAATCGTGAGGTACATGGACTTTGTGGGTCCCCTGGGTTGTGCTGCCGAGATGTGATGTTCCATTAACGGAGTACATGTGTACGGTGCATATGCATTGCATTCATATCCCATACATTATTGCATTGCATTGTACTATGGCTTCTATTGTGATGTACTTGTGATATACGGATTTACATTGATATATTGAGACTTGGCACATTTGGGTTTAGATGCTATAACATAAGTGATGTCGTGTACTTAGTTACTGGCTCGTATTTAACTTATATCTTGTTGATTTACCTGTTTATCTTACTTTATTGCTTTGATATATGTTAGCTAATCTTAGTTGGCCTATGATACCTACCAGTACTTGTTGTTTGTACTGACCTTCACTTGCTATATTCTTATATGAATGCAGAGTTCCAGGTGGGTTCGATCTCTACATCTCGTGGCTGATAGCTGTTCGAGGATCTGGTGATTCAAGTCTTCAGGGTGAGTAGGGGGACGTTCGCTTCCTGAAGATTCCTCTATCTATCATGTCTTTATTTCCATTCTAAGACATACGTTTGAGACTATTGATGTATTTTATTACTTTCAGACTTGTAGTATTTAGTTAGAGTCTATTGTATGGTTAGACCAGACTTTGGGTGGATTTGATGTATTTTCTTGCTTCTACATGTTTCTATATCATTATCGTCAGACTTACGTATTTTTATCTCTTCCGATTATTTATTTATTCATGCCTTTACGATTGTTGGGATAAGGGTTCGCCTATGGAGGTGGGAAAGGTAGTGCCCATGCGATTTAGTGAAAATGGGTCGTGATAAGTTGGTATCAGAGCCCCAGGTTACCCGGTCTATAATACAAGAGCGTGTCTAGTAGAATCTCGTGGATCGGTACGATGAGCTCCGTACTTATCTACGAGAGGCTATAGGATATTTAGGAAACTTTACTTTCTTTCATTCTTTCATGCTACTTTATTCTAATTGGTATCTGGAATAATCGAATTGGTATCTGACTCTTATCTCTTCTCTCATAGATAGTGAGGACTCGAGCTACGATAGCCCGAGACCAGGTGCCAGAGCCTGTAGCTACGGCTGGCACTAGGGGACAAGTGACAGCCAGAGGACACGGTCGATCTAGAGGCTATGGGGCTACCCCAGCCAGGGGCAGAGCTCCTGCAGTAGGACAGCGGCATGACAGATCTCCGTCTCTATATCCTGAGGATCACTAGGTTCAAGACCAGGCCGTCGAGGATAATGAGGCTCCAGCACGAGTACAACCTGAGGTCACTTCAGAGCACACTATGCAAGATACTATGGCTCGTGTCCTACTCCATTTAGATGCCCAGCAGGTTGCTGCTGGTGTTACTACTCTGGGTGGAGGTTCGTAGACTAGAGTTGGGGTGCAAACCCCTGAGCAGAGACCTACTCATGTAGCACACCCTGCTTCGGCTATGGCTCCCCGAATAGATGCAGTTCCAACCCTGGGAGATGATCTTAGACCCGTGGCGGGCCTTGTTATGACTTTGACTGATCAGAATCTAGTTGGGAGGTTTAGAAAGTTAGAGCCGCCGAGATTCCGGGGTACTTCTTGAGAGAATGCACATGAGTTCATCTTGGACATGCATGAGTTGTTACATAGGATGGGGATTGTTGAGTCCCATGGAGTTGATTATGTGTCCTACCAGTTTCGCGGAGACGCGAAGACCTGGTGGAGGTATTTCATTACTTGCAGACTTGAGGGTTCTCCTCCACTGACTTGGACACAATTTCATCGGGCGTTCCTTGAGAAGTACGTGCCCCGGGATTTGAGAGAGGCACGTAGGGAGGAGTTTCTCTATCTGCAGCAGAGGGGATTGTCTGTGGAGGCCTATGTTACTTACTACTTGTATTTGGCCTGTTATTCAGCGTCTTTGATTCCTACTGAGCCTGATAAGATTCAATGCTTTGTTGATGGGCTCGTTGGTGCTCTTCAGATTCCTTGCCTTCATCTTGAGGTCATGGGGGATTCCTTCCAGTCCATCGTTGAGCATACTTCTTTATTCGAGGCCGCTAAGGCTCGTGCATTTAGAGGGGGTAGTGAGAAGAGGCAGCGACAGTTTGGGAGTTATAGTGGTTCTAGCTCGAGGGGCGCCGGTCAGTCTTCTAGGCCGTATCAACCCTATTCCGTCCACCCTGTGCATTCAGCTTTGCAGGCTTCCTCCAATGGGCCACCCAGTCAGAGAGCTCCTCATAGCTCATTTTCTCGACGAGTAGACAAGGTTGTTCCAGTCGGGTCCTCAGCTTCAGTCTATCAGCCTCTGCCCTCTAAGGGCTGTTTTGTGTGTGGAGAGTTCGATCATTATACTGGGGGTGGCCCCGATCCAAGCAGGGTCATCAGTCTCAGAGGACTACGGCATCGTCAGGTAGTCGAGGAGGTGCTTCTCAAAGGGGCGATGCTTAGTCAGGCCGTAGTGGTTCTCAGGTTTCTAGGGGTGGATCCCAGGCTGGTAGAGATGGGTCCCAGAGTTCAAGAGATGGATCTCAGCCTGGACGTGGTGGGGCCCAGTGTTACCTATTCCCAGATACCCGAGGCAGATGCCTCGGATGATGTCATACCAGGTACCATTTCTGTCCGACATAGAGCAGCATCTGTATTATTTGAATTCATATGTGTCTGCATATCATGCCATTGATTGGGATTTTCCTTGTGATATCATAACTGTACCTATTCATGTGTCTACTCTGGTCGAAGATTCTATTATGGTTGATTGAGTTTATTGGCCGTGTTTGGTTACTTTTATAGGTTATGACACTTGGGTATATTTGATAATCTTGATATGATGGACATTGATATTATTTTGGGTATGACCTGGCTTTCTCCTTATCATGCGAACTTGGACTGTCATGCCAAGACAGTCACTTTAGCCATGCCGGACATTCCTAGACTTGAGTGGAGAGGTAATCCTAGCCCTGCTCCGAAGAATATTATTTCCTTTCTTCAGGCGAAGAAATTAGTCAATAAGGGGTGTTTAGGTTATCTGGCTGATGTGCGTGACACTACTATTGCATCTCTATCCCTTGAGTCCATTCCCATTGTGAGCTAGTTCGCGGAGGTATTCCCATCTGACATGCCTGCTATGCCACCCGATCGCGATATTAACTTTTGTATTTACTTGGATCCGAGCACTCGCCCTATTTCTATTCTATCGGATGGCACCTGCCGAGTTACGAGAGCTTAAAGAGTAGTTACCGGATTTATTCAGGAAGGGGTTCATTAGACCCAGTGTCTCTCCTTGGGGTGCTCCTGTGTTGTTTGTGAAGAAGAAAGATGGATCTATGAGGATGTATATTGATTATCGCCAGCTGAACAAGATTACTATTCAGAACAAATGTCCTATGCCTCGTATTGATGATTTATTTGACCAACTTCTAGTTGCTTCAGTGATCTCGAAAATTGACTTGCGTTCAGGCTACCACCAACTGAGGATCAAGGCTGAGGATATTTCGAAGACAACCTTTCGGACGAGATATGGACATTATGAGTTTCTTGTGATGTCATTTAGGCTTACCAATGTCGTTGCTACATTCATGGCATCTTTAGGCCATTCCTTGATTCCTTTGTGATTATATTTATTGATGATATCTTGGTGTATTCCAAGAATAGATGTCATGACCCAACTAGGGGCTGCGACGAGCACCCGGTGCTAGCCCACCCGGGCACCCCTTCACTTATACTTGCACTTACATCTAGGTGAGCCACATCATTAAACATGTAATTCTATTCATCCATCAAGCTAGTCCCATTGGACATCAACATCTTTATATCATCATTGGCAACTACGCCATGTCAATATACATAAGCCTGCACGGCTGACAAAATGATATACAAAATATAGGCCGACAAGGCCAGACATACCCAACCATATATACAGGCCTACGAGCCTCTAAGAAGAGTATAACATATAACATAAGCGGGACAGGACCCCGCTATGCCCATAATTATGTACACAAAAGAATAGGTACCCAAAAGCTATGGCTCCGAATGAAATGGAGCTCTGCTATGTAGTCTCTGAGAAGCAGCTATGGATCAAGTCTGTCTCTCTGTGCACCTGCGGGCATGACACAGTGTCCACAAACAAAAGGACGTCAGTACGAAGAATGTACTGAGTATGTAAAGCATGATCAATATCAACATAGAAGCACAATATACAATCATATGAGATAGCATAGGATGGAAATAGGAACATCACCGTCATAAGCACTTACTTGCCTTACATAGGAACTTTTCACTTCTAATGCGTATTCGTGTACATACATCAATCTCCGTACCCATAATCATATCCGTATCCATTTACGTATCTTCATTCACATTCGTATCATGTACATATTCTTAGTCGTGATCGTACGGTATTCGTATTTATTCTCATATCTATATCATACACATCATTATAGCATTTACAAAGCATACCCGACCATGAAGGATCGGTGTTGCATACATACTTGGCCAACCAAGGCTCAAGGTCACACATACCTGGCCCTACCAAGGCTTCAGGGTTACATCTACCTGGCCCTACCAAGGCGTCAGGGTTATCCGTACCATCTGTAGAGGTGTGCGTGCATTACATAATCATATACATACATACTTACATATCTTACCCAGCCTCAGAAGCTCGGGGTTCCATAATAGTTATACATCGATACATATACATAATAGCTCATAAGCATCTTTATTTTTATCATCTCTATCATCGTCGTCCTCGTTATCGTTATAGCTATTACCATTATTATCGTCATCCGTATCACTAATACTATTATCGTCATTCATCATATCTATCTTTGTAGACTTACACGTCATACGAGGAATTCAGTACAATCGTAGCGTATCAAGCATCGTGAGCTTACTAGCTCGGAAGATCAAATCATTAGAAGATATCATGGTCTTATAGAAGATTTAGACGTTTGGCCAAAGAACCATGCCTTATGAAAGAAGGGTTAGCCTTACATACCTTTCCGTTCGACTATTTACCACTTGTACGTTCTCCTTCGACGCTCGCGTTTCTACCTTCATTAAAGTCATACTATCATTAGAAATCGATAGCTAGCATATATGACTAAAACTAGAGAAAATCGGACAACATCTCCTTTATTTATGCGACATTCCTCCATAACGTGTATCAACTCTTAAACGTCATTAATGCATTCACAATATCGCAACAATAGCCTTTAATCATCTACATTGTCCATATTCTCAATTCACATAATTTCGTTCATTCATATACAAGGTCTATTCCATGCTCTCAATGTCATTTATAACATGATTATAATCATAATGTATCAAGAATCATACATCAATCCAAACATCTTCTCAATGGTGACACTATTTCCTCATTCATGACCCATTTCCTATTTCCTCAGATAATCCAAGTGTTTCAGCTTTCAAGTACCTTATACAACAAGGAAATGTCATAAAACTTACCTTAGATGGTGTAGGAATGAACCTTGAGTGCAAACACTTCACTTGAGAAAAACCCCAGTTTCACCGTCACTTGGATTTCTTGCTTTAGATGAACTTTAATGGGTTCCTTATGCTTGATTCACTTAACTTGATGTAGTTGATCATTAATATCTCTTGAATTCTTGTGGAATAAATGTAGAGAGATATTTTTAGAGAGAAGGGGTGAAACGTGGAAATGAACTAATGAACTTGGTCCCCTTATTTAATGACTTAAAATCTGATTTGGAATGAACAACAACAGTGGTCGTAAACTGAGTTTACGGTCCGTATTCAAGTTTATGGGCTGTATTTCGTGGACGTATTTAAGCATAACAGAACCAGAAAGTCAGGCTGAGACCTGGTGATTTACGAACACAGTTTACGGGCCGTATTTCAGTTTACGGTCCGTATTTCAAGTCGTCTTTAACCATTCAAGCATTTGACAGAAAGTTGAAGTTTTGGAAGTTGAAATACGACATGGCAGTTTACGGGCCGTATATAACTTTACGGTCCGTATTTCATTTTACGATCCACTGGCCAAAGTGAAAATCTGCAACTTTCCACATTTTCAGAACCTATAGTTAGTCATTATAAAGCGTGACCTACCTCTCATTGCAATTGCCTTTGGAATCTTGCTTAAGGCCATCAAATGTTATTTCTTACTCGTAGAAATATCGAATACTCGTACTCCTCGCTAGTCCATTCACTTGTGCAACGACGGAGGATTTTCCGAGGTGTAACATTCTCCCCCCTTTTAGAACATTCGTCCTCGAATGTTAAAGTCTTCGGGGATTCTATAAATATTTCGCCAGAGTTTCCCCTATAATATGGCACTACCATCCTGCCGCAACAACCCATAATAACAATGCCTCACAGGGCCACAAAATAATAGCAATAAAATTTTGGCCACACACGACCAAAAGCATAAAAGGAAGACGTACATACCTGATGATCTTGACATCTCATCTTGAATTTCTTCTAGGGGCAGAAATAAATGCGAGTATCTTAATCACATCCTTTCTTCCGCTTCCCATGTCATTTCTTCTCGTTTACTGCTTCTCCATAAAACCTTAACTGAGGCCACTTCTTTGTTTCTAAGCCTCTATACTTGACTATCTAGTATGGCAATGGGTACCTCTTCATACGTCAACTTTTCTGTCACTTGTACATCATATATTGGCACGATCCTAGTAGGATCTCCAACACATTTTCGAAGCATCGAGACGTGGAAAACTGGATGGACTGACTCCAAATCCGGAGGTAAATCTAGCTCATAGGCCACTTTGCCTATCTTTCGTACAATTTCATAAGGCCCAACGTACCGGGGCTGCTAACAACCGATCTTGTATGAGCTTGACTTTCTCTATAGCTTGCTGGACCAAATCTGGTCCTATAAATTTAGCCTCTCCCGTTTCAAACCACCCAATTGGGGATCTACACTTTCGTCCATATAGAGCTTCATACGGTGCCATTTGAATGCTAGAATGATAACTATTATTGTAAGAAAATTCAATGAGTGGCAAATGATCATCCCAATTACCTCCAAAATCTATCATACATACCCGTAACATATCCTCAAGAGTCTGAATGGTACGCTCAGCTTGTCCATCAGTCTGCGGATGAAATGCCGTGCTCACGCTCACTTGGGTCCCTAGACCCTCTTGGAAAGACTTCCAAAAATTTGCTGTAAACTGAGTCCCTCTATCAGAGATAATAGATGCTGGAATACCATGGAGTCTCACTATCTCTTTAACATAAAGTCTTGCATAATCTTCTGCCACATAGGTCGTTCTGACCGATAAGAAATGAGCTGAATTAGTGAGTCTATCCACAATCACCCATATGGAATCATACTTACGTCGAGAACGGGGTAAGCCTGAAATGAAATCCATGTTAATCACTTCCCACTTCCAAGTTGGGATTTCTATAGCTTGTAACAATCCACCCGGCTTTTGGTGCTCAATTTTTACTTGTTGACAGTTAGGACATTGAACTACGAATTTCGCTATATCTTTCTTCATTCCATTCCAACAATATATAGACTTAAGATCATGATATATTTTCGTTGCACCGGGGTGAACAGAATAACGGGAACAATGAGCTTCTCTCAAAATTTGGTGGCGTAGACCTGCCACATCGGGAACACATAGTCTGCCTCGGCAGCGGAGAACTCCGTCTCCAGAAATATCAAATGATGAATCCTCTTTCTCAGGGAGTGTATCTATGTACTGCGTTAGCATGGAATCTTCGTATTGCCGCTCTTTCACTTCCGCTACTAGCGACGAAACTGCTGAATTCTGAATAGTAGTTCCCCTGCTACCTGAGTCCACTACTCGAACTCCTAGGTTAGCTAGCTACTGGAGCTCACGAGCCATTTCAATCTTCTCTGGTCGTACATCACATAAACTTCCCATAGATCTGTGGCTAAGAGCATCAACTACGACATTTGCCTTTCCGGGGTGTATAAGATATCAACATCATAATCCTTTAGCAACTCCAACCATCGTCGTTGCCGCAAATTTAACTCTTTCTGCTTGAAGATATATTAAAGGCTATTATGATCTGTATAAATATCCACATGGACACCATATAAATAATGTCTCCATATCTTTAATGCATGAACTACTGCGGCCAATTGTAGGTCATGGGTTGGATAATTCTTCTCATGTTTTCGTAACTACCTTGAAGCATACAAATCACCTTACCATGTTGCATCAACACGCAACCTAGCCCAATGCCTGAAGCATCGCAATAAACAACATATCCCTCCAATCCCTCTGGAAGTGTCAAGACTGGGGCAGAAGTCAATCTGCCTTTCAACTCTTGGAAGCTACATTCACAAGCATCTGTCCATTGGAACTTTGCTGATTTCTAGGTCAACTTTATGAGTGGTGCAGAAATGGAAGAAAAACCTTCAACAAATCTCCTGTAATAACCTCCGAAGCCTAGAAAACTACGAACCTCCGTAGTAGTTGTGGGCCTTGGCCAAATCTTCACAGCCTCAATCTTTTGACCATCTACCCGAATACCATCGGCTGCAACAATATGTCCCAGAAATGTCACTGAATTCAACCAAAACACGCATTTGGAAAACTTTGCAAACAACTCTCGAGCTCGAAGAACTCCAAGGACAGTACGCAAATGATCCGCATGTTCTGCCTCGGATCTAGAATACACCAAGATATCGTCGATAAATACGATTACAAATAAATCTAGGAAGGTCCTGAACACATTGTTCATCAAACCCATGAACATTGCCGGTGCATTAGTTAGCCCAAATGACATTACCTGGAACTTAAAATGGCCATATCTTGTTCTGAAGGCTGTCTTAGGAATATCTTTCTCCCTAACTCTCACTTGATGATACTCGGACCTCAAATATATCTTTGAAAACCATTTGGCGCCTTGCAATTGATCAAATAAGTCATCAATCCTCGGGAGAGGATATTTGTTCTTAACCGTTACCTTATTCAATTGCCGATAATCAATGCACATTCTCAAGGAGCCATCTTTCTTTCGGACAAATAATACGGGTGCTCCCCACGGGGATGAACTAGGCCTAATAAAGCCTTTTTCAAGCAAGTCTTTCAACTGCTCCTTCAACTCTTTCAATTCCGCGGGTGCCATTCTATAGGGAGGAATCGATATGGGCTTAGTGCCTGGCAACACAGCAATAGCAAAATCAATCTCCCGCACGGGAGGAAGGCTTGGAAGTTCTTCCGGGAACACATCCGGAAATTTATTTACTACAGGAACTGACTGAAGAGTCGGTGATTCAGCTTCTACATCTTGAACCCGAACTAGATGGTAAATGCAACCTTTCGTGATCATTTTCCTTGCCTTTAGATAGAAAATGAACCTACCTTTTGGTGACGCAGTATTTCCTTTCCATTCTAAAATTGGTTCTCCCGGAAATTGGAAACGAACCACTTTCATTCTACAATCAACATTGGCGTAGCAAGAAGCCAACCAATCCATGCCCATAATAACATCAAAATCCACCATTTCTAACTCATGCAAGTCAATCATGGTACGACGATCACAAATCACAATTACACAATTTCTATATACTCGACTAGCTGTTACCGATTCACCCACTGGTGTAGACACCTCAAAGGGCTTGATCGACTCCGATTCGACTCTAAATCGACTCGCAACATACGGAGTAACATATGACAATGTGGA
Organism: Lycium barbarum; assembly: GCF_019175385.1. NCBI lineage: Eukaryota > Viridiplantae > Streptophyta > Magnoliopsida > Solanales > Solanaceae > Lycium > Lycium barbarum. The sequence goes on along the minus strand of NC_083347.1, from coordinate 44,234,905 downwards.
ACCCGGGTCACTCAAAGTATATAAATCATGAGAAAATACCGATAATATACCTGTGACCACGTCAGGAGAAGACTCAAGATCTTGGCGTCCAGCCAAAGCATAAATACGGTGCTGAGGACCGCTAGAACTGGGGACTCTCCCTCTGCCTCTACCATGGCCAACTGGCGCCTGTGAACCTGGCCCCACTGGGTGTACAAACAATGACGATCCGGCTAGCGACCCTGAAGGCTCGGTCCTACCTCTACCATGAACGGAGGGGCAATCTCGCATGATATGGCCTGGTCGACCATATGAATAGTAAGAGTCTGAACCCAGTCGGCATCGACCCCAATGCAACTTCCCACACTAGGAACATCGTGGTATGGTGGCCTTGCCTGACCTGAATCATCTCTGAACTGAGACCCCGAATAACTCTGACTCGGCCCGGAACGAGTAGATCTATCGAATCTCTGACCTGAAAACCGTGGAGGTGCACTAGTCATAGAATAGCCCGAGTGCCTAGAAATATGCTGTTTGTGCTCACCTCTGAACTCACTCATCGGACCTGAAGATCTGGCCCTCTTGCTGTGACCCCTATCATGCTCGCGTTCACTTCTCTGCTGTTGCAGACTTTATTCCAAATTCTGAACATGGGCCGGGATGCGTGCAATATCTATACCGTCCTGAAGGGATGCAGTCAAACACCTATCCATCAAATGTGGCCCTAGGCCCTTCACAAAATGGTGCACTCGATCACCCATATCCGCTACCATGGCCGAAGCATACCTAGCCAAAGAATTGAAGCGGACACTATACTTTAGAGCGCTCATGCTACCTTGCCTCAAATTTAAGAATTTATCGGCCCTAGCTCGCCGAACTTCTGGAGGCATATAGTGTCGGAGGAAAGCATCAACAAACTCTTGCCATACCATGGGAGGTGCATTGGCCCCATGTGAAGCCATCCAAACTGTGTACCATTGGATCGAGACATCCCTTAGCCTATATGACGCTAGCTCCACCGATTCGGTGTCCGAAGCATGTATCAATCGAAGTGTCCTCGACATACCATCAATGAAGTCTTAGGGGTCCTCCTCCGTCTTTGACCCAAAGAATTCCGGAGGGTTCAAAGTAATGAAGTCACGGGCCCTTGCTCTAACAGCCCGGTTACCATGCCCTGCATTCTGCCGCTGAGTCTGAGCAGCAACCAATTGTGTAAGCAAATGTATGGCCTCTTTTACATCTTGGCCTGAAGCATCCGGTGGAGGAGCCGGAGGTGCTGGAGCTGGGGCTGAGGCTCCCTTACGCTCCTCTAATATAGGTACTGAACGAGAGTACTGAGATTGAGCCGCACTTTGGGACTCACTTTCCTCTACTACCGGTGGCGGTGCTCTTTCAGCCCATTTTTCTGCCACTGTCTTGCCCTTTTGGGCTGCTGTAGCCTTTCTCTTTACAGGAATTTCTGAAATACACAATGCACGGTTAAGGAACAAGAAGTTCTTATATCATAGCTCTATCGCACGATTCTTATGAAGAAAGAAGGTCAATCATTCCTAAAATGTCCGCAGCTTCTTGTTTATAAGTGTGGCGCACAACACACCCATAACCAAGACTCTACTAGACATGGCTCGTAGACACACCCTAGGACTGAACTGCTCTGATACCACTTTTGTCATGACCCAACTAGGGGCCGCGACGAGCACCCGGTGCTAGCCCACCCGGGCACCCCTTGACTTATACTTACACTTACATTTAGGTGAGCCACATTATTAAATATGTAATTCTATTCATCTATCAAGCTAGTCCCATTGGACATCAACATCTTTATATCATCATTGGCGATTATGCCATGTTAATATACATAAGCCTGCACGGCTGACAAAATGATATACAAAATATAGGCCGACAAGGCCAGACATACCCAACCATATATACATACCTACGAGTCTCTAAGAAGAGTACAACATATAACATAAGCGGGACTGGACCCCGCTATGCCCATAATTATGTACACAAAAGAATAGGTACCCAAAAGCTATGGCTCCGAATGAAATAGAGCTCTGCTATGTAGTCTCTGAGAAGCAGCTATGGATCAAGTCTGTCTCCCTGTGCACCTGCGGGCATGACGCAGCGTCCATAAACAAAAGGACGTCAGTACGAACAATGTACTGAGTATGTAAAGCATGATCAATATCAACATAGAAGCATAATATACAATCATATGAGATAGCATAGGATGGGAGATAGGAACATCACCGTCATAAGCACTTATTTTCCTTACATAGGAACTTACCACTTCTAATGCGTATTCGTGTACATACATCTATCTCCGTACCCATAATCATATCCGTATCCATTTACGTATCTTTATTCACATTCGTATCGTGTACATATTCTTATTCGTGATCGTACCGTATTCGTATTTATTCACATATCTATATCAGACACATCATTATATCATATGAAGGATCGGTGTTTCATACCTACTTGGCCAACCAAGGCTCAAGGTCACACATACCTTGCCCTACCAAGGCTTCAGGGTTACATCTACCTGGCCCTACCAAGGCATCAGGGTTATCCCTACCATCTGCAGAGGTGTGCGCGCATTACATAATCATATACATACATACTTACATATCTTACCCTGCCTCATAAGCTCGGGGTTCCATAATAGTCATACATCGATACATATACATAATAGCTCATTAGCATCTTTACTATTATCATATCTATCATCATCGTCCTCATTATCGTTATAGCTATTACCATTATTATCGTCATCTGTATCACTAATACTATTATCATCATTCATCACATCTATCTTTATAGACTTACTCGTCATACGAGGAATTTGGTACAATTGTAGCGTATCAAGGATCGTGAGCTTACTAGCTCGGAAGATCAAATCATTAGAAGAAATCATGGTCTTATAGAAGATTTAGACGTTTGGCCAAAGAACCATGCCTTATGAAAGAAGGGTTAGCCTTACAAACGTTTTTCGTTCGACTATTTACCACTTGTACGTTCTCCTTCGACGCTCGCGTTTCTACCTTCATTAAAGTCATACTATCATTAGAAATCGATAGCTAGCATATATGACTAAAACTAGAGAAAATCGGACAACATCTCCTTTATTTATGCGACATTCCTCCATAACGTATATCAACTCTCAAACGTCATTAATGCATTCACAATATCGCACCGTCTACTCAGACTGTCACACCGGCAATAGCCTTTAATCATCTACATTGTCCATATTCTCAATTCACATAATTTCGTTCATTCATATACAAGGTCTATTCCATGCTCTCAATGTCATTTATAACATGATTATCATCATAATGTATCAAGAATCATACATCAATCCAAACATCTTCTCAATGGTGACACTATTTCCTGATTCATGACCCATTTCCTATTTCCTCATATAATCCAAGTGTTTCAGCTATCGAGTACCTTAAACAACAAGGAAATGTCATAAAACTTACCTTAGATGGTGTAGGAATGAACCTTGAGTGCAAACACTTCACTTCAGAAAAACCCCAGTTTCACCTTCACTTGGATTTCTTGCTTTAGATGAACTTTAATGGGTTCCTTACGCTTGATTCACTTAACTTGATGTAGTTGATCATTAATATCTCTTGAATTCTTGTGGAATAAATGTAGAGAGATGTTTTTAGAGAGAAGGGGTGAAATGTGGAAATGAACTAATGAACTTGGTCGCATTATTTAATGACTTAAAATCTGATTTGGAATGAACAACAACAGTGGTCGTAAACTCAGTTTACGGTCCGTATTTCGTGGACATATTTAAGCATAACAGATCCAGAAAGTCAGGCTGAGACCTGGTGATTTACGAACACAGTTTACGGGCCGTATTTCAGTTTACGGTCCGTATTTCAAGTCATCTTTAACCATTAAAGTATTTGACATAACGTCGAAGCTTTGGAAGTTGAAATACGACATGGCAGTTTACGGGCAGTATACCACTTTACGGTCCGTATTTCATTTTACGATCCACTGGCAAAAGTGCAAATCTGCGACTTTCCACATTTTCAGAACCTATAGTTAGTCATTATGGAGCGTGACCTACCTCTCATTGCAATTGCCTTTGGAATCGGCCATCAAATGTTATTTATTACTCATAGAAATATCAGATACTCGTACTCCTCACTAGTCCATTCACTTGTGCAACAATGGAGGATTTTCCGAGGTGTAACATTCTCCCCCCTTTTAGAACATTCGTCCTCGAATGTTAAAGTCTTCGGGGATTCTATAAAAATTTCGCCAGAGTTTCCCCTATAATATGGCACTACCATCCTGCCGCAACAACCCATAATAACAATGCCTCACAGGGCCACAACATAATAGCAATAAAATTTTGGCCACACACGACCAAAAGCATAAAAGGAAGACGTACATACCTGATGATCTTGACATCTCATCTTGAATTTCTTCTAGGGGCTGAAATAAATGCGGGTATCTGGATCGCATACTTTTTTCTGCTTCCCATGAGATTTCTTCTCGTTTACTGCTTCTCCATAAAACCTTAATTGAGGCCACTTCTTTGTTTCTAAGCCTCCGTACTTGCCTATCTAGTATGGCAATGGGTACCTCTTCATACGTCAACTTTTCTGTCACTTGTACATCATCTATTGGCACGGTCCTAGTAGGATCTCCAACACATTTTCGAAGCATCGAGACGTGGAAAACTGGATGGACTGACTCCAAATCCGGAGGTAAATCTAGCTCATACGCCACTTTGCCTATCTTTCGTACAATTTTATAAGGCCCAACGTACCGGGGACTAAGCTTCCCGTTTTTGCCAAATCTCATCACACCTTTCATCAATGACACTTTCAAGAATACGCAATCTTTCACTTGGAATTCTAAGTCTCTTTCGACGATTATCCGCATAGGACTTTTGACGACCTTGGGCTGCTAACAACCGATCTTGTATGAGCTTGACTTTCTCTATAGCTTGCTGGACCAAATCTGGTCCTATCAATTTAGCCTCTCCCGTTTCAAACCACCCAATTGGGGATCTACACTTTCGTCCATATAGAGCTTCATACGGTGCCATTTGAATGCTAGAATGATAACTATTATTGTAAGCAAATTCAATGAGTGGCAAATGATCATCCCAATTACCTCCAAAATCTATCATACATGCCCGTAACATATCCTCAAGAGTCTGAATGGTACGCTCAGCTTGTCCATCAGTCTGCGGATGAAATGCCGTGCTCAGGCTCACTTGGGTCCCTAGACCCTCTTGGAAAGATTTCCAAAAATTTTCTATAAACTGAGTCCCTCTATCAGAGATAATAGATGCTGGAATACCATGGAGTCTCACTATCTCTTTAACATAAAGTCTTGCATAATCTTCTGCCACATAGCTCGTTCTGACCGATAAGAAATGAGCTGACTTAGTGAGTCTATCCAAAATCACCCATATGGAATCATACTTACGTCGAGAACGGGGTAAGCCTGAAATGAAATCCATGTTAATCACTTCCCACTTCCAAGTTGGGATTTCTATAGCTTCTAACAATCCACCCGGCTTTTGGTGCTCAATTTTTACTAGTTGACAGTTGGGACATTGAGCTACGAATTTCGCTATATCTTTCTTCATTCCATTCCACAAATATATAGACTTAAGATCATGATACATTTTCGTCGCACCGGGGTGAACAGAATAACGGGATCAATGAGCTTCTCTCAAAATTTGGTGGCGTAGACCTGCCACATCGGGAACACATAGTCTACCTCGGCAGCGGAGAACTCCGTCTCCAGAAATATCAAATGATGACTCCTCTTTCTGAGGGAATGTATCTCTGTACTGCGTTAGCATGGAATCTTCGTATTGCCGCTCTTTCACTTCCGCTACTAGCGACGAAACTACTTAATTCTGAATAGTAGTTCCCCTGCTACCCGAGTCCACTACTCGAACTCCTAGGTTAGCTAGCTACTGGAGCTCACGAGCCATTTCCCTCTTCTCTGGTCGTACATCACATAAACTTCCCATAGATCTGCGGCTAAGAGCATCAGCTACGACATTTGCCTTTCCGGGGTGATATAAGATATCAACATCACAATCCTTTAGCAACTCCAACCATCGTCGTTGCCACAAATTTAAATCTTTCTGCTTGAAGATATATTGAAGGCTCTTATGATCTGTATAAATATCCACATAGACACCATATAAATAATGTCTCCATATCTTTAATGCATGAACCACTGCGGCCAATTGTAGGTCATGGGTTGGGTAATTCATCTCATGTTTTCGTAACTGGCTTGAAGCATACGCAATCACCTTACCATGTTGCATCAACACGCAACCTAGCCCAATGCCTGAAGCATCGCAATAAACAACATATCCCTCCAATCCCTCTGGAAGTGTCAAGACTGGGGCAAAAGTCAATCTGCCTTTCAACTCTTGGAAGCTACATTCACAAGCATCTGTCCATTGGAACTTTGCTGATTTCTGGGTCAACTTTGTGAGTGGTGCAGAAATGGAGGAAAAACCTTCAAAAAATCTCCCGTAATAACCTGCTAAGCCCAGAAAGCTACGAGCCTCCTTGGCCAAGTCTTCACAGCCTCAATATTTTGACTATCTACCCGAATACCATCGGCTGCAACAATATGTCCTAGAAATGTCACTGAATTCAACCAAAACTCACATTTGGAAAACCTTGCAAACAACTCTCGAGTTCGAAGAACTCCAAGGACAGTATGCAAATGATCCGCAGGTTCTGCCTTGTATCTAGAATACACCAATATATCGTCGATAAATACGATTACAAATAAACCCAGGAAGGGCCTGAACACATTGTTCATCAAACCCATGAACACTGCCGGTGCATTATTTAGCCCAAATGACATTACCCGGAACTCAAAATGGCCATATCTTGTTCTGAAGCCTGTCTTAGGAATATCTTTCTCCCTAACTCTCACTTGATGATACCCGGACCTCAAATCTATCTTTGAAAACCATTTGGCGCCTTGCCATTGATCAAATAAGTCATCAATCCTCGGGAGAGGATATTTGTTCTTAATCGTTACCTTATTCAATTGCCGATAATCAATGCACATTCTCAAGGAGCCATCTTTCTTTCGGACAAATAATACGGGTGCTCCCCATGGGGATGAACTAGGCCTAATAAAGCCTTTTTCAAGCAAGTCTTTCAACTGCTCCTTCAACTATTTCAATTCCGCGGGTGCCATTCTATAGGGAGGAATCGATATGGGCTTAGTGCCTGGCAAAACATCAATAGCAAAATCAATCTCCCGCTCGGGAGGAAGGCCTGGAAGTTCTTCCGAGAACACATCCGGAAATTTATTTACTACAGGAATTGACTGAAGAGTCGGTGATTCAGCTTCTACATCTTGAACCTGAACTAGATGGTAAATACAACCTTTCGTGATCATTTTCCTTGCCTTTAGGTAGGAAATGAACCTACCTTTTGGTGACGCAGTATTTCCTTTCCATTCTAAAACTGGTTTTCCCGGAAATTGGAAATGAACCACTTTCATTCTACAATCAATATTGGCGTAGCAAGAAGCCAACCAATCCATGCCCATAATAACATCAAAATCCCCCATTTCTAACTCATGCAAGTCAATCATGGTATGACGATCACAAATCACAATTACACAATTTCTACATACTCGGCTAGCTATTAACGATTCACCCACGGGTGTAGACATCTCAAAGGGCTTGATCGAATCCGGTTCGACTTTAAATCGACCCGCAGCATATGGAGTAACATATGACAATGTGGAACCCGGGTCAATCAAAGCATATATATCATGAGAGAATACCGATAATATACCCGTGACCACGTCAGGAGAAGACACAAGATCTTGGCGTCCAGCCAAAGCATAAACACGGTGCTGAGGACCGCTAGAACTGGGGACTCTCCCTCTTCCTCTAGCATGGCTGACAGGCGCCTGTGAACCTGGCCCCACTGGGCGTACAAACGCTGACGATCCGACTACCGACCCTGAAGGCTGGGTCCTACCTCTACCATGAACTGAGGGGCAATCTTGCATGATATGGCCTGGTCAACCACATGAATAGCAAGCGTCTGAACCCAGTCGGTATCGGACCCAATGCAACTTCCCACACGGGGAACATCGTGGTATGGTGTCCTTGCCTGACCTGAATCATCTCTGAACAGAGACTCCGAATAACTCTGACTCGGCTCGGAATGAATAGATCTATCGAATCTCTGGCCTGAAAACCGTGGAGGTACACTAGTCATAGAATATCCTGAGTGCCTAGAAATCTGTTGTATGTGCCCACCTCTGAATTCACTCATCGGACCTGAAGATCTGGCCCTCTTGCTGTGACCCCTATCCTGCTCGCGTTCACTTCTCTGCTGTTGCAGACTTTCTTCCAAATTTTGAGCATGGGCCTGGATGCGTGCAATATCCATACCGTCCTGAAGGGACACAGTCAAGCACCTATCCATCAAATATGGCCCTAGGCCCGTCACAAAACGGTGCACTCGATCACCCATATCCGCTACCATGGCCGAAGCATACCTAGCGAAAGAATTGAAGCGGAGACTATACTCTAGAGCGCTCATGCTACTTTGCCTCAAATTTAAGAATTTATCGGCCCTAGCTCACCGAACTTCTGGTAGTGTAGGAGGAAAGCATCAATAAACTTTTGCCATACCGGGGGAGGTGCATTGGCCCCACGTGAAACCATCCAAACCGTGTACCATTGGATCGAGACATCCCTGAGCCTATATGACGCTAGCTCCACCGATTTGGTGTCCGAAGCATGTATCAATCGAAGCGTCCTCAACATACCATCAACGAAGTCTTAGGGGTCCTCCTCCGGCTTTGACCCAAAGAATTCCGGAGGGTTCAAAGTAATGATGTCACGGGCCCTTGCACTAACAGCCCGCTCACCCTGCCCTGCACTCTGCTGCTGAGTCTGAGCAGCAACCAATTGTGTTAGCAAATGTATGGCCTCTTTTACATCTTGGCCTGAAGCATCCGGTGGAGGCGCCGGAAGTGCTGGAGTTGGGGAAGAGGCTCCCTTATGCTCCTCTAATATAGGTACTGAACGGGAGGACTAAGATTGAGCCGCACTCTGGGACTCACTTTTCTCTACTACCGGTGGCGGTGCTCTTTCAGCCTATTTTTCTACCACCGTCTTGCCCTTTTTGGCTGCTGTAGCCTTTCTCTTTACAGACATTTCTGAAATAGACAATGAACGGTTAAGGAACAAGAAGTTCTTATATCATAACTCAATCGCCCGATTCTTATGAAGAAAGAAGGTTAATCATTCCTAAAATGTCCGCAGCTTCTTGTTTATAAGTGTTGCGCGCAACACACCCATAACCAAGACTCTACTAGACACGACTCGTCGACACACCCTAGGACTGAACTGCTCTGATACCACTTTTATCACGACCCAACTAGGGGTCGCGACGAGCACCCGGTGCTAGCCCACCCGGGCACCCCTTGACTTATACTTGCACTTACATCTAGGTGAACCACATCATTAAACATGTAATTCTATTCATCCATCAAGCTAGTCCCATTGGACATCAACATCTTTATATCATCATTGGCGACTATGCCATGTCAATATACATAAGCCTGCACGGCTGACAAAATGATATACAAAATATAGGACAACAAGGCCAGACATACCCAACCATATATACGTGCCTACGAGCCGCTAAGAAGAGTACAACATATAGCATAAGCGGGACAGGACCCCGCTATGCCCATAATTATGTACACAAAAGAATAGGTACCCAAAATCTATGGCTCCGAATGAAATGGAGCTCTGCTATGTAGTCTCTGAGAAGCAGCTATGGATCAAGTCTGTCTCCCTGTGCACCTGCGGGCATGACGCAGCGTCCACAAACAAAAGGACGTCAGTACGAAGAATGTACTGAGTATGTAAAGCATGATCAATATCAACATAGAAGCATAATATACAATCATATGAGATAACATAGGATGGGAGATAGGAACATCACCGTCATAAGCACTTACTTGCCTTACATAGGAACTTTTCACTTCTAATGCTTATTCGTGTACATACATCCATGTTCGTACCCATAATCATATCCGTATCCATTTACGTATCTTCATTCACATTCGTATCATGTACATATTCTTATTCGTGATCGTACCGTATTCGTATTTATTCTCATATCTATATCATACACATCATTATATCATATACATAGCATTTACATAGCATACCCGACCATGAAGGATCGGTGTTTCATACATACTTGGCCAACCAAGGCACAAGGTCACACATACCTGGCCCTACCAAGGCTTCAGGGTTACATCTACCTGGCCCTACCAAGGCGTCAGGGTTATCCGTAGCATCTGTAGAGGTGTGCGCGCATTACATAATCATATACATACATACTTACATATCTTACCCGGCCTCAGAAGCTCGGGGTTCCATAATAGTTATACATCGATACATATACATAATAGCTCATAAGAATCTTTACTATTATCATCTCTATCATCGTCGTCCTCGTTATCGTTATAGCTATTACCATTATTATCGTCATCCGTATCACTAATACTATTATTGTCATTCATCACATCTATCTTTGTATACTTACTCGTCATACGAGGAATTTGGTACAATCGTAGCATATCAAGTATCGTGAGCTTACTAGCTCAGAAGATCAAATCATTAGAAGAAATCATGGTCTTATAGAAGATTTAGACGTTTGGCCAAACAACCATGCCTTATGAAAGAAAGGTTAGCCTTTCATACCTTTCCGTTCGACTATTTACCACTTGTACGTTCTCCTTCGACGCTCGCGTTTCTACTTTATTAAAGTCATACTATCATTAGAAATCGATAGCTAGCATATATGACTAAACTAGAGAAAATCGGACAGTATCTCCTTTATTTATGCGACATTCCTCCATAACGTGTATCGACTCTCAAACGTCATTAATGTATTCACAATATCGCAACAATAGCCTTTAATCATCTACATTGTCCATATTCTCATTTCACATAATTTCGTTCATTCATATACAAGGTCTATTCCATGCTCTCAATGTCATTTATAACATGATTATAATCATAATGTATCAAGAATCATACATCAATCCAAACATCTTCTCAATGGTGACACTATTTCCTCATTCATGACCCATTTCCTATTGCCTCATATAATCCAAGTGTTTCAGCTATCAAGTACCTTAAACAACAAGGAAATGTCATAAAACTTACCTTAGATGGTGTAGGAATGAACCTTGAGAGCAAACACTTCACTTGAGAAAAACCCCAGTTTCACCTTCACTTGGATTTCTTGCTTTAGATGAACTTTAATGGGTTCCTTACGCTTGATTCACTTAACTTGATGTAGTTGATCATTGATATCTCTTGAATTCTTATGGAATAAATGTAGAGAGATGTTTTTAAAGAGAAGGGGTAAAACGTGGAAATGAACTAATGAACTTGGTCCCCTTATTTAATGACTTAAAATCTAATTTGGAATGAAAAGCAACAGTGGTCGCAAAACTCAGTTTACGATTCGTATTTCGTGGACGTATTTAAGCATAACAGAACCAGAAAGTCAGGCTGAGACCTGGTGATTTACGAACACAATTTACGAGCCGTATTTCAGTTTACGGTCCGTATTTCAAGTCGTCTTTAACCATTCAAGCATTTGACAGAAAGTTGAAGTTTTGGAAGTTGAAATACGTCATGGCAGTTTACGGGCCGTATACCACTTTACGGTCCGTATTTCATTTTACGATCCACTGGCCAAAGTGCAAATCTACAACTTTTCACATTTTCAGAACCTATAGTTAGTCATTATGGAGCGTGACCTATCTCTCATTACAATTGCCTTTGGAATCTTGCTTAAGGCCATTAAATGTTATTTCTTACTCGTAGAAATATCGGATACTCGTACTCCTTGCTAGCCCATTCACTTGTGCAACGACGGAGGATTTTCTGAGGTGTAACAGTAGAGAGGAGCATGAGAGACATCTTCGCACTGTACTTGGGCTGTTGAAGAAGAATAGCTTGTTTGCTAAATTTTCTAAGTGTGAGTTATGGTTGGAGTCTGTGGCATTCTTGGGCCCCGTTGTGTCTAAGGATGGGATCATGGTTGATCCTCAGAAGATTGAGGCTATGAGGCATTGGGCGAGGCCTACTACTGTGATCGAGATTCGTAGTTTCGTGGGTTTGGCCAGCAACTACCATCGATTTGTGAAGGGTTTTGCTTCTGTAGCTTCGTCCTTGACCAGATTAACTTAGAAAGAGGTTCCCTTTCAGTGGTCTAATGGTTGTGAGGAGAGATTTCAAAAGCTCAAGACTCTTTTGACTTCAGGCCCGATTCTAGCATTACCCATGGAGGGTAAGGATTTTGCCGTTTATTAGGATGCATCCCGTGTGGGTTTGGGTGCTATTTTGATGCAGGAGGGTAGAGTTATAGCCTATGCTTCCCGTCAGTTGCAGATCCATGAGAGGAATTACCCTTCCCATGATTTGGAGTTGTTGGTCGTAGTCTTCGCTTTGAAAATTTAGAGGCATTATTGGTATGGTGTCCATTGTGAGGTTTTCACCAATCATCGTAGCCTTCAGCACGTGTTTACTCAGAGAGATCTTAATTCCAGGCAGTGCCGCTAGATGGTGCTCTTGAAGGACTATGACATCTCTATTCTCTATCATCCAGGGAAAGCCAATGTTGTTGCAGATGCCTTGAGTCGCAAGGCCACGAGTATGGGGATTTTAGCCCGTTTGGTTGTTTTCGAGCGTCCGTTGGCCATAGAGGTTTATACTTTGTCCAATAGTTTCGTTTGTCTTGATATTTCAGCCCCGGGCAGAGTTTTAGCTTGTGTGGAGGCGAGGTCATCCTTATTATATCATATTAGGACTCATCAGTTTGAGGATACTCAGTTGAGCAAGATTCAAGATAGGTTTCTGATGGGTAAGGCCAAAGAGGCCATGATTGATTCTGAAGGTACTTTGAGGATAAAGGGGTGCGTGTGCGTTCCTCGTGTTGGTGACTTGATTCATTTGATTTTCACTGAGGCCCATAGCTCTCAATATTCCATTCATTCGGGAGCGACTAAGATGTATCGTGATTTGAGGCAGCATTACTGGTGGCATCGTATGAAGAGCGATATAGAAGATTTTTGGCTAAGTGTGGTAATTGTCAGCAAGTTAAGTATGAGCACCAGTGACCTGATGGTATTCTTCAGAGGATGCCCATTCCCGAGTGAAAGTGGGAGAGGATTGCCATGGAATTCGTTGTGGGTCTTCCGAAGACCCTGGATAAGTTTGATTCAATTTGGGTGATAGTTGATCGGTTGACTAAGTCCGCTTATTTTATTCCAGTTCAGATTTTTTATATCGCGGAGAAGTTAGCCAAGTTGTACATTCGTGATATTATGAGATTGCATAGGGTTCCTATTTCTATCATATCTGATCGGGGTACTATCTTCACTTCACATTTTTGGAGAGCTTTTGATGATGAGTTGGGTACCTGATTGGATCTTAGAACAACTTTCCACCCCCATACTGATGGACAGTCCGAGCGAACCATTCAGGTGCTCGAGGATATGTTGAGGGCTTGCGTTATAGACTTTGGGGGTCATTGGGATCAGTTCTTTCCATTAGAAGAGTTTGCATAAAACAACAGTTATCACTCGAGTATCGATATGGCGCATTTTGAGGCTTTGTATGGTAGGAGATGTAGATCTTTGGTTGGTTGTTTTGATGCATTTGAGGTTCGACCTCGGGGTACGGATCTTTTGAGAGAGACTCTTGAGAAGGTGAGGGTCATCCTGGCCAAGCTTTTGGCAGCTTAGAGTCGACAGAAGATATATGCGGACCGGAAGGTCTGAGATTTAGAGTTTGTTGTTGGTGATCAGGTTCTATTGAGGATTTCTCCCATGAAAGGTGTTATGAGGTTTGGAAAGAGAGGCAAACTGAGTCCGAGGTATATTGGGCCATTTGAGATTCTTGACCGTATGGGCGAGGTTGCTTATGAGTTGGCCTTGCCGCCAGGCTTGGCAGGAGTTTATCTTGTTTTCCATGTGTCTATGCTAAAGAAGTACCATGCTGATGGTACTTATATTGTTCGTTGGGACTCGATATTGCTTGATGAGAATTTGACTTATGAGGAGGAGCCTATTGTAATTTTGGATAGGCAGGTTCGAAAGTTGAGGTCTAAGGAGATTGGTTCTGTGAAGGTGCAATGGAAGCATCATCCTGTTGAGGAGGCCGCTTGGGAGACTGAATCCAACACGTGTAGCCGATATCCTCAGTTGTTTGCTGAATCAGGTACTTTTCCGTTCCTTTCCCTTCATCGGTCGAGGACGAGCGATTGTTTAATTGGTATCTGATGTAATGACCCGCTTGGTTGTTATAGTCTTTTCGGCACTTTTTGACTTTTCCTCGAGCTTGTTAGCTCACTTGTGACCCGAGGGGACCGTTGACAGGCTTCCCAAGGTGTTTGGATATGATCTGGGAGACGTTTTGGGAAATTTGGACTTTAAGCGAAAAAGCGTTGACTCAAAGTTGAATTCTGGGTAAACGTACTTTTTTCGAGAATTCATATCCAGATGGTTATTTAGAATTTGTGTGCATATCTGGTTCGGTGCCCAATGCGCTCGGGTGCATTTTAGGACTTGGGTTGGGAAGTTGGATTAATGTATTGGGGGTTGCCTCGGTCAACGAGACTTCCGTTGGGAATTTCGAGGCCACCTGTACGTTCGTAGCATGTTTTTATGTGTGTCTGTGTATGTGGTATGTGAGCAGATGGCCTTGGGTGATAGTCGGGATTTCGAGATTGAGTTTGTGATTATTTGGGGAAATTCTGGTTCTGGTGCCCGCGATAGCGGCACCCCTATAGCGGTTGCCAGGCCGCTGAAGCGGCAATGTTTATTTGTGGCTGACCGTCATGGCGGTCTGAGTGGCCATCGAGGCGGGACCGTTGCAGCGGTCCCGTGGCCGCAGAAGCGCTATCAGGTAGGGATTATTTTATTAACTGAGTATCAAAAGTCCTAAGTCCCTCATTCTTTATTATTTCAACTTTAGAGTTCTTGAGAGCTTTTCAAGGTGATTCTTGGGGGGAACCTCTTGGTGGTAAGCTCTCCTATCCACTTTACTATTCCATTGTCCTTAATCACCCTAGAAATTCCTTTATCATGGTAGTTCATTAAGTGGTTGTTGATTAAAAGAGGGTTGCATGAGTTCTTCTTCCTAGGCTTCTAAACCTTGATTTGTTGGTTGTTAGCTATATTAAGCATGAAATTGATGACTAGCACCTATAATTGCATGATTTCTTCCTAATTAGTGGCTAAATTATGAGATTGAAAGTTAGGGTTTATACCCAAATTTGGGAGTTTTGCCTAGAATTCGAACTTGAGTAAATTGTTGGTTATTCTAACTTGATATTAATAAGAATTGATCACCTAGAGCTTTAATTTATGTTGGAACCTTTAGATTCCTAATTTCACCCTTCTAGTTCATAAAACCCATTCCATAGGTTGGGGATTTAGATCTTGATTAGAAGTAAGGTTTAATCGATGTTCTTCTTGATTCTAATTCCTTGATTTGAATATGCTTAGACTTTGTTTATCTCGAGGCTTAGAGAAAAGGAAAGGCTAAGGTGTGGTTGTGGAGACTTTGTTGTTCGGCCTTGCAGGTAGGTTACAGTTTACCCTATGGTAAGACTTCGTTTAGCGAAGCATATATTTAGACGATATTGTCGGAGAATGCATGTAAACCTTCGTGCATGAAGTTGGGTTGGATGTTGTCTTAGGTTGGGCCCTATTGTGTGTTAGCGTTAGCCACCCCGTTGTGTTGTGACTTATCTTGTTCTATTGTTGTTGGCTCGATGCCACATGGAGATAGTAGATATTGGAGACTATTGATATATCTTGATTATGATATTGTGTTATCTTACTTATTGTCGTTTGAGATGAGAATAGTAATTCTATTATGGCTTATTGTGTAGCCTTTTCATGATACTATTGGTGTGCCCATACGTGGTATTTTGATATTGATTTGATTATTGACATTGAACTCATACATTGCATGCATTCTCATCCTTCATGATATACTATTGATACATTAATGATACTTAAGGAAACACTGTTATGAGTTGGGTTCAGTTGGATGAGAATAATGTGAGGGCCGATGTCCGATGTTTATCCGGGAATTGAGGATGAGTGGTAGCGATTGCCGAGGTTGTTGCCGGAGTCGTGAGGTAGCTATTGCCTAGGTTGCTACCGGAATTGTGAGGTACATAGACTTCGCAGGTCTCCTATGGGTTGTGCTTCCGAGATGTGATGTTCCATCATCGGAGTACATGTGTACGGTGCATCTGCATTGCATTCACATCCCATACATTATTGCATTGCATTGTACTATGGCTTCTATTGTGATATTCTTGTGATGTACTTGTGATATACCGTTTTGGATTGATATATTGAGACTTGGCACATTTGGGTTTAGATGGTATAACATAGGTGATGATGTGTACTTGGTTATTTGCTCGTATTTGACTTATATCTTGTTGATTTACCTGTTTATCTTACTTTTTTGACTTGATATATGTTAGCTAATCTTACTCGGCCTATGATACCTACCAGTACTTATTGTTTGTACTAACCTACACTTGCTGCATTCTTATATGAATGCAGAGTTCCAGGTGGGTTCAACCTCTACATCTCGTGGCTGATAGTTGTTCAAGGATCTGCTGATTCGCGTCTTCAGGGTGAGCAGGGGGACATTCCCTGCCTGAAGATACCTCTATCTGTCATGTCTTTATTTCCCTTCTAAGGCATACTTTTGAGACTATTGATGTATTTTATTACTTTCAGATTTGTAGCATCTAGTTAGAGGCTCTTGTATGGTTAGACCAGACTCTGGGTGGGTTTGATTTATTTCCTTACTTCCGCATGTTTCTATATTATTATCGTCAGATTTACATATATTTATCTCTTCTGCTTATTTATTTATTTATTTATTTATTCATGATTTATAATTGTTGGGATAAGGGTTCGCCTACCGAGGTGGGAAAGGTAGGTGCCCGCACGACTTAGTGAAAATAGGTCGTGACATCAGGTCCATAAAAGCTGTCGGGGAATTGGTAATCCCAGAAAACATAACAAGGAACTCGTAATGACCGAGTCCTAAAGGTCTTCTTGGGAATATCCTTGGCCCTGATCTTCAACTGGTGATAGCCCGACCTCAAATTAATCTTGGAAAACGCGGAAGCACCCTGAAGCTGGTCAAACAGATCATCATTGCAGGGAATAGGATACTTATTATGAATGGTGACCTTGTTCAACTGGCGGTAATCAATACACATCCGCATCGGCCCATCTTTCTTTTTCACAAAACGTACGGGAGAGCCCCAAGGGAGACGCTCGGTCTAATGAAACCCTTGCTAAGAATGTCTCGCAACTGTTCCTTCAACTCTCTCAACTCAGCCGGTGCCATCCGATATGGCGGAATAGAAATAGGATGAGTTCCTGACACTAGATTAATGCAGAAATTGATATCACGATCGGGTGGCATACTCGTAAAGTCTGTAGGAAATACCTCCACAAACTCGCTTGCCACAGGAACAGACTCAAGTGATGGAGTGTTAGCACTGGTATCACGAATATGGGCCAAGTAGGCCAAACATCCTCTATCAACTAACTTCCTGGCTGAAAGGAATGAAATGATCTTCTTCGGGGGTCTACGAGTACCCTTCCACTCAAGTCTAGGAATACCCGGCATAGCTAGTATGACTGTCTTGGGTGACAGTCTAAAATCGCATGATAAGGAGACAACCAACTCATACGCAAGATTACATTGAAATCTACCATATCAAGAATCACCAAGTCTACCCACGTACCATAACCCATAAACGTAACTGTACAAGACCGATAGACTCGATCTACCAGAACAGAATCTCTAACAGGAGTAGATATATGAATAGGCACGTCAAGTAGATCACAAATCATATCCAAACCCATAGAGAAATATGTAGACACATAAGAGAAAGTAGAACCCGAGTCGAATAACACTGAAGCTGCCCGGTGACTGCCCGGTGACAGACTGAGATATTACCTGTGATAACAGTATCGAAAGCCTCAGCCTCTGGCCTGCCAGGGAAAGCGTAACAATGATCCGTCTGCCACCAGCCTGTGAACTTCCACCACCACCCTGACCTAATTGTGCTCCACCCCTATCGGGCTAATGTCTACCTCTACCTGATTGGGATCCTCCTCTACTATGCTGGGTGCCACCTTTACCAGATGTTTGGCCACCCCTCCCAAGCTGTGCAATGCCTCTACCATAAGATCTACACCCTCTAGCAGATGAAGCTGGAGCTTCGGGGGTTTGATACTGAGTACCCTGACCACTCTGTCTGAGTCGGGGATAGTTCATCTTGAAATGCCTCGGCTCACCACACTCATAACATACCTTGTCAAGCACAGGCTGCTAGACTAAAGCTGAAGAACTTGAATACCCACCACGATCAGAGAATCGGGAATACGAACCTACTGGTTGCCCTGAAGAATGACGACTGGGCCCTGAAGACCCTCCAACAGATGTTTGCATAGCTGACTGAATCGGGCGACCGGAATAGATCTGGGGAACTCTGCCCATATTGGCCCTGCCTTCTGGAGAGTGAATCACTAAAGCTGCCCCCTTTGCAGGCCCTCTTATCATCACCCTTACCAAAACTATCTTGTCTCACTAACTCAACTGTAGTGACATGATCCACTACATCCTAAAACGAAGCCCCTGTGGATACTAACTGAAGAGCTGACAACTGCAAAGCATTATTCATCCCCTTAACGAATCTCCTCACTTTCTACACCTCTGTGGGTAGCAACTGAAGCTCATACCTGGACAAGGAGTGAAAGTGAGCCTCATACTCAGCAATCGAAAACCCTCTCTGCTCAATATGACTGAACTCATCATACCTCTTATCTCTCAAATTACGCGTGACTTACTTATCCAAAAAGCTCTGGTAAAACTGAGTCCATGTCAACAAAAGCAACCTAGCTGGTCTACACTCTACCTACGCTCTCCACCAAAGCTTGTAATCACCCAATAACTGAAAAGTCAAAAACTTAACCTCATAGCTGTCTACCGCCCCCATCTTGTGGAGCCTGTCATGACAATCGATGATAATTCATAAGCATCCTCTTTCTGGGTGCCGTAGAAGATGGGAGGCTTCATCTTGGTGAACTTCCAACACAAATCATGCTCTTCCCCGGTCATCACCAGGCCTGCCACAGGCCTACGGAAAAGGTCCGGTCCAGGAATCTCGTCCATACATGGAGCCACAGCTGCAGCAGGCTGCACCCTTAGAGCACGAAATCTCTCAGGAATCTGCTCAGCCAATCTCACCCCCTGACCATCTGGGGTAGCCTGTAACACTCCTGCCTGAGTCAATCCTTCAAGCAGGTTCATCACACGAACCAAAGCATCAGACAACACTGGAGTAGCTATAATATCAGGCTGAGCTGGTGCTGCTTCCAACTCCTCCTTATCATCATGACCCGCCGGTGGCTCGGGAGAGACTGATCTAATGCGGGCCCCTAGCCTAGCCCCTACCACGTGCTGCGACCGTCACTGGTGCCTCCTAGACGGAGAAAACAAATACCAATTTAAACCAACTAGATACCAATTAGAATCAAGTAGCACGAAAGGAAGAAAGAACAGAGTTTTCCTAGTGTCCCATAGCCTCTCGAAATTAAGTACAGACATTTCCGTACCGATCCAAAGACTGTACTAGGCATGTTCTTGTACTGGTGAGATTGGTGAACCTAGGGCTCTGTTACCAACTTGTCACGACCAAAAATATAGTCGGGATGGGACCTACACTAAACCCCTGGTGGGCGAACCATCCCCTTAACTAATTACTTATTTAATTACGAAAAGACTTAACTAACAAGATCAAATGATGATACGTCTAAGTCAATACCATAAATATAAAGTGCAAAAGATACTGAGTCATAATATAATCCCTAGAAATGAAGTCACCATACAAGAACAACTAATCAACTATGTCTAAAAGTAAATATATATGTCTGAAAAACACATGAAAATGTCTAATTGTCACACCCTAATCTTATTAGGGTGTGATGGGCACCCGACCCTTACTTAGGGCCGAGCGAACCCTCAGACTCTTATTACATACAAAATCTTTTGGACTTTTTAAACCAAGTAAAGATGAAATACATAATAAGCTTTCAAAAACATTCTTTTTCTTGCTTTCAAATCATATAAAATCTATAATCAAATATAACTTATATCATAATACAAATAACGCATCGGCTGATGGAGCCGCTTGCAGAACTGACAACCAATACCCACGACACTGTCTGCAAAGTCTCTAACATTCATCAGAAACCATGACACGTACACTCTGACTCGGCAATTCTCCAGAAGCAAATGGAGCTTGCCATCTTCGCTGGAACATCTTCTATAATGTCTTCAACTCATCTGGGAGTACCTGCGCGGCATGAAACGCAGCCCTCGAAGAAAAGAGGTCAGTACGGAAAGTGTACTGAGCATGTAAGGCAAGAGGTACAGTAAACAGAATCATAATCGGAATCAGGAGTACAGAAGTATAACAGACAGATGATATCATATGTCAGAAGGGATATAGAACGTACAGATTGCCAAAACGCTTACTTTCCAAACACAGATCATGTATGTCAGAACCATATATCACTATGCATATGACGTGCCCCGGCCCTCCCGTGAGGGACGCGGTAAATCATATATATCATGTAAACATATAACGTGCCCCGGCCCTTGGTGAGGGACGCGGTGGATCATATATCATGTATGCCAATGTCATGAATCATATATGCATGTAACGTGCCCCGGCCCTCCCGTGAGGGACGCGGTAAATCATATATCATGTAAATATATAATGTGCCTCGGCCCTTCATCAAGGGACGCGGTAAATGAAATCATGTATACCAATGTCATGTATCATGTATGCATATAACGTGCCCCGACCCTCTTTTGCGGAACGCGGTGAGCAAATCATGTGCCATCCTGGCCACCGCCCCGTCATCACATCATACATATATAACGTGCCCCAGCCCTCGGTGAGGGACGCGGTATTACATGCCCCGGTCCGCAAGTGAGAGGGACGCGGTGAACAATGCAGAGGAGTACGCACGAGAACATACCCTGGCCCGGGCTCAGTGAAATCCAAACGGAGGCTTGCACGAACAGAATAATGCGAAACCATGTACACGTAAATCAAGACCCGAAATACAAACATACTTATATACAAACATACTTATCGACATTTGAAGGCCCAGAAACAAGTTTCGGGTTAATCAGAATTAGTATACGAAAGTTTGAAGTACAGAACGCTCTATAAGCGTTTCAGAAGCCATTTTTTGGAAAATCAAAGTTGTAATCATGTCAAGTACCTTTCGGACATCGCTATGGATCAAATCAAATAGAACTTTTGGAATCATGCGTACGTATCAAAGTATGTCAAAGACTCGGTGGGATAATCGAACGTGCTAGCATTTAATAATCAAACTTTAGTCATATCAATATACCGACATCATATATCATATACGTATATAACAGATTCATACGTGCATACCCATAGGATATCATACAATGTGTTGCTGCGGAACGTGCAGCCCGATCCATAGATATAACGTATTAGTGCCGAGGAACGTTCGGCCCGATCCGAGACTATGTGCAAAAGTTAAAAACATTAGTACTCATAGAATCATTTTAAGGACATGAATTCTTATACTTAGCTTATTATCCAATTATGTGATAATCTTAACCATACTACGAATGCCCATATCGATAGACCATAGGAATCGTAGACAAACTCGGAACTTATCAAATAGAGCTTCGGAATCGTGAATACGTATCGAGACCATATGAAGCGGCTTATGGAGGTCAAAGATACTAGCCACCCTAATGGCTCTAAGAGTAGGAATTTCTTTGAAATCATACATATACGTTATGTGTTCATTTCATGAAGGTCATGCCCAAAAAAAAAAAAAGGTAAGCCTTACATACCTGTGCCACGACCAACTAGGTACGCTTATTTGTCCAAACTTGTTAGTCTACATACAAAAGAATTCACATGATCATTAGCTTTTATCGTCATTCACTTGTCTTAACTTCTCATATAAATTCGCTTATATCCTGCCGAAATTTCGGCAGCATCTCCCCTGTAAATACATCATCCCCGAGAGTCTACTCGGCTAAATCATCAACAACAAACCCGAGAATGGAACTCGGCCAAAATTATCAACAATAATACCAACAATCATATCTCCAACTTCAACAATTTATTCAAAAGACAATCCAACATTAGTAGCTCCTTTTACACAATCCAACAACATTTCATTTATATTCAATTCACAATTGTTCACACATTCAAATACTAATCTGAAGCCATTCAAACAATATTCAAGAACATTTCAAACAATCCGCACAATATTCAAAATAATCTCACCATTATTCCACTCTACCCGAAAGCTTCCATTTGCAACAAGAACAAGAACAACACATTCTCTTTATGCTAGATTCATAAATTATACCACAATCCACCTGTTACGATACCATTCATACAAATGCAAGAAACTATGTTATCAATGTACTAACTTCCACAATAGCTCACAAACGATTTCAACTCCAAAATATTCCATAGAACAACCCACACATTATTCTCCAAATTTTCCAACCAACCAATTCGCGATATAACTATTTAATAATTTTTATTTTCGTAAAGAAGTCGAAATTAATACTAACAACATCAGTAACAACATCCTCCACATTCTACAAGCTAACTACATTTATTTTCATCCAAAATTCTCTTCAAATCTCATTCCATAATTCACAATGCCAACGGACGAATTTATATCGCTATTTTCTCGTTCTAATCCGTTAAAACTTTAAATAAACTTGTTAGCAATGAAAATGAATCTTATCCATACCTTAAGCATTCAGCCACCACGTTATCACCCTCCTCCTTGGTTGATTTTTAGCTCAAATTGAAGACAACGCAGCGTACAACACTTTTCCCTTCATGGGCTTCGGGATTCGGGGCTCGTATTTTGATCAAAATTGGTTTTTCTTCTCCAAGGCCTTTTTTCTCTACCTCTCCAGAATTTTCTGGTTGTTCCAGGTCTTAAAATAAGGAGGGAAGGGCTGAAATATCACTTAAATAACATGGGTCATGGGCCTAACCCGGTTCGGCCCGAGTTGGGCCTAGCCCACTGACCTTTCGACCTTAAAACGTCCATATCTCCTTGTACCGACGTCACCTGCGAACCCACAACCTATGGTTGGAAAGCTAATTCAATAATATACAACTTATATTTCTTGGTATTTTTCCAAATTCCAAACTTATAATACCGTGTTTTCCCCTCGAAGTCAGGTCACCCGAAAACGTTTTCTTAAAAATATTCGTTTGGAGGGCTTCCACTGTGATTTGGCCCAAGGGCCCTTCGTGAGTTGTGTTTAACTTTACATATGTGATTCATATAACTTGTCACATGTTCCAAAAAAAAATTGACGTGTGGGCCCCACCTCAGCTTACAATTAATCCGACGTTCAAAAATACGAGATACAACACTATCAACGTGAGTTTAAATTATGTAGCAACAACATGATTGTCAATTTTTTTGAGGAAGCACGTGTCACGCTCATGCTCTGAAAATGCGGGGTATAACAGAAATAGTAGTAGACAAATAGAAAGGAACTCCAGGGTTGCATGGTAGGTAGGTAGCTCACCCTCGGAATCTTGGCAGCAAAGAGCCTCAAGGCTAGAAATGGGGTCTGGAAGAAGGTTCTGCCTCAAAATCTGCACTCAGGAAAAGTGCAGCAAGAGTAGTATCAGTACACACACGTACCGGTAAGCATCATAGGCTGACTAAGTTTATTTTACCATATAAGCACAAAATCAACAAGATAAATAGATAGGCACAAATAACCACACAGGTCATAGAAGATCGTACGACCAAATCATCGCCTAAGGTGAAGCACCTAATACAAGTCTGCCAAGTTTCCAATATTGCCTCAAAGTAACCACAATCATGAATACAACAAACAAATCTAGTCAATCGATGTAAAATATGATGATGATATATGCAATGCAATGAAATGGACGTCATGTAATGCAATGGCCTATACTCACTCTGTACGCACATGCTCCGGGCGGAATATCGACGTCTCGACAGTCATGACCCTCAGGGGACCCATGGCGTCCCTGTACCACTCGCTCTAGAATGTCCCATCGGATCACGAGCACGCATATATTCCGCTCCGGAACAACCTCGGATCGCGGATTCACATAATGCTTTCATCAAAAGTGTCACATTTTCTTGCATAGTTGCTATAAATCTTTCATCATCAGTACCACATTTCTTTCATCAAATCACTTCCACACTATTTCTATCATGTATGAGTGTATGAATACAAGAATGCTAAATCAAATGCAATCAATGCCAATGAACATGCTATAAAAGTCACAAACACCATAAGCCACATCAAGACTCGCATAAATCACAAAAATCATGGAAATGAAATCAACATCAAGTTTCAATCACCATAGTAAATCTATCACATCACACTACTCCAATCATATAACCAAATACACCACATGTCACAATAAGTAAAATAACGGCGACAAGCCCACATAATAAGAAAATATACCAACCTAATTTTATATCCATCCCAACATCCTGTCCGAAGACCTAATATGCTTTCTTCCGTCAATTCTACGCATACATACATTTCACTAATCAAAGTCTAACTAAAGTAAGCCGTAACCTACCTCAAATGCTGAATTGGTGCCACGAACTACTCCACCTGGGCCTTCCATTTCCGAAGCGCCTCAAAAGATCGAAGTCTAACAATTACCAATTCTAGGTAAGTAAATGACCACAGAATGTTCAACTATTCAGAAAACAATCGGGTGTGAAAGTTACCCAAAATCCCCAAAATACACCTAATGAACCGCAAGGGAAAAATCGAAAATTAAGGGCGAAATTACATTACTCAAGGTCTAGATAGTCATTAACCTTAATTTCATGGAATTCTGACCACAATTGGTCCTTCAATTTCATCAATTACACCAAAATCCCCAATTTTGAAAGGAACCCTAATTTCATAATTTGAATTCTTGAAGCAAAGGGAGATTTAAGCCTAGAGTCTAATTACCTCATGATTAGATTATAGAAAAAAGTGATCAAATCAATCAATACTTAATTAGATCAAGGGTTTTAAATCAAAAGTCTAGGTTTCCATAACCCATCTTCCCCATAGTTCATTAACCACCATGGATGCTAATAAATCAAGAATAAATGATAGAATAAGGCACAAAGACTTACCCCAAGATGATAGCACCAACACTTCTTCAGAATTCGACCACACACTCCCTTGGATTAGGTATACGGTGAATGGGAATAATGATTCAAAGTTGGGGAATGAAATAAGGTTTCTGATTCAGTGATCTTCGCTGGGGCGAATGAAGTCTCGCTTCCGCGATCTCACCTCAGTGGATACTCATCTGCTAGGGCGGACATCATTAAATGACTCAGCTTTTTGCTCCTGCAGGCTGAGTCCCACTTGGGCGAACCTACTCCCGCCCGGGCGAGACATCAGAAGCTAGAAAATTCTTGTTTTACCATGTTTCAACCCAAAATCCTGACATCCATCCGAGACCCCTCAGATACAAACCAAATATGGAGACATAAGTAAAAATATGTTGCGAACTCATCCGTGACCTCGGAATTCCCAACAAAGGTCACCTTAACTCGGTTAACCCCTAAACGACTGAAATCAAGTTT
The DNA here is from genome assembly GCF_019175385.1 of Lycium barbarum. Lineage (NCBI taxonomy): Eukaryota > Viridiplantae > Streptophyta > Magnoliopsida > Solanales > Solanaceae > Lycium > Lycium barbarum. The sequence goes on along the minus strand of NC_083347.1, from coordinate 44,209,099 downwards.
CCAACCAAGTACCCAAAATTCCCCCCAAATGCCTTGGGAACCAACCTGCCAACCCACCAAGTCATAAACGACCCTCCGGTCCTCACAGAATAAAAAAAATTCGTTTACCCAAAAGTCAACTATAGGTCAAATGTTTTCACTTAAGGGTTATAATTCTTTCAACTTTCACTAGAAAAGCCCAAATACCTCAAAAACTGGGTCTACGGGGGTAATATGGTCAAACCATGTAAAATGATTGAACGGATCTTTACACCTCGGCGATCCGAATTGGTTTTGAGGGAATTAGAGGATTAAAGTGAAAAAAACCGTTGACCAATAGATGACTTTTGGGTAAACAAACCTTTTTGGAAATTTTATCGATTCCATGAGGGTCGAAGAGTCGTTTATAACTTGGTCGGGTGATTGGTTCAGTTCTCAAGGCACTTGGGAGCGTTTTGGGTCCTTGGTTGGAAACTTAACTTTAGGGGTTGTCCGAGTCAAGATGACCTCCGTTGGAAATTACGAGGGCACGGGTAGATTCATAGAATGTTTTTATGTTGATATCCATAAATCGTTTGTATCTGGGGGGTCTCAGATGAGTGTCGAGTTTTGGGTTGGACTTGGTGAAAAACCAGATTTTTTTGTTGGTTTATGATGTCCCGCTTCTGTGGGACTGCTCATACGGGACTTTACTCGAAGACGCGAAGTAGTGATGTATTGAGTGACTCTGCGGAGGTGAGTCCGCATCTGCCGACAAGGTGTCCGCGGATGCGAAAATCGCTGAATCAGAAAACCCTTTTTATTTCCAAACTTCAAATCATTCCTTCTATTCACCAAAGTCATATCCTAGAGAGTATTGTGGGAGAAATTGAAGTGGTTTTGGGTGATTTCATCTTGGGGTAAGTTCCCTTACTTTCTCTTGTAATTTAATTATGGTTTAGGATTAGATTTCATGCTAGCTTCATGACTTAAGATGGGGAAGAGGTGTTAGGAACCCTAAATTATTTTTATGATTCCTTTCAATTCTAATGAGTTTTATGGGAAGGTTTCTTAATTTCTAAGCTTCTAATCATTGGGGATTTAGATGCTAAGTTGAATCTCTTATTAATTTCAAGGGTTTGAATATATGGAATTTGGGGTTTTTCTATTATTGATGAAATTAATGCTAACTGGGGACAAATTGATTTTGATGATTAGTAATTGAACTTCTTGAGCTTTGGATTGACCTTTTTCAACTCTTAGTTTCCTATTTTACCCTTGTGGGCCCGGGGTCACTTTTTAGGGTTATTTTGTGGTTTTTCCGAAAGCATAGTTGTATTTATATCATTAGATTTGTAGTCTAATGTAGATTATTTAATTTCTAAATTTTGAGCATTCGGAGGCAATCCGGAAGGGGAAGGCACAGATTTGAGAAGTTTGAGGCTCATGCTCGGCTTTGAGGTAGGTTACGGCTTATCTTCTTAGACTTTGATTAGCGAATCCCATGTGTTATGTAGTTGTTGACGGGGAAAGCATGATAGGCCTTCGGTCATGGTTGTGGTGTTAAATCCACTAGGTTAGTATGATTTCTGATTATGTGGGCTTGTTGTCGTTCTTTATGCAATTATTGACATGTGGTGTACTTGACAACGTGGTTGTGGTGATGTGGGATGTATTGATTCTATTTGTTGTGATAGGATTGATTATCTGATACGTTTCCATGGTAGTTTTGGTGATTCGTGCAAGGATTGAATTGGCTTTATGATATTTGTGAATTCCATATCATATTCATTGGCATTCATTACATCTGATCCCACATTCTTGCATTCATATATTCATACATAATGGACGAGTTTTGGAAACAGATTAAAATTGGAAAGAAAGAGAAAGATGAAAGTAACATATGATTATTGCTATGGTCCGAGGTTTGTACCGAATATATGTTGATAGAGCCATGGCCTGTAGTCCGTCCTAGGTGGCTAGTACATGGACGCCGCTGGTTCGCTGTTACATCTCGAAAATTTTAGATTGTTGCCTTGTGAGTAGGCTAACGTGAGCTTAAGGTGATTATGAAACCCTTACGAGATTAAGGAAAGTATTAAATAGCTTTAAGTGCATACTATAAGATTTTGAAGTCATATGAATGTGTGAGATTTAGTTTGTTGGAGAAAGTGAAATGTAAGTCGTGTTCGGAAAGGTTTTCGCTATAATTTAGCTAATACGTATTTAGTAATGTCTTGAGAGGCAGTTATAGGGCCTATTGTATGGTTAATGAAGTGTTATATAAGTGCCAAGAAGGTTCCACGAGGATTGGAAGTCAAACGAATCAACGAGAGAAAGTTTCGGATAACTGGGAGTTATACGACCACTTATATGGTCCATATAACTTTATACGGTCCGTAAAAGGAGGGTCCGTATAACATGATCTTTACAGAAAGGGATGTTTCCATGGTGGTGTTGTACGGTCCACTTATACGGACCGTATAATATTATACGGACCATATAAGTTGTCCGTATAAGTCCATCGGACAGCTTTTTAACTTTTGTACAAATAGATGACCCTTGTTCTTTTATTTCATTTTCTCACATTTCCACAAGTCTTGAGAGCTCCAAACCCTTCTCCAAGCATATTCCACTCTAACCCAAGAGAAAACAAAGATCAAGAGGCAAGAATCAAGATATCCATGTGTTAGAAGCCTTGCTAGGGTTAGTAGACAACAAACAATTCTTGGGTATTGAAGCTAGGGTTTTCATATAAGTTGATAGGTGCTCCAAAGATCATTCTTATGAGATAAAAGGTCAGTTTTCGTGCTTATTTCATTTTATCATTAATGCTTGGTTGTTGAACAACTTGGGTAGAAGAAGAAAGTAGAAAATGAGGTGGAAATGTGGCTTTTATGATGTTTTTGAGTAGTAAGCTAACTTGAGTCATGATTCTTAGTATGATATGGGTATAATCTTGTTATGGAAGGTAATAATAGTGATGAGGAAGCATTGTATGAAAATGTGCTAAGAATGGGTGTGAAGTTGTTAGTATAAGTTGAGCCGAAGAATGAATTTTGAAAGCTTAATGGAATGTGATTACTTGATTATGTTATTGTGGTTGTTTGGGAGTTGTTTTGTAATATGGTGGAAGTTGACGAGATAGGGGAAATGCCGCCCAATTTTCATTAGATCATGAATTATTCTAATTTGAATTTAAGAGTATCATTAAGGCTTGACTATGGTATGAATCCTTCTAAATGTAGATTGTTCAAGCTTCGACGGCGAACGTTAATTAGTTAAGAAGACAAAGAGGTATGTAAGGCTAACCCTTCTTTCTTAAGGCATGATCCCATCGTTGTAAACCTTTATGTGAATTTCATATTGTCTTCCAAGATGACTTCATTCTTAGAGTCACTAAAGCTCATGATTCTTGATATTGTCACGATACCATTAGTCTCATTCTATGATAGTTGATCCCCCAAGGAAGGATATAATGAAAATTATCATGATGATGAGGACGTTGAGGATGCCTATGTACTCCTATATATATATGTCTAAGTATGACTATTAAGAACACCGAGCTTAGATGGCCAGGTATGATACCAATCGCGCGCGCACCACTGCAGTAGGATACGGATGACACTGAGCCATGGTAGGGCCAGGTATGTATGACCTCGAGCCTTGTCATGGCCGGGTATGTGGACCACCGAACCTTCATGGTCGGTTATGGTACTAACATATAAAATTAAGCATTAGAAATGGAGGGTCCCTATTAGAAACAAGTAAGTAAACATGGTGATTGCTACTAGATATACAAAAGGCTCTATTATCTCATGACTCTTCTATCTTACGTTATTTCTTTTGCTTCCATTATGATGTTGATTATGCTTTACATACTTAGTACATTATTCGTACTGACGTCCTTTTGTTTGTGGACGCTGCGTCATGCCCACAGGTGGACAGGGAGACAGACTTGATCCGTAGATTACTTGTTCAGGGACTGCATAGAGGAGCTCTATTTGATCTGGAGCTGCAGCTGTTGGTATTAGTCTTTTGTGTACATACATATGGGCATGGCGGGGTCCTGTCCCGTCTATATGATGTTACATACACTCTTTAGAGGCTCGTAGACAGTTGTGTATAGTTAGATGTCTTTTTGCCTTGTCGGCTCATATTTTGTATATTATTTTGTTAGCCTCGTCGGCTTGCGTATATGGATATGGGCATAGTTGTTGATCATGATATAAATATGTCGTTGCCTAATGAGACTAGTATTATTGATGTATATAAATCATGCGTAGGCCATGTGGCTCACCCCGATGTAAATGTGAACGTACGATAAGAGGTGCCGGGGTGGGTTAGCACCGGGTGCCCGTCATGGCCCTCCGGTTGGGTCGTGAAAAAAGTGGTATCAGAGCAGTTCTGTCCTAGGGGGTGTCTACGAGCCGTGTCTAGTAGTCTTGTTTATGGGTGTGTTACGAGCCACACTTATAAACAGGAGGCTGCAGACATTTTTAGGAATGAATGACCTTCTTTCTTCATAGATCGTGCGATAGAGCCATGATATAAGGATTTCTCTTTCCTTAACCATGTATTATGTCTTTCAGAAATGCCTGTAAAGCGAAAAGCTACGGCAGCCCAAAAGGGCAAGACAATGGCAGAAAAACGGGCTGTAAGAGTACTGCCAACGGATATAGAGGAAGGTGAGTCCCAGAATACGGCTCAATCTCAGTCCTCTCGCTCATTGCTTATTTCTGAGGGGCATGAGGGAGCCTCAGCCCCAGCTCCTCCACCAGATGCTTCGGGCCAAGATGTGAAAGAGGCCATTCATTTACTTACTCAGTTGGTTGCCGCTCAAACTCAGCGGCAAGGTACAAGTCAAGGTGATAGGGTTGTGAGTGCAAGGGCCCGTGATTTTATTAGCTTGAACCCTCTGGAGTTTTTTGGGTCAAAGCCGGATAAGGACCCTCAAAACTTTATTGATGGGATGTTGAGGACATTTCGGTTAATGCATGCTTCGGACATTGAATCGGTAGAGTTAGCATCCTATAGATTGCGGGATGTCGCGGTTCATTGGTATATGGTTTGAATGGATTCAAGGGGAGTTGATGCGCCTCCCCCGGTATGGCAAGAATTTGTTGATGCTTTCCTACAACATTATTTGCCTCCAGAGGTTCGGCGGGCTAAGGCCGATAAGTTTTTGAATCTTAAGCAAAGAAGCGTGAGTGCTTTATAATATAGTCTCCGCTTCAATTCCATAGCTAGGTATGCTCCGGCCATGGTAGCGGGTATGGGTGATCAAGTGCCCCGATTTGTGAGCGGCTTAGGGCCACATTTGATGGATAAGTGCTTGACTGCGCCTCTTCAGGACAATATGGATATTTCTTGCATTCAAGCCCATGCCCAGAATTTGGAGGAAAGCCAACAACCACGAAGAGGCGAGCGTGAGCTTGACAGAGGTTACAACAAGAGGGATAGATCTTCGGGTCCGACTGGCGAGTTTAGCGGAAGGAAAAGACAGCAATTTTCTAGGCATTCAGGCCATCCTATGACTAGTGCACCTCCACTGTTTACGGGCCAGAGATTTGATAGATCTACTCACTCTAGGCCGAGTCAGAATTTTAGGGCTGCAGGTTCTCATTTCAGAGGTGACTCGGGTCAGGCAAGGCCACCCGTGCCATAATGTTCTCACTGCGGGAAGTTACATTGGGCCAGTGTCGACTAGGGTCAGATGTTTGCTATGCATGTGGTCGATCGGGCCATATCATGCGTGATTGCCCCTCGATTGGTGGTAGGGGTAGGATCCAGCCTTCAGGGTCAGCAGTCGGGTCTGCATCATCTATACGCCCTCTGGTGCAAGGTTCGCAGGCGCCGATCAGCCGTGGTAGAAGTAGAGGAGGAGCTCCTAGTTCTAGTAGTCCCCAGCATCGTATTTATGTTTTGGCTGGACGGTAGGATCTTCAGTCTTCCCTGGATGTCGTCACAGATATATTGTTAGTATATTCTCTTGATGTATATGCTTTGATAGATCCCGGTTCCACACTGTCATATGTTACTCCATATGTTGCGGGTCGATTTGGGGGCAAACCGGAGCCAATCAAACCTTTTGAACTAGTTGAGTATACAAAAACTGTGTAGTTGTGATTTGTGACCATCGTACTATGGCCGATTTACATGAGTTGAAAATGGTGGACTTTGATGTTATCATGGGCATGGATTGGTTGGCTTCTTGCTATGCCAATGTGGATTGTAGAATGAAGATAGTTCACTTCCAGTTTCCGGGAGAATCAGTTTTGGAATGGAAAGGAAATACAGCGTCCCCGAGAGGTAGGTTTATTTCCTATCTCAAGGCAAGCAAAATGATTGCTAAAGGTTAGTTCAAGTCGAAGATGTAGAAGCTAAATCGCCAACTTTTCAGTCTGTCCCCATAGTGAATGAGTTTCCGGATGTATTCCCGGATTTGCTTCCAGGCCTCCCTCCTGAGCGGGAGATTGATTTTGCTATTGATGTGCTACCGAATACCAAGCCCATATCTATTCCTCCCTATAGGATGGCTCCCGCAGAGTTGAAAGAGTTGAAGGAGCAATTAAAGGACTTGCTTGAGAAAGGCTTTATTAGGCCTAGTTCCTCCCTGTGGGGAGCACCCGTGTTGTTTGTGAGGAGGAAAGATGGCTTCTTTCGAATGTGCATTGACTACAGAAAACTGAATAAAGTGACGATCAAGAACAAATATCCGCTTCCAAGGATTAATGACTTATTTGACCAATTACAAGGTGTCAAATGGTTTTCAAAAATAGATTTGAGATCCGGGTATCACCAGGTCAGAGTTCGGGAGAAAGATATTCCTAAGACAGCCTTCAGAACAAGATATGACCATTTTGAGTTCTGGGTAATGTCGTTTGGGCTAACTAATGCACCGACAGTATTCATGGATTTGATGAACAATGTTTTCAGGCCTTTTCTAGATTTATTTGTGGTCGTATTTATTGACGACATTCTGGTATATTCTAGATTCGAGGCAGAGCATGCGGATTATTTGCGTACTGTCCTTAAGATTCTCCAGACTCGAGAGTTATGTGCAAAATTTTCGAAGTGCAAGTTTTGGTTGAAATCAGTGACCTTCTTGGGGCATATTATTTCAGCCGATGGTATTCGGGTAGATACCCAAAAGATTGAGGCCGTGAAAACTTGGCCAAGGCCTACAACACCTACGGAGGTTCGTAGTTTCCTTGGTTTAGCAGGTTACTACAGGAGGTTTGTAGAAGGCGTCTCTTCTATTTCTGCACCACTCATGAAGCTGACCCAAAAATCAGCCAAATTTCAATGGACAGATGCTTGTGAACGTAGTTTCCAAGAGCAAAAGAATAGATTAACTTCTACCCCAGTCCTAACACTTCCAGTGCGATCGGAAGGTTATGTTGCCTATTGTGATGCTTCAGGCGTTGGGTTAGGCTGTGTGTTAATGCAACATAGTAAGGTGATTGCGTATGCTTCAAGACAGTTGCGAAAATATGAGAAAATTTATCCGACCCATGATCTTGAATTGGCTGCAGTGATTCATGCATTGAAGATGTGGAGACATTATTTGTATGGCGTCCATGTTGATATTTATACAGATCATAAGAGCCTCCAGTATATTTTCAAGCAGAAGGAATTGAATCTACGGCAACAACGATGGTTGGAATTGTTGAAAGATTATGATGTCAACATCCTATATCATCCCGGGAAGGCGAACGTTGTGGCTGATGCACTTAGTCGCATATCTATGGGAAGTTTATGCGATGTTCAGCCAGAGAAAAGAGAGATATCTCGTGAGCTCCAGCAGTTAGCTAGCCTAGGAGTTCGAGTAGTGGACTCAGGCAATATGGGAGCTACCATTCAGAATTCAGCGGTCTCGTCGCTAGTAGTTGAAGTGAAGGAGCGTCAATACGAAGATCCCATGCTAGTTCATTACAGAAATACACTCCCTCAGAATAAAAAGTCATCCTTTAAAATTTTTAGAGATGGAGTTCTCCGATGCCGAGGCAGGTTATGTGTTCCTAATGTTGCAGGATTACGCCACCAAATATTGAGAGAAGCCTATTGTTCCTGTTATTTCTTTAACCCCGAAACAACGAAAATGTATCATGATCTTAAATCTATATATTGGTGGAATGGAATGAAGAAGGACATAACGGAATTTGTAGCTCAATGTACTAATTGCCAGCAGTGAAAATAGGGCACCAAAAGCCCAGCGGATTGTTACAAGCTATAGAAATTCCGACCTAGAAATGGGAAGTAATTAATATGGATTTCATTGCAGGCTTACCCCGTTCTCGACATAAGTATGATTCTATATGGGTGATTGTAGATAGACTCACGAAGTCAGCTCATTTCTTACCGTTCAGAACTACATATGTAGCAGAAGATTATGCAAAGCTTTATGTCAAAGAGATAGTGCGACTCCATGGTGTTCCAGTATCTATTATTTCTGATGGAGGGACACAGTTTACGACTAATTTCTGGAAAACCTTCCAAGAAGGTTTGGGGACTCAAGTGAGTCTTAGCACGATATTTCACCCACAGACTGATGGGCAAGCCGAGCGCACCATTCAGACCCTTGAGGATATGCTACGGGCATGTATATTGGATTTTGGAGGTAGTTGGGATGATCACGTACCGCTTATTGAATTTGATTATAACAACAGTTATCATTCTATCATCCAAATGGCTCCGTATGAGGCTTTATATGGGCGCAAGTGTAGATCTCCAATTGGGTGGTTCGAAGTAGGAGAGGGTAAATTGATAGGGCCGGACTTGGTCCAGCAAGCTCTAGAGAAATTCAAGCTTATACAGGATCGATTATTAACAACTCAGACTCGTTAGAAATCCTATGCAGATAATCGTTGAAGGGACTTAGAGTTCCAAGTGAAAGATTGGGTATTCTTTAAAGTGTCGCCAATGAAGGGTGTCATGAGATTTGGCAAGAAGAGCAAGCTTAGTCCCCGATACATTGGACCTTATGAGATTATACGCAAGGTAGGCCAAGTGGCTTATGAATTGAATCTACCTCCTGATTTGGAGTCAGTTCACCCAGTCTTCCATGTATCGATGCTGCGTAAGTGCATTGGAGATCCTTCCAGAATTGTACCAATAGATGATGTCCAAGTTACTAAACAATTGTCTTATGAAGAAGTCCCCATTGCCATTCTAGATAGGCAAGTACGGAAGCTCAGAACCAAAAAGGTAGCTTCGGTTAAAGGTTTATGGAGAATTAATAATAGAGAGAAGATGACTTGGGAAGCAGAAGAAGACATGAAGTTCAGGTACCCGCATTTATTTCCACCTCCAGAGGAGACTCAGGCAGATGCACCATTGTCCTCAAGTATGTAGTGCTTACCTTGATGCTTTCCTGGTCGTATGTGGCCATGGTTGTTGATGTTATTATTGTAGCCGTATGAGGTGATATATTTTGGGTTGCTGTGACAGGATGGTAGTGCAATATTATAGGGGAAACTCTGGCGAATTGTTTTTATAGAATTCCCAAGAACCAAACATTCGAGTACGAATGTTCCTAAGGGGGAAAGAATGTTACATCTCGGAAATTTTGGATTGTTGCCTTCTGAGTAGGCTAACGTGAGCTTAAGGTGATTATGAAACCCTTATGAGATTAAGGAAAGTACTAGACAGCTTAAAGTGCACACTATAAGATTTTGAAGTCATATGAATGTGTGAGATTTATTTTTTTGGAGAAAGTGAAATGTAAGTCGTGTTCGGAAAGGTTTTCGCTATAATTGAGCTAATACATATTTAGTAATTTCTTGAGGGGCTGTTATAGGGCCTATTGTATGGTTAATGAAGTGTTATATAAGTGCCAAGATGGTTCCACGAGGATTGGAAGTCAAACGAATCAACGAGAGAAAGTTTCAGATAACTGGGAGTTATACGACCACTTATACGGTCCGTATAAGGAGGCACCGTATAACATGATCTTTACATAAAGGTATGTTTCCATGGTGGTGTTATACGGTCCACTTATACGGACCGTATAATATTATACGGACAGTATAAGTCCTTCGGGCAACTTTTTAACTTTTGTATAAATAGATGACCCTTGTTCTTTTATTTCATTTTCTCACATTTCCACAAGTCTTGAGAGCTCCAAACCCTTCTCCAAGCATATTCCACTCCAACCCAAGAGAAAACAAAGATCAAGAGGCAAGAAGCAAGATATCCATGTGTTAGAAACCTTGCTAGGGTTAGTAGACAACAAGAAATTCTTGGGTATTGAAGCTGGGGTTTTCAGATAAGTTGATAGCTGCTCCAAAGATCATTCTTATGAGATAAAAGGTTAGTTTTCATGCTTATTTCACGTTATCATGAAAGCTTGGTTGTTGAACAACTTGGGTAGAAGAAGAAAGTAAAAAATGAGGTCTAAATGTAGCTTGTATGATGTTTTTGAGTAGTAAGCTAACTTGAGTCATGATTCTTAGTATTATATGGGTATAATCTTGTTATGGAAGGTAATAATAGTGATGAGGAAGCATTGTATGAAAATGTGCTAAGAATGGGTGTGAAGTTGTTAGTATACGTTGAGTATGAGAATGAATTTTGAAGGCTTAATGGAATGTGATTACTTGATTATGTTATTGCGGTTGTTTGGGAGTTGTTTCGTAATATGGTGGAAGTTGATGAGATAGGGGAAATGCTACCCAGTTTTCATTACATCATGAATTATTCTAGTTTGAATTTAAGAGTATCATTAAGGCTTGACTATGGTATGAATCCTTCTAAATGTAGATTGTTCAAGCTTCGACGGTGAACGTTAATTAGTTAAGAAGACAAAGAGGTATGTAAGGCTAACCCTTCTTTCTTAAGGCATGATCCCATAGTTGTAAACCTTCATGTGAATTTCATATTGTCTTCCAAGATGACTTCATTCTTAGAGTCACTAAAGCTCATGATTCTTGATATTATCACGATACCATTAGTCTCATTCTATGATAGTTGATCCCACAAGGAAGGATATAATGAAAATGATTATAATGATGAGGACGTTGAGGATGCCTATGTACTCCTATATATATATGTATATGTCTAGGTACGACTACTAAGAACACCGAGCTTAGATGGTCGGGTATGATACCAATCGCGCGCGCACCACTGCTGTAGGGTACGGATGACACTAAGCCTTAGTAGGGCCAGGTATGTATGACCCCGAGCCTTGTCATGGCCTGGTATGTGAACCAACGAACCTTCATGGTCGGATATGGTACTAATATATAAAAGTAAGCATTAGAAATGGAGGGTCCCTATTAAAAACAAGTAAGTAAACATGGTGGTTGCTACTAGAGGTACAGAAGGCTCTATTATCTCATGACTCTTCTATCTTACGTTATTTCTTATGCTTCGATTATGATGTTGATTATGCTTTACATACTCAGTACATTATTCGTACTGACGTCCTTTTGTTTGTGGACGTTGCATCATGCCCGCAGGTGGACAGGGAGATAGACTTGATCCATAGATTACTTGTTCAGGGACTGCATGGAGGAGCTCCATATAATCTGGAGCTGCAGCTATTGGTATTATTTTTTTGTGTACATACATATGGGCATGGCGGGGTCTTGTCCCGTCTATATGATGTTACATACACTCTGTAGAGGCTCGTAGACAGTTATGTATAGTTAGATGTCTTTTTGCCTTGTCGGCTTATATTTTGTATAAATTTTTGTTAGCCTCGTCGGCTTGGTATATGGATATGCGCATAGTTGTTGATGATGATATAAATGTGTCGTTGCCCAATGAGACTAATATTATTGATGTATAGAAATCATGCGTAGGCCATGTGGCTCACCCAAACGTGAATGTGAACGCACGATGAGAGGTGCCCGGGTGGGTTAGCACCGGGTGCCCGTCATGGCCCTCCGATTGGGTCGTGACATCCGCCATGGGTCATGACTATTGAAGCGACAAATGCTTATAGCATGTGTGTATAGATTCGGGATATTGTCTATTGCATTGCACGACATTGCATCTCATTTGCATTGCATCTCTGATTACCGCATCATATACTATCTTATCGGATTATTGTTGGAGTTGTACTTGTGTTGTGATCGATGGATGAGGTATTTCTTAGAACTTGGCAGACTTTTGGAATAGAAGCTTAACCTAGGCTATGACTTAATAATATCGGATGTTCTGTGGTTGATTGTGTTTGATTGCCTTATCTGTTAACTTGTTGATTTTTGTATTTCATATGCGTTATCTTATCCTAGTCGGCCTATGATGCTTACCAGTACGTGTGTTGTACTGATACTACTCTTGCTGCACTTTTTCAGAGTGTAGAGTTTGAGACAGGATCTACATCGAGGCCCCGAGGCCTCTTATCTCGAGATCGGAGGGTGAGCCACCTTTCAGCCTGCAGCCCTAGATCTCTTCTTTTATTGTCTATTTCTCCATCCCTTAAACAATGTTCCCTTGTGATCAGACTATTATTATATTTCTAGACTTGTATTTGGATTAATCGTTCTTGTACTATGACTTCAATCCTTGGGAGATGTATTTGTATTTGACATTAGTACTCTGAACTTTTAGTATTAATGGTATGTTAAAACTTATGAAATGTTTGGCTTGTGCTATTTATGCCTGATTGTAATTTGACTAAGTATTGATTAAGGGGATGGTTCACCACTAGAGGGGTTGGTGTGGGTGCCATCATGATCATGATTAGGGTCGTGACAACGTAGGAGCTCTTTTTAAACAACTATTGTACCAAAAACACTTACAAAGAGCTACAGAGAACACCCTTGCAAACCAAGGGGACTTGAGTAGGATTCACATTGAATATGAACCAGTATAAAACATTGTGTGTCATTTACTTTTTGTACTTTAATTTCTTCATTATTAAGTTATAGTCGACTACTGACCTCAGACAGTCGACTAGAAAATTTCTTTTTACAATTCACCCCTCCTCTTGTACTTTCAATTGGTATAAGAGCAAGGTCTCACGTCAAGTTGCTTAATCGCATGTGAGGAAGGATCAAATGGTTGGATATCCAATAGCTAGAGCAATTTTGCAAAATGGGCAGTCCACAACTAGACCACCCAACTTTAATGGACAACACTACAATCACTGGAAGGAAATATTCAAAATCTTTGTCTAGTCAAATGATTTTTAAGCATGACTTGTGATTAAGAAAAGACCAAAACCTATTCCCAATGTTGACGCAAAAGATTCAAAGAGCAAAGTTGATCTGGATTCATTTGAAGTTAACAAAGAGCAATAAGAGGTAATTCAAACAAATGTTAGGGCTATGCAGCCAATGGAGAAGAATATGGATAAATATCGACATATGAGACTGCCAAAGAAATGTATGACAAGTTGGAAGTTACTTAGGAAGGAACATCCAAAGTTTGAGAAACTAAGATTGATGCACTACAACATGACTATGAATCATTCATGATGAGCGATGATGAAAACATTGAATCAATGTTCACCAGATTTAGCAAAATCATAAGTGAACTCAAGTAACTGGGAGTGGTATATACAAACACTCAACAAGTTAGGAAGCTTATCAGAAGTCTACCCAAGGTTTGGGAGACCAAGGCTATTATCCTAGAAGATGGAAATTTGGATAATCTCATCTATGACGAACTTAGGGGAAATCTAATAGCCTTTGAGAAAAATCATATAAACATATATCAAAAGGAAAAAAAAAGGTAGTCGCATTCAAATCTCAAGCATGGTTTTGTTGTGGTAGAACTAGTCATAAATTCTATAAATTCAGATTTCGCTATGCGGATACTCCTGGTTGGGTATTGAGACCCAAAACTAATACATAGATCAAACTAATCACCAAGGACCCAAGAAATCTTGGCTACCTAAAAGAAAGTAATTACTCTTTTTTGCAGGAACACCACAAATGGAAATCAAAAGGAAAATTGTATTAGACAGTACGTGTTCAATCCATATGACAGGCGACAAAAGTCTGTTCAAATTAGTCGCTGACTTTGATGGAGGACTAGTAACATTTGGAGATAACTCCACAGGAGCGGTAACTGGTATATGAACTATTTCCTTTCATAATTCATGTGACATTACTAACGTATATTTAGTGAAGGGACACAAATACAATCTTCTGGGCATAAGTCAATTATGTGACTCCGACCTTGAGGTAAGATTTAGAAAAATAGGTTGTGTAACAGAAGACTCAACTGGCAAAGAGATTCTTCCTGGAAGCAGAACCAAAAATGTATACATACTATATTCTGTTAAGTGCCCAGTAGGACATATATGTCTAGCTTCAATGGGAGAACATCCATGGATATGGCACAAGAAACTTGGACATGCAACTATGCGATTGATTGAAAAACTTGCAAAGCATATCTGGTATTAGGATTGCCTAAATTAAATTATTCCAAAGATCACATCTGTTATGCAAACCAAAAAGGTAAGCAAACTAGAAACTCTTTCAATTTAAAAGATATTGTGGCTACATCTAAACCTTTGCAGTTACTTCATATGGACCTTGTTGATCCCACTAAAACGGCTAGTATTGGAGGAAAGAGGTATACATTTGTTATAGTAGATGATTTTTCTCGTTTTACTTGGGTAATATTTCTTGCTCACAAGGATGATACCTAAAAAAAATTATGTTCTTTTGTGAAAAATGTTATATCCCGTATTTTTGTACGTTGGATTATTCGTAAGCTAATCGACATAAGTTCAAGGACCTTTTAATCCCGATTTTAATAGTGCACGGTTTGCACATTAATTACAATTAGTATAGAAACATTAGTGAAGATTAGGGATCAATTATCTATGACCAGATTATTAAGTGGGGATTAATGATTAATTAAGTTAATTAGACCATTAAGTGGGCCCCACCATAATTAATAATTAAAAAAAACATAGCTGAATCTGATTGGTGTTTAGCTGAGTGGGACACCTGTCATAAGGGTGGACACATGTCATAAGGGTGGGCTGCATATATATGCCATTTGATGACTAATTGCTAACATTTTTCCATTCACAAATTTTGAAGACAAAGGCATAACACAGCCATGGCAGCTCACGGCCATGCCTGTTCTTCATCATGATAGCAAAAAATTATATATTTTAAATAAAATTCCAAGGGTGCTTTACGTGTGCAAGGGAGCAGCAAAGTTAGAATTTAAATTGAAGAAGAAGAAGTGGTGCAATTGGTGCAAGTGATTGTAGGATCTGTCCTAATCAATTTAAGGTAATATTTCTCCTTCTTGAAATGTAATTGGAGTTAATGATGTTGTAATGGATAGATTAAATTGTATCAGACGAAATTGGAAGTAAGAAAATTACATGATTATTGTTAGCGTTGTAAGTGGGCAGAATTGGAGTTGTTCTAATTGGATTGGGTTTGATTGTTGTTGTTGTTATTATTGTTGTGGATGAAGGAATGTTGATAATTTAAGTTGTAGTTGTTTTTATGAGATTGTTGAGACACGAATTGGATTAGATGTTCATGAAGTTGTGGGCTGTTCTTGTTGAGTTGATAGATTATGTCACACCCTAATCCCGCTAGGGTGTGATGGGCACCAGACACCATATCCGGAGCCGAGCGAACCCACAGACTCTCAGTTCGTACATAGTCTTTCCGGACTACTAATCAAATAGAATGCAGCACATATTAAAACTTACTGAAATATATACATACTATAATTTTTTTTATTTTTTTTTGTAGCTTTCAAATCAAACAAATTTGTAATCACACAAACTTTATATCATAATACAAAAACGACACATCGGCTGATGGAGCCGCTTACTAAACTGACATACCATACCCACGACTCTGTCTGCAAAGTCTCTAACATTACCGGAACCTCTAACACATATACACTGACTCGGCAGTCCTCCAGAAACAAATGGAGCTTGCCATCTTTGCTGGAGCATCTTCTATATTGTCTTCAACTCGTCTGGGAGTACCTCCGTGGCATGCAACGCAGCCCCCGAAGAAAGGGGGTCAGTACGGAATATGTACTGAGTATGTAAGACAAGAATACAGCAAACAGAATCATAATCGAACGGACATTACAAAATAAGTACGTTATCCAGAGTACTCGAGATACTTACTTCCCAGACACAAATCATGTGTACTGATGTCATATGTCAGACGGAGTACAGAAACATATACAATGCCCGAAATACCAAAGTTGTTACCTTTAACACTTAAACCATGTATATCATTATCACATACCGTACCCGGCCCGTTATGGGACTCGGTGAATGAAATCATACGTGCGAACATCATATATCATACACATACCGTACCCGGCCCGTGGAGGGACTCAGTGATGAAGTCATGTCATTCCAGTGCTCGTATCATCATGCATGCATATGCATAGACATATATATACAAATATATATACCGTACCCGGCCCTCTAGTGAGGGACTCGGTGAGTGGAGTCATACCGTACCCGGCCCGTGAAGGGACTCGGTAATGAAATTATGTGCATATTTATATATATATATACCGTACCCGGCCCTCTAGTGAGGGACTCGGTGAACAATGCAGTGGAGTGCGCACGAGAACGTACCCGGCCCGGGACTCGGTGAAAGAGATCATAGCACATGCACGAGCAGAGTAGTGCGAAACTAAATGCATATAAATCAAGACTCAACACATTTACACACTTACCGTCATCAGAAGATTCATTAGAATAGTCGTACGTGCTGTTGTCTGGCAACCAAAACCTCAGAGTTTACAGAAGATATTCCTATCAGAAGGCTCGTAGCAAATTATTCATAACCGATTACTCATATCATAATCCTTATATTTGATTACATACCTAGACCAGAGTACTTTTATCGGATTACTTTTATCAGAGTACTTATATCAAAGTACTTACATCAAAATACTTGTATCAAAATATTCATATCGAAATATTCGTATCAAAATGCTCGTATCAAAATACTTATATCAAATCACTTGTATCGGACTAGTTGTATCAGAATAGTCAATTCAGAGTACTGATATCGGAGTTTCTAGATGCTTGTTTCAGGGGATGTATACGAATCACAACAATTCGGAATAATAGTCAAACGCTTTCCTTAATTATCGTACGGAAATGAATCAAATAAGACAACATAAGTAGGTCTCGGGGGTTGTGGGCCCACCTCGGGTCAAGTCGAGGTGGCGGACATAAGCTACGAACATTTGACTCTCTGGGGTCATCCGTGTAAGTTTCAAAGCGATTTTCTCACATTTGTGCAATTTATGGGTGTTTGAATAGTTTTCCAAAAAGAATGTAGAAATTATAATTCAATGTCACTGAATGAATAGTATCTAAAATCCAACTCGGATTTCTACGAGCAGTGTAACCCCCGAGGCTTCAAATCCAAACCTAACATACCTAAGACATGCCAAAAGAAGGAGGGGTAAAGCCTTACATACCTTTCTTGCCTTTTACGCTCGCCAAACCTCAAATCTCGTTTCGTCCGAAACCTACAAATGGTCACATTTACCAAATGTTACTATAAGGCTTTTGGCATCCATTCTTGAGTTAGTACTTGTCTACCGAAATTTCGGCAGCACCTCCCCTATAAATACGACACCCCGAGAATTTAACTCGGCCAAAATAATTCAACAACAACCCAACAACAACACCAACAACAACAACGATCACGACAAATTACAATATATTTACAACTAGACTTCTTTCCAACATAATGCAATAACTTTCATTCCGACTTCGCATTTTCAAATCAATACCAACATGCTCATATACATTACTAATCAAGATCATTACAATATAATTCGGGAACATTTCATATCATTTCTACAATATATTCACAAGATATACAAAATATACAACTTTCCACCAAAGCCATAATTCATCCAAAACTTCTAATCTTTAACACACTTATTCATAACATGTTTCCATCTTCTAATTTCACCAACAACCATCCCAACTTGCACCTTAACAACTTCATTTCCATAATATCATAAAATTATACTAAGATGACATATTCTTCTACATTCCATTTTAGTGCCAACTTAAACCATTTAACCTTCATTTACATTATAAGAATCACAACAACACAACTAACATATTAAACAAAATTAATTCATATCCATTTCTATCTCCACACCACATGACCATAATTCCCACTTCCCGACTTCAACCAAATTCATTCAACTTTCATTTCCAATATAAATTTCACCATAACCACCACTAGAATACAACATAAAATTTACTCATCTTGGCTACACAATATTCTCATGCACATGGCTACATACCCACATACAAATACCATACAAACTTCCATATTCTCATGAATTCTAACCATTTCTACATACTACAACATAAATAAACTCTTCATAACACATAAAAGGGGATTGAATCTGTCACGACCCAACCCCGTGGGCCGCGACCAGTGCCCGAGCTGGGCACCTATACGTACCCGATACCCCAAATTAGCATATTAACAAAATAATAATATAATAATAATATTAGTGGTCGCTACAGAATTTAGCAGAAAAGCAGACTTGGCACACATAGGCCGATAAGGCCATCACAGAACAGAATATCCCAAACATATGTACAGAACCCACACAGATGTATCCACAAACCTCTACAGAACATATCATAATCATAAGACGGGACAGGGCCCCGTCATACCCTGAACAAAGTACATATCCAGATAGCAGTGACAGACTGTACCAAAAGATGGGCTCTGTAGAAGAGAGCGCCCCAAATAGCAGAAATAGGATCCTAAACGTGTGGATTAGCGAACCTGTCGTCAGTACCTGTGCGGCATGAAAACGCAGCCCCCGAAGAAAGGGGGTCAGTACGAAATATGTACTGAATATGTAAAGCGGAATCACAGAAGTCAAATCATAATGGTTACAGAAAATGAGTACAGAATCCAGAGTGTCAAATGCATATTTCCAAAACAGACAGAATGCGTACAGAAACATATGTCATATCATATCATATCCGGTCCCTGACACAGGACTCGGCAGACAGAATGTGGCCACCCTCCCAACGCTGGTGCCACTATACAGAGGAATCAGAAAAAGGGGCGTGGCCCCGTATCATATAATGTCATATCAAAATGGCCATACAGATCAGATCAGAATAGGCGGACATGGCACATCATACTCCACAGACCCATGTACGCGTATACCTGCCCCCTCACATCGGGACGCGGCGAACAATGCAGAGAATTTCGCTTGACAACATATCCTGGCCCGGGCTTAGTGTGGGAAACATTGGGACATCCACGAATGGAGTAGTGAGAGACTAATGCAATTTAAAAATATAATAAATGTTTTCAAAGACTCGATGAAGCGTATCAAAGACAAACAAATCCAATGGAGTCGGACGGAATCATAATAAATGTATTTCGGATATCATAATAAATTACAGAAGTATAACTTTCCCGAAGTCATTCCGAGTGTCAAAATAATTTATAATATTTAACAGAATATTTAAAATAATATTCGTTAAGCGATTAGTAGGGTAATTAAAACATTTCTTTCAAAAATCGCTTAAAAAGGAAGCTTTAACACATTAGGGGCAAAACCGTAAATAGCGGGCCCGCCTTGGGACAAACAAGGCGGCGGGCTCAAATTGTGCCCTCTAAGCATATGGTATCACCTAAAAAGGTTATACAAACATTCTATGACTTTCTGAATAATTTAGAGCAAAATTGCATAATTTCAGAAAAAGCGTATCAAAATGGTTCAATTCTACTGAAGGAAAAACTGAAATTTTGTCTTGCGGATTCCGAGGGCCAAGAGGTCCTTCGAGGCCCGGATCCGACCCTAACACACTAGGGGCATGCCAAGGGAAGAATTGGGGTTGCTTTACATACCTTTCGCGCTCCCTAAGCCTTTCCAAACTCACTTCCCGTTTCGTCGAAAAACTGCAATTGGTCAAGTTTACCAATTGTGAATTATTAATGCCATTATTTCAACTTTAAGCATATTTGGCTACCGAAATTTCGGCAGCACTTCCCCTATACATATGACACCCCGAGAATTCAACTCGGCTATAAATCATCAACAACAACCCAAACGACAACAACAATATCAACAATGAACATTAAAAACACAAATATCCTTCAACTAGTCATTTTTCTCACAAGTTGACATAATCTTCAATTCAACCCAACTTTCAACTAAGATCAATAATTTCATATTCAACAACCATCATGATCATGACCATATAATTCTAGAAACATTTCATATCGTTTTCCTTAAGATATACACTCGATATACATGATATACAATCTTCCGCCAAAATCATAACTTATGCAAAACATCAAATCTTTGGCATACAACTTCATAACAAGTTTCCAACTTCCAAATTCATCAATGGTCATCACAACTAACAACCAAACAACTTCATTTCCTTAATGTCGGAAAAACCATACTAAAACGACATAAGTTTCTACATTCCAATTCAATACAAACTTATATCATTCTAACTTCATTTACATATCAAGCATTACAACAACACCCCAATACTCTAAACAAACTTAATCCATTTCATTCCCAAGTCAAATATACCACACGGCCATATGCTATTTTTCTCCATTCAATCAAATTTATTCCACTTTCATTCTCAACATAAATTCCATCACATTCACAACTAGAATACAACATGAATTCTATACATTTTTGGCTATACAATATACAAATACACATGGCTACACATATATACCACACACCCACTTTGCAAACTTCCATTTCTCCATACAATCAACACATTTCTATATACTACAACCCAAACAAAACTCCATAACACAAGAATAAAGGATAAATTCTTACCTTTTCCTCTAGTCTTCTTTACTTGAATTTGTGATCACTTTGGTGAACCAAGGCCTCCTTTCTCCAAACCAACTACACCAAGTTGAAGAGGGGACTCAACTTAGTAAGGAAACCACAAAATACAAATTTTTAACACAAGATTTTTGGTGGTGAATTTTCCACACCAAACCCGAAATGCCTTCTTTTTTTTGCTCTTGTTTTGCTCTTCTTTCTCTTCTAAGTCTCTTGAACCTTCTAAGGGATAGTGATCCCTTTATAATTAATTAGCACATGGAAATATTCATTAAAGCCATGGGTTGGGCCTCACTTGGCCGGCCACCCCTTAAACATTGGGCCTAAATTTTTATTTTATTTTTTTGGGCCAACTCGGTTGGTCCCGAGTTAGGCCTAGCCCACTGACCTTTCGACCTTAAAACGTTCATAACCCCTTGTACCGACGTCACCCGGGAACCCACGACCTATGGATTGAAAGCTAATTCAATTATCTACAACTTATATTTCAAGGTATTTTCGAAATTCCAAACTTACAATACAGTTGTTGCCCCCCAAAGTCAGGTCACCCGAAAACGTTTTCTTAAAAATATTCGTTTGGAGGGTTTCCACTTTGATTTGGTCCGAAGGTACTTCATGAGTTGTGTTTATCTTTACATATGTGATTCATATGACTTTTCAGATGTTCCAAAAAAAAATCTCGGTATGTGGGCCCCACCCCAGCAGATGCTCCGAGGTTCAAAAATACGGGATATAACATCCTCCCCCCCTTTAGAACATTCGTCCTCGAATGTTAAATTAATCTCATAGGGTTTGAAAATACTTTGGGGGAGTTCATGTTTACAGACATCACATATGACACACGATTGATATTGGAATAAATTAAAGCAGGGATTTAAGGTTACCTGTGGGTATAGAGAACAAATGAGGATATTTCTTCTTCATTTCCTCTTCGGCCTCCCATGTCATTTCCTCCCTATTATCGTTCCGCCACAGTACCTTAACAGAGGCTACATCTTTATTCCGAAGCCTCCTTACCTGACGATCCAAAATAGATACGGGCTGCTCCTCGTACGATAGTTGCTCCGTCACCTGAATATCATCAGCAGGAAATATTCTAGAAGGGTCACCGACGCATTTACGAAGCATAGAGACATGAAATACCGGATGTACCGCTTCCAAATCAGATGGAAAATCTAGCTCATAGGCGACATTTCCAGTTTTTCGAACAATCTGATAAGGCCCAATATAACGCGGACTGAGCTTACCCTTTCTGCCGAACCGCATCATGCCTTTCATAGGCGATACCTTCAGGAATACCCAATCGCCTACCTGAAACTCCAACGGTCGACGCCGTTTATCCGCGTATGACTTCTGTCGGCTCTGGGCTGCCAACAGTCGCTCCCGAATAAGTTTTACCTTGTCCACGGCCTGCTGGACCATATCTGGGCCAATCAACTCTGACTCGCCAATATCAAACCAGCCAATTGGCGATCTGCATTTCCTGCCATATAGAGCCTCGTACGGAGCCATCTGGATGCTGGAATGGTAACTGTTATTATATGCAAACTCAATCAATGGCAAGTGATCATCCCAGATGCCTCTGAAATCAATAACGCAGGCCCGCAACATATCCCCCAGCGTCTGTATAGTGCGCTCGGCCTGTCCGTCGCTCTGAGGATGAAAGGCTGTGCTCAGACTCACCTGAGTCCCTAGACCCTCCTGAAACGACCTCCAGAAACGCGCCGTAAACTGGGTGCCTCTGTCAGAAATAATAGATATAGGAACTCCGTGAAGCTTCACAATCTCTCTAATATAGAGCCTGGCATAATCCTCGGCGGAATAAGTAATCCTGACGGGAAGAAAATGGGCTGATTTCGTCAGCCTATCAACAACGACCCAGATGGAATCATACTTCCGTGGAGTGCGAGGCAAACCTGTAATGAAGTCCATATTAATAACCTCCCACTTCCAAGTCGGGATTTCCATCTCCTGCAACAGTCCACCCGGCTTCTGATGCTCAATCTTGACCTGCTGACAATTAGGGCACTGGGCGACGAACTCTGCAATATCCCGCTTCATGCCGTCCCACCAGTATAAGCATCGGAGATCATGGTACATCTTCGTAGACCCAGGATGGACCGAATAGCGAGCATAATGTGCCTCGCTCATAACCTGCTGCCGAAGGCCTGCAATATCAGGTAGACACAACCTGCCTCTGTATAACAAAGTACCGTCCGGTGAAAACTCGAACGAAGTCCTCTCCTTATCATAGGCTGTGTCCCTGTACTGAGCTAAGACAGGATCTTCGTATTGACGCCGCTTAATATCGTCCCTGAGGGATGACTCAGAAACCCCTCGAACAGAAATCCGTGTATCTCCAGAATCGGCCAGACGAACCCCGAGACTAGCCAACTGCTGAATATCACGGGCTATCTCTCTCCTGTCTGGCTGTAAATCGGCCAAACTGCCCATAGACTTCCGACTGAGCGCATCGGCAACAACATTAGCCTTACCCGGATGATACAGAATATCCACGTCATAATCTTTCAGAAGCTCCAGCCACCTCCGCTGTCGCAAATTAAGCTCTCTCTGCCTGAAAATATACTGGAGACTCTTATGATCAGTATAGATATCCACATGAACGCCATATAAATAGTGTCTCCATATCTTCAGAGCATGAATTACCGCTGCGAGCTCCAGATCGTGGGTAGGATAATTCTTCTCATGCTTCTTGAGCTGCCGGGAAGCATACGCTATAACTCTGCCATGCTGCATCAATACACAGCCCAACCCCATGCCAGAAGCGTCACAATAAATAACATACCCGTCCGGTCCCTCTGGAAGAGTCAGAACTGGGGCTATAGTCAGCTTCTCCTTCAGCAACTGGAAGCTCCGTTCACAAGCGTCAGACCACAGGAACTTAGCTCCCTTCTGAGTCAGCCTTGTCAAAGGCGCTGAAATCGAAGCAAACTTCTCCACAAATCCCCTGTAATAGCCTGCTAACCCCAGGAAACTGCGTACCTCTGTGGGCGTCGTAGGTCTGGGCCAATTCTTCACGGCCTCAATCTTCTGTGTGTCCACCCGGACACCATCAGCTGCAATAACATGCCCCAAGAAAGCCACTGAAGACAGCCAGAATTCACACTTAGAAAATTTCGCATATAATTTCGGATGCCGGAGTACCCCTAATACCGATCTCAGATGATCTGCGTGCTCCGCCTCAGACCGAGAATAAACCAGGATATCATCAATGAATACAATTACAAACATATCCAAGAATGGCCTGAATACCCGGTTCATCAAATCCATGAATACTGCGGGGGCATTAGTAAGCCCAAAAGACATAACACTGAACTCGTAATGCCCATATCGGGTCCGGAAAGCTGTCTTAGGGATATCGGCCTCTCGTACTCGCACCTGGTGGTAACCGGATCGAAGATCTATCTTCGAAAAACACTTAGCGCCCTGCAGCTGATCAAACAAATCATCAATCCTGGGGAGGGGGTATTTATTCTTTATAGTTACCTTATTCAGCTGCCGATAATCAATACACATACGCAGCGACCCGTCCTTGTTACGTACAAATAATACCGGGGCTCCCCAAGGCGAAGTACTGGGTCTGATGAAGCCCTTATCCAACAAATCTTTTAGCTGCTCCTTCAACTCCTTTAATTCTGCAGGCGCCATTCTATACGGAGCAATAGAGATAGGCTGAGTGTCTGGGAGTAAATCAATAGAGAAATCTATCTCCCGCTCTGGAGGAAGACCTGGAAGCTCGTCGGCGAAAACATCTGGAAACTCATTAACCACGGGGACTGACTGAAGTGTCGGCGTCTCTGCGTCCAAGTCTTGCACCCGTACCAGATGATAGATATAACCCTTTCTAATCATTTTCTTTGCCTTAAGGTATGAAATAAACTTACCTTTCGGCGATGCTGTATTTCCAGCCCAATCTAAAACTGGCTCCCCGGGAAACTGGAAGCGAACTACCTTATTCTGGCAGTCAACATTAGCGTAACAGGAAGCTAGCCAATCCATACCCATAATAACATCAAATTCAGTCATATCTAACTCTACCAGATCTGCCTTAGTGTCACGGTCACAAACGATCACAGAACAGTCTTTATAAACCTGTTTCGCTACAACAAAATCCCCTATCGGTGTGGCTACCTCAAATGGCTCTATAGGTTCAGACATAATACCAATTTTACCGGCAACAAGGGGTGAAATATATGATAAAGTCGAACCTGGATCAATTAGTGCATACACAGATCGAGAGAAGACCAATAAAGTACCTGTGACGACATTAGGAGATGCCTCCTGATCCTGGCGGCTGGCCAAAGCATAAATGCGGTTCGAAGGACCGCTAATACCAGAAGCTCCACCACGGCCTCTGCCGCGACCCGCTGGTGCCGCAATACCCTGCCCCGTAGGGCGTATAGCCACTGACGAAGATGAAGACCCAGCGGGTGATCCGGTAGGCTGCGCTGCACCACCCGAACTACCCTTATACGGGCAATCTCTCACAGAATGGCCCTGACGGCCACAAGAAAAGCATGCACCGGTGGCTCTGTAGCACTCTCCCGTATGGTATCTGCCGCAAAAAGAACACTGAACCCTGGGTGGCCTCATCTGACCAGAACCCCTATCTGTCCGCGAACCTGAAGCCCTGGAGCTCTGGCCTGCTCCTGAATACCCTGGGCTATCGAATCTGCGACCTGCAGGCTGGGGAGGCGCGCTCTGCGCCGGCTGAGATGAGAATCTGCTAGGCTGCTGCGGCTGTTGGGGCTGTCTGCCCCGAAAATCTCCAGATGACCTGGCCCTCTTGGGCTGTCTCCGATCCTGGCCCCTGTCAGGCTGGTGTCCTCCTCTGCCCCGATCCTCCATGCCCTGGGCATGGGCCTGGATACGGGCAATGTCCATACCGGGCTGAGCAGCCAATACTAAGCAGCTATCAACAAAATACCGATCCAGCCCCATAATATATCTATGCATCCGGTCCGCCATAGTAGCCACCACAGTAGGTGCATATCGGGCCAAGGAATCAAACTCCAAACTATAGTCCCGAATACTGCGGCCCTTCTGCCTCAATAATAAGAATCTATCAGATCTGGCTCGTCGCAACTCTGGGGGCAGAAAGTGTCCAAGAAATGCCTGAGAAAAATAGCCCCAAACTGCTGGAGGAGCGCCGTCCCCCCTGGATAGCCCCCATGACTCGTACCAGTTTGCCGCCACATCATATAACCGGTACGAAGCTAACGCGACTGACTCTGTCTCGGAAGCATTAATCAAATCTAGAGTGCGTCGCATCTTCCTAATAAACTCCTCAGGATCCTCCTCGGGCTTTGTTCCGAAGAACTCTGGAGGGTTACAAGTCAAAAACTCACGGGCTCTCGAACTATCACGCCTGACTGCCCGGTCACCTCCCAGTCCATGCCCCTGAACCTGCCCTGTCACAAGTCTAGTCAGCAACTGGACTGCCTCCCTCATAGACTGATCCTCAGTGCCTGGCCGTGGAGCTGGAGGCTCAGGTACTGGAACTGCGGGAGCTGGCAGTGGAGCCGTCCCCCGATCTGCAGCTACGGCTGCCCCAATCTCCTCCACGAGTGGCGGTGTAGAAGAACCCTCTGTCTGGGCCAAAGTCTCCGGAGCAATATATACCTGGGCCCTGGTAGTCCTCTGGACCCGGCTAGTCTCTCCTACGGCAACTGACTTGGCCTTTTGGGCCGCTGTCGCCTTTTTTGGAGGCATATCTGCAAATATAGCCACTCGTTAGGAAGGGGTCATCCTGATAACACAGCTCTATCGCACGATCTAAGACAGAAAGAAGGGTAGTATCCTAAATGCCCTGTAGCCTCCTGTTTATAGGTGTGGTGCACAACACCGATAAACAAGTCTCTACTAGACACGGTCTGTGGACATTCCGAGGACGAACCGCTCTGATACCACTTTTGTCACGACCCAACCCCGTGGGCCGCGACCAGTGCCCGAGCTGGGCACCTATACGTACCCGATACCCCAAATTAGCATATTAACAAAATAATAATATAATAATAATATTAGTGGTCGCTACAGAATTTAGCAGAAAAGCAGACTTGGCACACATAGGCCGATAAGGCCATCACAGAACAGAATATCCCAAACATATGTACAGAACCCACACAGATGTATCCACAGACCTCTACAGAACATATCATAATCATAAGACGGGACAGGGCCCCGTCATACCCTGAACAAAGTACATATCCAGATAGCAGTGATAGACTGTACCAAAAGATGGGCTCTGTAGAAGAGAGCGCCCCAAATAGCAGAAATAGGATCCTAAACGTGTGGATCAGCGAACCTGTCGTCAGTACCTGCGCGGCATGAAAACGCAGCCCCCGAAGAAAGGGGGTCAGTACAAAATATGTACTGAATATGTAAAGCGGAATCACAGAAGTCAAATCATAATGGTTACAGAAAATGAGTACAGAATCCAGAGTGTCAAATGCATATTTCCAAAACAGACAGAATGCGTACAGAAACATATGTCATATCATATCATATCCGGTCCCTGACACAGGACTCGGCAGACAGAATGTGGCCACCCTCCCAACGCTGGTGCCACTATACAGAGGAATCAGAAAAAGGGGCGTGGCCCCGTATCATATAATGTCATATCAAAATGGCCATACAGATCAGATCAGAATAGGCGGACATGGAACATCATACTCCACAGACCCATGTACGCGTATACCTGCCCCCTCACATCGGGACGCGGCGAACAATGCAGAGAATTTCGCTTGACAACATATCCTGGCCCGGGCTCAGTGTGGGAAACATTGGGACATCCACGAATGGAGTAGTGAGAGACTAATGCAATTTAAAAATATAATAAATGTTTTCAAAGACTCGATGAAGCGTATCAAAGACAAACAAATCCAATGGAGTCGGACGGAATCATAATAAATGTATTTCGGATATCATAATAAATTACAGAAGTATAACTTTCCCGAAGTCATTCCGAGTGTCAAAATAATTTGTAATATTTAACAGAATATTTAAAATAATATTCGTTAAGCGATTAGTAGGGTAATTAAAACATTTCTTTCAAAAATCGCTTAAAAAGGAAGCTTTAACACATTAGGGGCAAAACCGTAAATAGCGGGCCCGCCTTGGGACAAACAAGGCGGCGGGCTCAAATTGTGCCCTCTAAGCATATAGTATCACCTAAAAAGGTTATACAAACATTCTATGACTTTCTGAATAATTTAGAGCAAAATTGCATAATTTCAGAAAAAGCGTATCAAAATGGTTCAATTCTACTGAAGGAAAAACTGAAATTTTGTCTTGCGGATTCCGAGGGCCAAGAGGTCCTTCGAGGCCCGGATCCGACCCTAACACACTAGGGGCATGCCAAGGGAAGAATTGGGGTTGCTTTACATACCTTTCGCGCTCCCTAAGCCTTTCCAAACTCACTTCCCGTTTCGTCGAAAAACTGCAATTGGTCAAGTTTACCAATTGTGAATTATTAATGCCATTATTTCAACTTTAAGCATATTTGGCTACCGAAATTTCGGCAGCACTTCCCCTATACATATGACACCCCGAGAATTCAACTCGGCTATAAATCATCAACAACAACCCAAACGACAACAACAATATCAACAATGAACATTAAAAACACAAATATCCTTCAACTAGTCATTTTTCTCACAAGTTGACATAATCTTCAATTCAATCCAACTTTCAACTAAGATCAATAATTTCATATTCAACAACCATCATGATCATGACCATATAATTCTAGAAACATTTCATATCGTTTTCCTTAAGATATACACTCGATATACATGATATACAATCTTCCGCCAAAATCATAACTTATGCAAAACATCAAATCTTTGGCATACAACTTCATAACAAGTTTCCAACTTCCAAATTCATCAATGGTCATCACAACTAACAACCAAACAACTTCATTTCCTTAATGTCGGAAAAACCATACTAAAACGACATAAGTTTCTACATTCCAATTCAATACAAACTTATATCATTCTAACTTCATTTACATATCAAGCATTACAACAACACCCCAATACTCTAAACAAACTTAATCCATTTCATTCCCAAGTCAAATATACCACACGGCCATATGCTATTTTTCTCCATTCAATCAAATTTATTCCACTTTCATTCTCAACATAAATTCCATCACATTCACAACTAGAATACAACATGAATTCTATACATTTTTGGCTATACAATATACAAATACACATGGCTACACATATATACCACACACCCACTTTGCAAACTTCCATTTCTCCATACAATCAACACATTTCTATATACTACAACCCAAACAAAACTCCATAACACAAGAATAAAGGATAAATTCTTACCTTTTCCTCTAGTCTTCTTTACTTGAATTTGTGATCACTTTGGTGAACCAAGGCCTCCTTTCTCCAAACCAACTACACCAAGTTGAAGAGGGGACTCAACTTAGTAAGGAAACCACAAAATACAAATTTTTAACACAAGATTTTTGGTGGTGAATTTTCCACACCAAACCCGAAATGCCTTCTTTTTTTTGCTCTTGTTTTGCTCTTCTTTCTCTTCTAAGTCTCTTGAACCTTCTAAGGGATAGTGATCCCTTTATAATTAATTAGCACATGGAAATATTCATTAAAGCCATGGGTTGGGCCTCACTTGGCCGGCCACCCCTTAAACATTGGGCCTAAATTTTTATTTTATTTTTTTGGGCCAACTCGGTTGGTCCCGAGTTGGGCCTAGCCCACTGACCTTTCGACCTTAAAACGTTCATAACTCCTTGTACCGACGTCACCTGGGAACCCACGACCTATGGATTGAAAGCTAATTCAATTATCTACAACTTCTATTTCAAGGTAGTTTCGAAATTCCAAACTTACAATACAGTTTTTGCCCCCCAAAGTCAGGTCACCCGAAAACGTTTTCTTAAAAATATTCGTTTGGAGGGTTTCCACTTTGATTTGGTCCGAAGGTACTTCATGAGTTGTGTTTAACTTTACATATGTGATTCATATGACTTTTCAGATGTTCCAAAAAAAAATCTCGGTATGTGGGCCCCACCCCAGCAGATGCTCCGAGGTTCAAAAATACGGGATATAACAGAATCTTACCTTTTTCCTTCAATCTTCTTCACTCAACCAAGTTGCTAAATTGATGAAACAAGTGCCTTTTCTTCCAAAATAACTACACCACGTTGTAAAGGACCCTTGAATTAGTAGGAATACCACAAGAAAATAATTTGTGGGACAAAATTTCCAAAGGGCAAAAATTTGGAGCCTTGGCCGAATGGCCTTGGCTTTGCTCCTCTTGTTACTTTTGTTTCTCTCTTTCTCAATTGTCTTGAAACTTCTAAATGTTTCAAGACAACTAAATGGCCCCTTTTATTTAATTTTAACACATGGGAAATCATTTAATTCCATGGGCTTGGGCCATGTATGGCCGGCCACCCCATGCAAAATTGGGCCTTACCCGGTTGGGCCCGAGTTGGTTCTAGCCCACTGACCTTTGGACCTTAAAACGTTCATATCTCCTTGTACAGACGTCACCTGGGAACCCACGACCTATGGTTGGAAAGATAATTTAATTATCTACAACTTCTATTTCTTGGTATTTTTCCAAATTCAAAACTTATAATACCGTTTTTGCCCCTCAAAATCAGGTCACCCGAAAACGTTTTCTTAAAAATATTCGTTTTGAGTGCTTCCACTTTGATTTGGCCTAAGGGTCCTTCTTGAGTTCTGTTTAACTCCACATATGTGATTCATATGACTTTTCAGATGTTCCAAAAAAAATCTCGACTTGTGGGCCCCACCTTAGCTTACAAATAACCGGACGTTAAAAAAAATACGGGATATAACAGATTAAAAGTGTGGTTTTATGTTTATGTGTTGTTGTTCTTGTTGTTGTCGTGTTGTTGTTGATATGGCTCCTAAATTTGGAAGAAAGAAGTGTATAACGTATCGTACACAAAGAGTATGTTGTTCTGTTTGGTGTATAATCTTAGATGTTAATGCTTTGGATTGAAAAAGGATTAAGAGAGGTTATTAGGTTGTTTGAGTTGTTTATGGGCTGGATTTTAAGGATCTGATATGAATATTTCTATTATCGTTGTTGTTGGTATTGCTGTGATACCGGAGATTAATTGGAAGTTCAGGTTAGGCGAGTTATATAGAGGAAATGCTGCCCGATTTCCGTTAAGTTCTTAACTAATCAAAATGCTAATCAAGGAGTATAAACTAAGAAGTGATTCCCATAAGTGATTGGTTGTAGATTTATAAGTTTGGAAGGTCGTAGTTTATTAACAATAGTGTTACTCTCATATTAATAGGCTAAAGGGACGACGAAGCAAGCTTGGTTACGGTTGATCTATAACAGGTATGTAAAGCTAACCCTTCTTTCTTTTTAGCATGATCTATGTGAGACAAACAGACGACGAATGTATAAGCTCCAAAGAAACTCCTATTCTTAGAGACACTAGGATGGCTAATGTTCTTGATTCCCAGAACCTACTTCATTATGTCTTGATACGTATCTATGATTCATGAAGTTCTATTTGATATAATTCATGGTGACATTCGAAGGGTACTCGACATGACTATTGTCTTTGATTTTCAAAGGATAGTTCATTTTTGATTATTCTATTGAGTCTCAGATATGACTTAGTTTGCATATGGTTGCTCACTACTCTGCTCGTGCATGCCGTTAATATATCTTTCACCGAGTCCCGGGCCGGGTATGTTTTCGTGCACAGTTTCACTGCATTGTTCACCGAGTCCCTCACTAGAGGGTCGGGTACGGTATATATATATATATGATGATGTGATTATGGCACCGAGTATGGTATATGATGACTTTATTCACCGAGTCCCATAATGGGTCGGGTATGGTATATGATATAGACATGCATGATTCTCATCTCATAAGGCACAAGTACATTGGTATCTTTGATTGTTATACTTGTCTCTTGTAAACTTTCATTCAGTTATGATCTTCTTTATTGTATTTCACGCTTTATATACCCAGTACATATCTCGTACTGACCCCCTTTCTTCGGGGGCTGCGTTTCATGCCCGCAGGTACAGACACTCAGTCCGGTGATCCTCCAGCTTAGGACTTCTGCTCAGCTGTTTGGAGAGCTCCATTGTCCGGAGCCTAGATATTTTGGTACATATCTTCTGATATAGACTTATATATATATAGGGGTACGGCGGGGCCCTGTCCCGTCATATTTCACTCTTATAACTCTTAGAGGTCTGTAGACATGTGTGGGTTGTATATAGGTTTTGGTCAGCTGTGTCTATATGGTTTGCTTTGGATATCCCCGTGTATAGTGGCAGCCTTGTCGGCTTGCGTATTGTGTTATTGCTATGTTGTGGTTAGTCGTGACTCCAGGGGAGACAGGTTTATGATATGTGGCGTTGTGAATCCTTCGTTTGTTATTATAAGTTCTCATATTGTCCTCAGGTTCAAGTTGACTATATTTGACTGGTTCGTATACGAGTGCCCAGTTCGGGCACTAGTCATGGCCCATGGGGTTGGGCCGTGACAAAAACATTCAGCGCAAAAAAGGGTATTACGTCACATCTATCAGAAGTGATAATGGAGGAGAATTTGAAAACAAAGTGTTTGAAGATTTTTGCAATGAACAAGGATACACTCATAATTTCTCGTCATCATGGTCCCCTCAGCAAAATGGTGTTATTGAACAGAAAAATAGAACTCTACAAGAAATGGCTAGAACCATGATTGTAGAACATGAATTAACACATCATTTTTGGGCAGAAGCTGTAAGTACAGCTTGTTATGTTTTAAATAGGTGTTTAATCAAGCCCATTCTGAAGAAAACTCCCTTTGACCTGTGGAATAGTATGAAACCTAATATAAGTTATTTCCATCCATTTGGATGTAAATGTTTTGTTCATAACAACGGCAAAGATAATAGTGGTAAGTTCGATCCACGAAGTGATGAAGGTAGCTTTCTTGGTTATTCAAACACTAGTAGATCGTACCGAGTTTTTAGTAAATGCACTTTATCAATTGAAGAATCTATTCATGTAATATTTGATGATACTAATCGCTTGGTCTAGAAAGGTAAAATTGCAGATGAAGAAGACAATCACTACTGCCACTCCTTCCACTGGAAAAGACAATGACGCCAAGTCAGCTACTGAAATGGAAGAGTCACCAACCATGACTGTTGAAGCAGTTCAAAATGAATGGAGAAGTGAACCTGATTATCAAAAGAATTTTGTCATTGGGGATACAAATGAAGGAAAAAAGACTAGGACATCAAGTAAAAATAATGCAAATATAGCTCTCATTTTAGTACTTGAGTCAAAGATTGTTGATGAAGCCTTAAAGGACAATTATTGAATGAAAGCTAGATAGTTGATGAAGACTTAAAGGAGAATTATTGGATGCAAGCTATGCAAGAATATCTGGATCAATTTGAAAAGACCAAAGTATGGACACTAGTTCCTAGACCTGAACATGTCTCAATCATTGGAACAAAATGGGTGTTCAGAAACAAGCTAAATGAAGCCAGAGAAGTAGTACAAAACAAAGCTCGACTAGTAGCCCAAGAATACTCACAACAAATAGGAGTCGACTATGATGAGACTTTTTCCCCTATTGCCTGGTTAGAATCAATTCATATTTTGCTTGCATATGCGTATTTTAAAAGATTTAAACTCTTTCAAATGGATGTTAAAAATTATTTTCTTAATGGATTTATTGAGGAAGAAGTTTATGTTAAACAACCACCAGAGTTTGAAAGTCCGAAATATCCTTATCATGTTTTCTAACTAACTAAAGCCTTATACAGTCTCAAATAGGCTCCCAGAGCCTGGTATGAGCGTTAAGGTTCTTTTCTAGTTGGCTATTGTTTCTCTAGAGGAAAAATTGATATTACTCTCTTTAATAAAAAGATCCTTTTCAGGAAATCTCATTATTCAGATTTATGCCGATGATATTATATTTGGAAGCTCTAATCCCACTCTGTGCAAGGAATTTTCTGATTTTATGAAGAGTGAATTTGAAATGAGTATGATGGATAAGCTAACTTTCTTCTTGGGGCTACAAATTATTCAATTTGAGAAAGGAACTTTCATTTGCCAAACTAAGTATACAAAGGAACTCATTCAAAAATTTGGTATGACGGAAGCTAAAGCTTTAGGGACTCCAATGAGTCATACCAGCACTCTTGACACGGATGATGATGGAAAACCAGTTGACGAAACTAGGTATCGTGGTATGATTGGATCACTGCTTTACCTAACTACTAGTCGACTAGACATTAAGTTTAGTGTTTGCAGGTGTGTGCTAGATTTTAGGCTGCTCCAAAGCAATCTCACCTTACAGCTATTAAAAGAATTATTAGATATCTTGTTGGAACATCTTCCTATGGTTTGTGGCATCCAAGTACTGACAATTTTAAAATTGAAGGTTTTTCAAATGCATATTTTGCAGGTGATAAAGATGACAGAAAAAGTACTAGTAAAACATGTCAATTTCTGGGAAATTCTTTAATCTCCTGGAATAGCAAAAAACAAGAATTTGTCTCTATATCAACTAAAGAAGCTGAATACATTGCCATTGGACAATGTTGTGCTTAATTGATTTGGATGAATCATCAACTAAGTGATTATGAATTATCTTCTAAACCTGTTCGAATTCTATGTGACAATTCAAGTGTCATATGTATTTCTAAAAATCCTGTACATCATTCTAGAACTAAGCATATTGGCGTTAAAATTAACATCATTAGAGATAATGTCACTAAAGGGAAATATCAAAATACGTTTTGTGAGAACTGATAATCAACTTGCTAATATTTATACAAAACCTATTTTAGAAGAACGTTTTTGCTTCTTAAGCAAATCTATTAGGCTTATTGAAAACCCCTAATTAAAGTAAATTTTCGTATATGATAATATTTTCTTTCCTTATATGTTTGACTGTTGTTTACTTGCATTAATTAGAAAGACTTTCACTTTTTAAACACTCGAGGAGTCATCACTATACGTGTGTCAGTTCACATCCCTCACTTCATACCTTTTCACTTCGTCATTTCCCTTCCCAATAAACCCCTTCAATCACTCAGACAACTCATCTTCCCAATCTATATCTACCCGCTTCCATTCTTTCTCTTCTTCCACTCTTCACTTCTCTCTGTCACGACCCAATTAGCCGTGAGTGGCACCCACACTAATTCCCCTAGTGGGCGAACCATCCCCTTAACCAATTACTTAATCATTTAAACAATCATCAATCAATAACCAAAATTAAATCATAAATATGTCTAATCATGCCATAAACAAATAAACTGCGGAAGTCTAACTATTACAACCCTAAAATCCGAAAGTCATCGTACAAGGACTATAAAACATAACTGTCTAAAGGATGAATAACTCTCTGAAATAATCATAAATGTCTAAAATTAAATAGAGATCTAAAATAAGAAAGATCCTCAGGGGGTATGGCATGGATAGGAGCTCACCCTCGGATCTGATCAGGAACTGGCCTCAAGCTAAATATGAGGTCTGGACGAAGTCTCTCGCACACAATCTGCACTCAAATAAAAAGTGCATCAATGTAGTATCAGTACAAACACTATGTACCGGTAGATATCAAAGGCCGACTAAGATTAGTATCATTCATACGTTCCTAAAATTAATAAGATAGGCAGATAGGTACAACAACACATAACCAAATAATGTCCTCAACAGAAATTAGCCAACCTAGGAATAAGATAAGTTCAGCCATAACCATCAACAGGAATAATATAAGTCAGATGCAATGCAATGCAACAATGATAGTATCTCAACCGTACGCACACGCTACTAGCAATTTTCGTTCAATAGTCATGACCTGCAGGGGACCCATAGTGTCCACGTACAACTTGCTCCGGAACGGACCTTGGATCACGAGCCCATAACTAAGCCACATCCTCACCCCCTGTCAGATGTACCTTTATATATATATATATATATATATATATATATATATATATATATATATATATATCTCCACGTATTTCCAGTCCAACAGTCAATATGGAACACGATCAGTCAATAATATCAATGTCAATGAATACAAGGCACCATGCCACAAATCATAACAAGACTCAGATAAATCAACTCAACACAACATGAATATGCAACCATCTCAGTCAACAAGAAGAGTATATATTGACTCATTTCTTCTCAAAACACAACAATTTTATCTCAAGTTTCGGTATATGAAGAAATGATAACAAGCCCACATAATCAGAATTCATACCAACCAAATCATACTTTCTCTATCAACTTTACTACATATACAATCAACTAACCAAAGTCTAACTCAAGTAAACCGTAACCTAGCTCAGATGCAGAACTGGAACAATGCAAGCTACTCCACAACAACTTTTCCCTTCCGTAATGCTTCGGAACGTTCAAAGTCTAGCAATGTAATGGTAAGTGAGTAACGAATCATCTACTCAAAAAAGAACAACAATTGGGGAAGAAGACCCAATAACTTCTCCCCTTTAAAAATGGGTGAACTATCACTTATTGCAATTTCATCATAATCTTAGTCCCAATGATCATACTATCCCCAATTCGTGGGTTTCTAATCAATTCAACCCCTTTCAAACTGATTTTAGGCTAAAGCTTCCATTTTTATGCGAACCCTAAGTCTCAATATGCAATTTCCACCATTAATAATCAAGTTCTCATCATAGAAAGTGATAATATACACTCCTAGATGAATAATAACCAACTAGAAAATCAACCACTCATCAATTATGTAAGGCTTTACAACTTCTAGGGTTCTACCCTTTTTCTCCACCATTAGAGGACCTTCAATTAATGTAGGAACTTAAGATGAATAAGGAATGAACAATGAAAAGGGTTGAGACCTACCTTCAAAGGAGAACCCACCAAGACTCTAGGAATTTCACCTCTTACTTTCTAAGTAACAGTTTCTGGTGTAAAGTGGTGAATGATTCGAAATTCCACAATATAAATTCAGTTTCTGCCTTCCGTCGACCGCTGCAGCGGTCAATGTTTTGTTGTTGTGGTCTCGCTGTAGCAGAGCTTCTCTCGCTACGGCGGACCTCATTAACTCCCCGACTCCCCGCGGTGGCTCGCTACAGTGGTATTATACCTACTGCAGCGGTCACATCTGACCAGTGAGCTCTGGGTTTTCACCAGATTTTCACCCAAAATCCCAACATCAATCCGGGGCCCTATAGACACAAACCAAACATGCACATCATAGTATAAACATGCTACGGACTCACCTGTGGCTTCGGAATTCTCAACGAAGATCAAATTTACTAAGTCACCCCCCCCCCCCCCAATGAAAATGGAACAAGTTTTCAAACAATGCACAACATACACACAAGGATAAATCACAACCTCAATTTTTAGAATTCTAACTCTTTGAGCTTTCATTAGGCTCATTCCTAGTCTCGAAAGGGTACGGGTAGGGGTAAAATGGTCAAAATGCCCATAACGACCGAGCGGGTCATTACGTCAGATACCAATTAAACAAACGTTTATCCCAAACGAACAAGGAAAGGAAACAAGGGGAAAGGTGCCTGACTCAGTGAAAAGTTGGGGATACTTATTACGCATATTTGATTCAGTCTCCCAAGTAGCTTCCTCAACGGAGCGGGTCTTCTACTGAACCTTCACTGACACAATCTCCTTAGACCTCAACTTACGAACCTCTCTATCTAGAATAACAATAGGCTCTTCCTCATAAGACAAGTTCTCATCCAACAAGACTGAATCCCAACGAATGATAAAAGAACCATCACCATGATATCTCTTCAACATAGAGACATGAAACACCGGATGAACGCCAGATAAACCTGGAGGCAAAGCCAACTCATAGGCTACCTCCCCCACACGGCTAAGATTCTCGAAAGGACCGATGAACCTAGGACTGAGCTTGTCTTTCTTCCCAAACCTTATCACATCCTTCATGGGTGAGACTTTCAACAAAACTTACTCCCCAACCATTAACTCAAGATCTCGAACCTTTCGGTCCGCATATTCCTTTTGGCTACTCTGAGCCGCTAAGAGCTTTTCTTGAATTACCTTAACCTTGTCTAGTGACTCTCTCAAAAGTTCAGTACCCCATGGCCTTACCTCAAATGCATCAAACCACCCAATAAGAGATCTATATCTCCTTTTATAAAGAGCCTCAAACGGGGCCATATCATTGCTCGAGTGGTAACTGTTATTATATACAAACTCTGCCAATGGTAAGAACTGGTCCCAATGACCACCGAAGTCAATCACACAAGCTCGGAGCATATCCTCTAAAACCTGAATCGTTCGCTCAGACTAACCATCTATCTGAAGGTGAAAAGCCGTACTAAGATCCAATCGAGTGCCTAGCTCGGTCTGCAAAGTCCTCCAAAACCGGGGTATAAATTGCATGCCTCTATAAGATATGATGGAAATACAGACCCCATGCAAACGAACAATCTCACGGATAAAAATCTAGGCTAACTTCTGAGCGGTATAGGTGTTCTGAACCTGTATGAAATGAGCAGACTTGGTCAATCTATCAACAATGACCGAAATCAAATCAAACTTTCCCAAGGTCTTCGGAAGACCAACGACAAAGTACATGGCTATCCTCTTCCACTTCCATTTGGGTATGGGCATCCTCTGAAGCGTACCCCCGGGTCTCTGGTGCTCGTACTTAACCTGCTGGAAATTTACACACTGCGAAATGAACTCAGCAATATCACGCTTCATCCTAGCCCACCAATAGTACTGTTTCAAGTCACGATACATCTTGGTAGAACCAAGATGAATAGAGTATCTAGAACTATGGGACTCTTCCATAATGGTCTGAATCAAGTCATCAATGCAAGGAACACAAACACACCCCTTAATCCTCAGGACCCCTTCACTATCAATCATGTCCTCCTTGGCCTCACCAGTCAAAACCTTATCGTGGATCTTACACAAACTTGCATCCTGGAATTGTTTTGCCTTAATCTGCTCTAGAAATGATGATCTAGCCTCAATACAAGCCAACACTCTACTCGAATCAGACATAGCTCATGAAACTCTTAGCCAGAGTCTGGACCTCCCTGACCAACGGACGCTCCGAAATAATCAAACGAGCCAAGCTACCCATACTAGCAGATTTTCTGCTAAAAACACCCGCTATCACATTTGCCTTGCTCGAATGATACAAAATAGTGATGTCATAATCCTTAAGAAACTCCATCCATCTCCGCTGCCTAGAATTAAGATACCTCTGAGTAAACACGTGTTGAAGACTGCGATGATCGGTGAAAATCTCACAATAGACACCATAAAGATAATGCTTCCAGATCTTTAAAGCGAAACCCACCGCTGCCAAGTCCAAGTCATGAGTGGCACAGTTCTTTTCATGAATCTTCAGCTTTCTGGAAGCATAAGCAATAACTCTCTTTTCCTGCATCAACACAGCACCCAAACTAGAATGTGAAGCATCACAATAAACCCCAAAATCATTGCCCTTCATAGGCAATGCTAGAATCAGAGTTGTAGTCAATAAAGTCTTGAGCTTTTGGAAGCTCTCCTCACACTCGTCGGACCACTGAAAAGGTACCTCTTTCTGAGTCAAACGGGTCAAATGCGAAGCAATAGAAGCAAACCCTTTCACGAACCGACAGTTGTAACTGGCTAACCCCACAAAGCTGCGAATCTCTGTCACTGATTTAGGCCTAGCCCAATCTTTCACTGCCTCAATCTTCTTAGGATCAACCATAATCCCCTCTTTTGACACCACATGGCCCAAGAATGATACAAATTCAAGCCAAAACTCACACTTAGAGAACTTGGCATACAACTCCTTGTCTCTCAGCAACCCAAGAACAACCCTCAAGTGTTTCTCATGATCCTCCCTACTCCGCGAGTAAACCAGAATGTCATCAATAAACACTATCACAAAAGAATCCAAGTATGGCTTAAGAATGCCATTCATCAAGTCCATAAAAGCAGTTGAGGCATTAGTAAGCCCAAAGGACATAACAAAAAACTCATAGTGCCCATATCGAGTTCGAAAAGCTGTATGAGGAATATCTTCAGCCCGAATCTTCAACTGATGGTAAAACGATCTCAAGTCAATCCTAGAAAACACAGAAGCCCCCTGAAGCAGGTCAAATAAATCATTAATACGAGGAATGGGGTACTTGTTCCAAATGGTGACTTTATTTAGCTGGCGGTAATCAATGCACATCTTCATAGTCCCATCCTTCTTCTTCACAAACAGTACAGTAGCGCCCCAAGGGAAGACACTCGGTCTAATAAACCTTTTACTCAGAAGATCCTGAAGCTGCTCTTTCAGCTCTCTCAACTCTATTGGTCCCATCTGATATGGTGGGATAGAAATAGGGCGAGTCCCTGTCTCTAATTTAATACAAAAATCAATATCACGGTCGGGTGGCATACCTGGCAAGTCTGCGGGAAACACCTCTGCAAACTCACGCATCAAAAGAATTGACTCAAGAGATGGAACGTCAGCACTAGTATCATGAATATACGGCAAGTAAGCCAAGCACCCTCTATTAACTAGCGTTTTGGCGTGAAGAAAAGAAATGATCTTCTTTGGGAAGGGACCAAGGTTACCCTTCCACTCAAGTCTAGGCACCCCGGGCATATCTAAGGCGACTGTCTTGACATGACAGTCCAGAATTGCATGATAAGGAGCCAACCAACTCATAACCAGGATGACATCAAAATCTACCATGTCTAGAATCACTAAGTCAACCCAGGTGCCATACCCCATAAATGTGATAGTACAAGATCGATAAACTCTATCTGCAACCACAGAGTCTTCGACTGGAGTGGATACATGAATAGGGGCATCAAGCAAATCACAGACCATATCAAGACCTATAGAGAAATATGTAGACACGTAAGAGAATGTAGATCCCGGATCAAACAATACAGAAGTCATCCGGTGACAGACTGAGATGTTACCTGTAATGACTGCATTTGAGCCCTTAGCCTCTGACCTGTCAAGAAAGGCACAATAATGAACCCGTTCACCACTAGCCTGTGAACCTCCACGATCAACCTGTCCTATCTGAGCCCACCTCTACTTGAATGAAACCTGCCTCTATTAGGCTGGGTGCCACCTCTACCAGCTGTGTGACCGCCACGACCATTCTGAGCACGATTTTGACCATAAGATCCCCCTCCTCTAGCTGATCAAACGAGAGCCCTGGGAGGCTGATACTGAGCGCCCTAGCCACCCTGTTTAAGTCTGGGACAATTTCTCTTGAAATGCCCCTGCTCACCACACTCAAAGCATCCACGGTCTAGCGTCGGATGCTGAACAGAAATTGAAGAAGACGAATAACCACTATAGTCTAGGAATCTGGCCTGTGAAACCCTAGCTGGCTAGAAGAGTATTGATTGGCCCCTGATGGGCCTCCAACTAAAGCCTGTAAGGCTGACTGAACAGGGCGTCCGGAATAGACCTGGAACTCTGGCCCTTAGAGAAAGAGCCACTGAAACTACTACACTTTCAGGCCTTCTTCTCTGCATACTTATTATAACCATCCTGCCTAACATCTTCAACGGTCCTAACATGATCCACCACCTCCTGGAAAGAAGATACTGAGGCCGCAAGCTGAAGAGCTGACAACTGAAGAGTAGTGTTCAACCCTTTCACAAATCTATGAACTCTCTCCTCCTCAGTAAGTAGTAACTGGAGAGCGTAACGAGACAGAGAATGGAACCGGGCCTCATAAGTAGCGACTAACGAATTACCCTGCTCAATATTATTAAACTCAGCACGCCTCCTGTCCCTCAAAGTACGAGGAACATACTTCTCTAAGAAGACTTGATAAAACTGAGTCTATGTCAACGAAGGCAATCCCGCTGACCTACACTCCACAAAAGCCCTCCACCACAACTTGGCATTACCCGAGAGCTGGAAGGTCACAAATTCAACACCATACTTCTCCACCGCCTTCGTCTGATGGAGCCTCTCATGACAGTCCATGATGAACTCATAAGCATCCTCAGCCTCAGTGCCATAAAAGACTGGAGGCTTTATCTTAGTGAACCTCCAAAACAAATCATGCTCACCACCGGTCAACACCGGCCCTGCCACTGGTCTAGGAAATACCTCAAGTCCTACAGCCTTATCTAAACGGGGGCCATAGCTGCAGCATGCTGTACCCCTGGAGTATGAACTCTGCCCGGAGCCTGATCACCCAATCCCACATCCTGGCTAGCTGGAACGGCTGGTAACAAACCTCCCTCAGTTAAACCGTTCAGCAGGTTCAACACTCGAATCATGATGTCTGACAACACTGGAAGAGCTATAATATCTGGCTGAGCTGGTGCTATTACAAACTCTGCTGCCTCATCTGGAAAAACCTGAGGCGCGGGGGACCCAGCTCGAGCTGACCAGCCACAGGAGCCCCGCCCCTGGCTGGTGCTGCTGCTCTCCTGCCTCTGCTACGGTCACGGCCCCTGGCCTGGCCTCTACCTCGAGCTGCGGCCTCAGTGGCCTGCTCGGGTACCTCGTTCGTTGCTGCTCCCGTACAAGTCCTCACCATTTGTGAGAGAATAGAATGAAAAGTCAGATACCAATTTGAATCATCTAGATACCAATTGGAATCAAGTAGCACGAAATAAAGAAGAATTTGAATTTTTCTAGTGTCCCATAGCCTCTCGAAGATAAGTACAGACGTCTCCGTACCGATCCGCAAGACTCTACTAGACATGTCCTTGTACAACGAGATCGACTAACCTAGGGCTCTGATACCAACTTTGTCACGACCCAATTAGCCGTAAGTGGCACCCACACTAATTCCCCTAGTGGGCGAACCATCCTTTTAACCAATTACTTAATCATTTAAACAAACATAAATCAATAACCAGAATTAAATCATAAATCTGTCTAATCATTCCATAAATAAATAAACTGCGGAAGTCTAACTATTACAACCCCAAAATCCGAAAGTCATCGTACGAGGACTCTAAAACATAACTGTCTAAAGGATAAACAACTGTCTGAAATAATCATAAATGTCTAAAATGAAATAGAGATTTAAAATAAGAAAGATCTTCGGGGGGGCATGGCATGGATAGGAGTTCACCCTCGGATCTGATCAGGAACTGGCCTCAAGCTAAATATGAGGTCTAGACGAAGTCTCTCGCACACAATCTGCACTCAAATAAAAAGTGCAGCAATGTAGTATCAGTACAAACACTATGTACCGGTAGATATCAAAGGCCGACTAAGATTAGTATCATTCATACGTTCCTAAAATTAATAAGATAGGCAGATAGGTACAACAACACATAACCAAATAATGTCCTCAACAGAAATTAGCCAACCTAGGAATAAGATAAGTCCAGCCATAACCATCAACAGGAATAATATAAGTTAGATGCAATGCAATGCAACAATGATAGTATCTCAACCGTACGCACACACTACTGGCAATTTTCGTTCAATAGTCATGAACTGCATGGGACCCATGGTGTCCACGTACAACTCGCTCCGAAACTGACCTTGGATCACGAGCCCATAACTAGGCCACATCCTCACCCCCTGTCAGATGTACCTTTATATATATATATATCTCGACGTATTTCCAGTCCAACAGTCAATATGGAACACGATCAGTCAATAATATCAATGTCAATGAATACAAGGCACCATGCCACAAATCATAACAAGACTTAGATAAATCAACTCAACACAACATGAATATGCAACCATCTCAGTCAACAAGAAAAGTATATATTGACTCCTTTCTTCTCAAAACACAACAATTTTATCTCAAGTTTCGGTATATGAAGAAATGATAACAAGCCCACATAATCAGAATTCATACCAACCAAATCATACTTTCTCTATCAACTTTACTATATATACAATAAACTAATCAAAGTCTAACTCAAGTAAATCGTAACCTAGCTTAGATGCAGAACTGGAACAATGCAAGCTACTCCGCGACAGTTTTTCCCATCTGTAATGCTTCAGAACATTCAAAGTCTAGAAATGTAATGCTAAGTGAGTAATGAATCATCTACTCAAACAAGAACAACAATTGGGGAAGAAAACCCAATTACTTCTACCCTTTTCAAATGGGTGAACTATCACTTATTGCAATTTCATCATAATCTTAGTCCCAATGATCATACTATCCCCAATTTGTGGGTTTCTAATCAATTCAACTCCCTTCAAACAGATTTTAGGCTAAAGCTTCCATTTTTATGCGAACCCTAAGTCTCA
The DNA here is from genome assembly GCF_019175385.1 of Lycium barbarum. Lineage (NCBI taxonomy): Eukaryota > Viridiplantae > Streptophyta > Magnoliopsida > Solanales > Solanaceae > Lycium > Lycium barbarum. The sequence continues at coordinate 44,165,077 of NC_083347.1, read as the reverse complement.
ATATGCAATTTCCACCATTAATAATCAAGTTCTCATCCTAGAAAGGGATAATCTACACTCCTAGATGAATATAACCAACAAGAAAATCAACCACCCATCAATTATGTAAGGTTTTACAACTTCTAGGGTTCTACCCGTTTTCTCCAGCATTAGAGAACCTTCAATTAATGTAGAAACTTAAGATGAATAAGGAATGAACAATGAAAAGGGTTGAGACCTACCTTCAAAGGAGAACCCACCAAGACTCTAGGAATTTCACCTTTTACTTTCTAGGTAACAGTTTCTGGTGTAAAGTGGTGAATGACTCGAAATTCCACAATATAAAATCAGTTTCTGCCTTCCGTCGACCGCTGCAGCTGTCAATGTTTCGCTATAGCGGAGCTTCTCCCGCTACGGCGGACCTCATTAACTTCCCGACTCCCTGCGGTGGCGACCATCGCCCCGCTACGGCGGGCTCCCTACAACGGTATTACACCCGCTGTAGCGGTCACATCCTACCAGTGAGCTCTGGTTTTTCACCAGATGTTCTCCCAAAATCCCAACATCAATCCGAGGCCCTACAGACACAAACCGGACATGCACATCATAGTAAAAACAGGCTGCAGACTCACCCGTGGCTTCAAAATTCTCAATGGAGGTCAAATTTACTAAGTTACCCCTCAATGAAAATGGAACAAGTTTTCAAACAATGCGCAACATACACACAAAGATAAATCAAGGCCTCAATTTTTGGACTTCTAACTCTTTAAGCTTTCATTAGGCTCATTCCTAGTCTCGGAAGGGTACGGGTAAGGGTAAAATGTTCAAAATGTCCATAACGACTTAGCGGGTCGTTACACTCTCTCATCAAACTAACTCTTGCTCACCATAGCCAAAACTCAGAAAACCTTCGTCCCTTCCACTCGTCATATCATCCGCATCAAAGGCAAACCTTCATCCCCTATTCAAGTGGACCCTGAATAATCCACTCATTCTTCATCTTCATCTTCTTATGCGATAGATTCTTTTCCCATAAAAAATCTTGGCAAACGAGTTTTTGATTATAATGTATGTTCTGACTCTCTCAAGAATCAAGCCTGACCCTAAAAATCTCATTGCCCTTTAGAAAAATTTCTTAGATACCCCCAATCGTGATTTGTTTTTATCTCTCAAGGACAAATCCATTGTTGCTGGTCGCATTGTAGTTCTTGATCTCATGCAATCTCAGTCCTGTAAGGTAAAACATCTCTTTCAATTTCAAGGTTGGGAAAATTTCTTTGAAAATCCTAGTAGAGTCTATGAAACCCCTGTTCGCATGTTCTATGCAAATCTTAGATCCTCTAAGCCCAATGAACTCGAAACTCTCGTTCTTGGAACTCGAATCATACTAGACTGTGATGTTTTTTATTCAATTCTTACGTGTAATTGCTCAGGTTTTTCTGACCTCTCTAAAGACTCTTGGCCTAAATCTCCTGAGGTGTCATATGACCAAGTCAACAAACTCTCTATGATTCCTCCACTGTCCCTGCTCAAATAGGTCCTTTTGATATCACTTTTGAAGCCCGTCTTCTTGCTCATATTGTGTCTACCACAATTGTTTCTCGTGCTGGCTCCTTTTCAAATATCACTCAACGAGATGCCATCATTGCTTACTGTTTGCTTACCAAAAAGAAGCTTAAGTTATCCTCCATTGTCATTAACTAAATGACTGAGTGTGCTTCTAACCCTATCAGTCTTCCATATGGTATGTTCATCACCCGTATTCTTGAAGCCCATAACATCAATCTAACTGACTATCCCATCACTCCCCTCAAACAATGCTATAATCCAGAGCCTTTGGTAGTATGGGTTATGTTCTCTCTGAGGACACTTGGATAGCCAAGGATGTCCCTAAAGAAGTTCATCCTATTTCTCCTTCTGATTTAAACCCTCTGCCTCTCCCTTATCTCCACTAGCAAATCCTAAATGTCCTTTGGCTATTCACTCCAAACAAGATGATATGGATGCCAAAATTGAGTCCATCAAAGACTTAATGGCCTTAGTTTTGTTCCACATGGACAAGGTAAGAGAATCCACAAAGGAAACTGGTGCTGATGTCGCTCGTCTTAGGGTTAAGCTACTTCAAGTCATCAAGGAAGTGGTGAAGCTGTCTCTCAAGCTTCAGACAAGTGTGGGTGAACTTCCCACCAAAATGTCTGAAACCTTGTAAGACATGAAGGATGAAATTGTGAACACTTTGGCGTACTTTCTTCGTCCTCGCCTGTAACAGCAGTAGTTTAAATGCGGTGTTTTGATGTTTTGTTATGTTTAAACAATGTGCTATTTGGACGTAAGTCCCACTGAGTTTAGTTGTTTTTGCTACTTATCTGTTGATCTAATTCAGATCTATGCATGCCATATCTATCTTGGCGCTATAAATGTTATCTTGGTGCTATATCTATCTGCTTTTTGTCTTTGTTTTTTTCTTCTTCTTTTTGATTGATGCTAAAGGGGGAGAATAGAAACAGGGGGAGTTAGAAGTTAACTCCATTCAACTATCCAGGGGGTGCATCAAGACAAAACCCCAGTCAACTATTCAGGGGGAGCATCAAGTCAACTACATAAATAAGGAAGTTGACTACACTTGAGTATTAAATTTTCATCATCACAAAGGGGCAGATTATTAGTGCTAGAATTTTAATGATGACAAGTCTTAATGTGCAGGAAAATATTCAAGCATTTCCGCCCAGCTCATTGGACACATACAACCCAAATCATCAAGGCCCAGTTCACTTAAAGAGCTTAGCCCATCGAAATAAAGGATCACAGTACTGTGTCTGAGCAATCAAGATGCCAAAGAAAAGAAGATATCTTGACGCATCAATCAAATAATGCAGTCCAATAGAAGATCTGCATAAACAAGAAAGCAAATACCAAGGATTTGATTGATGAAGTGATGAAGTAAGCAAGTACCAATGACATAATTAAAGGAAACATGTACTAAAGATTTGATGAGAATCAAATCGTGCCAGCGTGAATCAACATCTCACAAGGAAACAAATATGAAAGTTAAATTGAAGATCAAGGAAGGTCAACGCACAACATTAAAGCTTTTACTTTATTCTTGGAAATAGGATCATCAATTTCTTTTTTCAAGGATCAATTCTCTTGGGTTTTCATCTCTGCCAAAGAGCCAAACGGCCATACTCCGGCAATTATTCTAAGGCTCTTCTTGGAACGACGAGAGACACGCTTTCGTCTCAACTTCTCAAGCTATTTGCTATACTTTTCATAAGCATTGTAATTCTGAGTGATTTTAATGTGTAAACAAAAAAAAGAGGAGAGATAAAATATAGTTGGTGAGACATTGTATCAAAAGAAAAAATATAGTTGGTGAGACATTGTATCAAAAGATTACGAGAGTTTGAGTGTAGATGTAGGAGCTCCATTCAAACAACCATTGTATCAAAAACACTTATAAAGAACTATAGACACACCCTTGCTACCCAAGGGGACTGGAGTAGGATTCACATCACATTGAATTCAAATCAGTATGAAACATTGTGTGTCATTTACTTTCTGAACGTTAATTAATGCATTTTTAAGTTACAGTCAACTATTGACCTCAGATAGTCGACTGGAAAAAGAAAAATTTACAATTCAGCCCCCCCCACCCCCCCCCCCCCCCCCCCCCCCGGCCAAATCTCTTGCACTTTCAAGTAGCTTCTCATTTTGTTCATATTTACTCATTATGTTAACCTTTTGCACACTCTTTAAGAAAATGTAATAATTAATTCATACTCATATTTTACCACATTAGTCGTCTCTATCCAATAATATGATTGGCTAATACATAGTTTTGCTGCTTCATAATTTATTTGATTTGCGACTTTTAGCCCTTGTTTGATGCTCCATAATTATGTAATAAGGCTTGAAGCAGGCTTTATTTTATGCTTAGACCTATTATTGAAGATTGTAGATATCTGCTACAGCCTGCATACCAACAAGGCCACAATTACACATATCTAGAGGAAGGCAAACTAGTGTGCCGATTTTCTAGCTAATGAAAGTCACAATCATGAAGAGGTTTTGATACTATGGAATCATGCACTAGCTTAAGGATATAAAGCTTCTTCTCCTAGCGGACTTAAGCGATATCGCTTATGAATGATTTTATGTTTTCTAGTTAGTTTGTTTTTCCCATTGTACCAAAAAAAAAAAAAAAAACATGTTATTACTGGCCAGTAAAGAATTTCAAAATTACATTTCTGTGACAAAAAAATCACTTAACTTTGTCTAATCAGGTTTCTTTTACAAGAACGTTACTCCAATTTTCCTAAATATCATATGAAAATGTCTCTATTATGTATTACTTTGACAAATTTTGGTGGAATTTAACTAAATTTGAGCGAGTTTCTCATCCGCAATTTCTCTCTACCAATGACTCAGTTTCGTTCCAAGCTGCCTTCACCCACTTTTGTTTACTTTTTTGTTTCTAACTTTTTTTTTTTTTTTTGCTTAATGATCTGATATCAACTAATAGCTTGTTTGGTCAAGCTTCTAAAAATTACTTATTTAAAAAAGTACTTTTGGCTAAAAGCAGTTTGTGTTTGACCAATTAATTTTAAAAAGTACTTTTGAGCAGCAATTAATGTTTGACCGAGCATTTAAAAAGTGCTTCTGAGTGTATTTTTCTCAAAAGGACTTTTAAAAAAAGTGTTTTTGGGCAAAAGCTATTTTTTTAGCTTCTGAAAAACTGCTTCTGCTACTCCCCAAAAGCACTTATTTTCTCCCAAAAGTTTGGCCAAACACCTCACTTTTTTTAAAATAAGCACTTATTGAAAAAATAAGTACTTTTGAAAAAAAATAAATTTAGCCAAACAGGCTATAAGAGTAAAAAAATACCGAACTAGTAGCAGTAGCCTAGACGAAGAGATGCATACAACATTCTTAAGTTATATAGTATAAATAAATGTGACTATGGTTCAATATTTGTATGCATCACTGAGATTCAACCTTGTGACTTTGCCTGCCCCTAAGAAAAGGAACAACTGTTCATAAAAATTAAATAATCAACTCATTATTGCCATATCAAAGTCTCAAGCCCTTAAATTATCCCACCCAAAATTCCTTTTAGAAAAACAATAATGCATTTGTCCACACGTGCTATGCTACCCCTGCTACCTACGCCTATAAAAGGGGTGTATATCTTCCCTCTGCATACATATTCCATCTACTAATTCCTTTGTATTTCAGTAGCCTCCATTACTTTACTTCAAATACTTGGTCACTACTTCTCTCTCCATTGTCTCTTCATACAGTACTGAAATTGCGAAAGAACAAAAAGAAAATATTGTGAAAGTCGTTTTTGCTTGCTTCTTGCTAACTCAATTTATTTTTTCCTGTGCCTCAATTCAAAGAGTGTCTTTTCTCCTACATTTCTCGTGAATCCAATCCGATCAGTGTTTTTTTTTTTTAACCCTTCCCTAGGTAATTCCCATCACTTTGCTCCTGGGTGACTCGAATTCACAGCCTCAAAGTTGAAAGTTGAAGGTGCTTACCATCTAAACAACTCTCTTGTCAATCGATCGGTGTTAAAAAGTAAAAAAAATGGGGTATGAAGTGTTTGATAACGTAAAATATGAGAAAGCCAGAGCAACGGAATGTTTCAATCGGTTTCGGAAGATGATGAAGATGTTGCAATTTATTCAAGTGGTCGGGGCCTTCATGTTGATTTCATGGTTCTGGACTCGTCTCCCCGCAACCATTAAACTCTCTGTTTATTTGTTCAATCCTCACGTCGTTTTCCTCATTGGAAACGCTATCATTGTCGTTATCTTATTGCTCTGCCGTCAAACCAAAGCCAATAGCAACTCTGGCACTCCCTATATCAACCACGAAAACGTCCGCTCCGGCGATGAAAATAAGCAGATTATTTTCCCTGAAAGCAACAATGTTAACGAAGAGACGGCAACGAAGAAGATACATATACTTGAAAGGACTCAACAACAGCAACAACCTAGTACTGTAATTACACAAGTAGGGCCTGAAAAGGCTAAGATTTATACAAACCTTACCCTACCTTTGTGTGGTAGAGAGACTGTTTCTGATAGATCCTCTGCTCAAAAGATACTTCAGAGGACTCAACAACAACGACAACCCAGTGTAGTCCTGCAAATGGGGTTCAAGGAAGATAAGATGTATGCAAATTTTACCGTACCTTTGTGTGGTGGAGAGTCTGTCTCCGATAGACGCTCCGCTCAAAAGAAACTTCAGAGGACTCAATCCGTGAAATTGAAGAGAGAGACTGATGTGAATCCTCAAACACAGCTCCGGCGTACCAAGACAGACATGACAACGGCTGTTGACACACTTAGCAACGAAGAATTTCGGGTTACAATTGAAGCGTTCATAAAGAAGAATCAAATCTTCTTTGAAAAACAGAGACTAGCTGAAACAGAGCAGTCAAAATACGTAAATTGATCAGATAAGTTTGTGGATAGGATTATAATTTGAGCGATTGTAACATATCTTTTACTTCAAATCCGTAATATTACGAGTTCAAATTTCTAAAATATTTTTTCATACTTATTTTATTGCTACTTATGTCGGAAAAATTACAAGGTAATTGCAGTTGATGGAGCAATAATTCGTGAAAGCAAAGGCAATCAGTTTGATCATATAAGTGACTGTACAATGATACTTCTGCCTATTCCCAGTATTATTTCCCCCCTCGAATTAGGAAACTAAAGTTTACTCAGCAGCACCAATTCTCTGCTCCTTTTTCCAGCCTCATTTGCTTGGGATTTTTTACTCACTCTGTTTCAATTTATGTGATATAATTTGACTAGATACGGAATTTAAGAAAGAAATCAAACTTTTAAAACTCATGGTCTAAAACAAGCCATAATATTTGTGTGACCGTAAATTATTTCATTAAGAGTAAAAGGGAAAGTTTAAAGTTAAATTATTTCAAAATATAGAAATGTATCATTTTTTTTAAACAGACTAAAGATGAAGTGTATCAGATAAATTATGACAGAGGGAGTAGTAATTTTCCATAAGAATAAGCTTGGATTTTTAGGAGAAAATTGGTTTTCTATGCCACTCACAATTTGAATGAAAAAAAAAAATGATGTTTTCAAATCTTTTATGGGTAAAAATGAAAACTACAAAAATAATCCTTATGTTTGAGTATAGGTTCAAAATAGTCCCTTTAAGAGGCACTTAACAGTTCTGGTCCTTTAAGTTTTCAAAGTTAACACTTTTAGTTTTCGTCGAATATTTACTAAACTCTGCCTATTGTATTTGAGGAGAAGTATAAAAAATAAAAAATAAAAAATTAGCGGGAACTCACATTAGTGATATAATTTTTGTAATTTCTTCTATTTCTTGAGTCTGGTGCAGCTTTTTGAGATGTAATTTCTGCTATTTTCTAGTGTCTAATATAGTTTTTAAAGTTGCATATTGTAGAATTTGATGAGACATTATTCGTATTTTTGGTTAGTAGTTCTGTGCATAAATGTAGCTCTATCGGTATATATACACCTTTTTTTTTTTTTTTTGAATTACGTTTGAATTTCCGAAGATTATCTGCTATTAGTCTGCCTAAGATTAATTATCTACACACAGTGCAAGCGGTAGATTTGGTTGATCTTTATTTATAACAAGTGCAAGTTGAGATCTGGGGCGACTCCATAGCAAGGCCACTAAAGCATTTTTTTTTTTTTAATTATGTGTTACCTTTTTTTTATTTAAGTATTTAAAGAAAAGTCAAGTTCTTTTGTACTGCTTCGTCCCAAAGGATTGTCTTAGTTTGACTTGAAACGAAATTTAAGAAATAAAGGAAGACTTTTGAAATGTGTGATCCAAAACAAGCCTTAGTTATTTGTGTGACTATAAATCATCTCATAAAGTTAAATTATTTCTAAATATAGAAATGTGTCAATCTTTTTTGGATAAACTAATAAGGAAAGTAAGACAATATTTTTGGGATGGAGGAAGTATACCAAAAGAATGATAACTTTTTTTTTTCACTTTAAGATGATTGATAGTTAATTATTGGGCCCCACTTCTGACTATTAATTTGTTTTTGTGTTAGTTTTTCATTATTCGGAGTAATTTTAAAGAAAAAGTTAAAATTTATTGGCTTAAAAAGAGAGATTATAAGAATATTGTTCATAATTTTACATCTCAAAAGCTAGAAAAATAAATTTCAGACAACCATATTTATTTGATTTAAGTTGAAGCCCCCGCATTAAAGTTTGGCCTTAGCAATTAGGTCACAAATATCGTTGAGACACCCCTGGTTGGAATCTCCAAATTTTTTTTTTCTCTTTTTTTGCTTTAATCATGCAGTAGATTATTAGTACAGTATAACTATTTTTTATGTATTCCTTAAATAAAAATATGAGAACCAGTAAGTCGTTTCGGCTGGCATGGGCAGCCCCCTAGTTTTAATTTGCATTACAGCTGCAGTTTGAATTAGAAACGAAACACCAAATCGTTGATAGATACATGAAAATAGGTTTTGAAATTACAGCTAAAGTTTGAAAAAACGAACCCCATATCATTGATTGATACACACAAATATGGTTTTGCATTACGGCCGGAATTTGGGTATATGGATTTCAAATCATTGCTTGATACAGATACCTTGTACTACTCCTTCCCGTCACAAATAGGGACAGCTCAATGAAATATGCAACGTAAAATTTAAATCATATTTAAGAGGCCCTTAAAATTATTTTATAAAAAAATTTATATACCAATTCAGATTATAATTTCAAATTATTTTCTTCTAAATTCATAAAAAAAAACTAAACTTGTTTCTAATTTATGGATCAATCAAACGAGACAAAGAAATAACTAATTTAGAAGAAAATAATTTGAAATTATAATCTTCATCAACAAGAAAAAGAAATGAATGAACATAATTTAAAGGATGGAGTCAAAATTTAAGACGGAAGTAAATGTATTGTTGAGATTCATCAATGAACCAAATAAAAGCTAAGAGTTTATGAGGAAGAGAGGAACTCAATGGAGAAGAAGAAGAATTGTATTGAAGAAAATGAACTGAGAGTTCAAATTACAGCAGTGCTGTGTATATAAAATAACAACTAACCGACCTAGTTAGTTACTAACTTATTCTAATTACACTTATGTACCTCTAGTTCTAAATGCTATTACTTTGTACTCCTACTTCTAGCTATTACATCAATATCACTACACCCCTTCTCAAGCTGATGCTGGGAAGATATCTTTCAAGCCCAACTAGGACAGCAAATACAGATGTTGACTCTTGCCTAAGCTCTTGGTCAGTAAATCAACTTGTTGTTCTGTTGTTGGTACATGATGAGTCCTGATCATTCCTTGTGCGAGTTTCTCTCTGACAAAATGACAATCAATGTCAAAGTGCTTGGTTCTTTCATGAAAGATAGGATTAGCTGCTATCCGCATAGCAGCTTTGCTATCACAATAGAGCTCCACTGGTAGCTTGACTGCAACTCCTAGTTTTTTGTACAAACCAATCAGCCAAGTTACTTCTGCAACTGCTGAAGCCATCCTTTTAATTTCAGCTTCTGCAGAGCTTCTAGCTACTGTTTCTTGCTTCTTAGACTTCCAAGACACCAAAGCATTCCCAAATTTCACCAAGTAGCCTGTGACTGATCTCCTAGTCTCTAGACAAGTCCCCCAGTCTGAGTCACAGTATGTAGTTAGCAGTTCTTAGCTTTGTGCAGGCATCAACAGTCCTAGACCTGGAGCTGATTTAATGTATCTTACCACCCTTAATGCTGCTTCCATGTGTGACTCTTTTGGTGCATGCATAAACTGACTGAGAGACTGAACTACAAAAGATATGTCTACTCTAATCATAGTAAGGTATAATAACCTGCCCACCAAACTTTGAAACTTCCCAATATCAGTAAGAGGTTTGTCTTCTACTGGTTTGTTAGTTGCATCATTCTTTGACTCACTTACATATGTGTCATACTCAGTAGAAGTCAATCTAATATTGGGATCTAGAGGTGCTTGCACTAGTTTGGTACCACTCAAACCCATCTCATATATAAGCTCCAAAGCATATTTGTGTTGACTCATGACAATACCATCCTTGGATCTGGCAAATTCTATGCCCAAAAAGAACTTCAAGTCACCTAAATCCTTCATTTTGAACTTCAGCTTCAAATCATTCTTGGTTCTATTTATCAATTCGATGTTACTGCCAGTGATCAAAAGATCATCCACATACACTAGTACAACTATCAAATCACCCCCTTCCTTCTTAGTAAAGAGTAAGTAGTCATAGTGACTTTGAACAAACCCAAGGTGTACTAGAGAATCTGTTAACTTCAGGTTCCATTGTCTTGGAGACTGTTTAAGACCATATAAGGATTTATTTAATTTGCAAACTTTACCATGCTCCCCCTGTCTGCAAAAGCCTTGAGGAATTACCATGTAACCATCTTCCACCAGATCACCATAGAAGAATGAATTGTGAACATCCATTTGTACAATGGACTAGCCTTTAGAAGCAGCAGTAGCAATGACTGACCTGACAGTAACTATCTTGGCCACTAGAGAGAAAGTTTCCGAGTAATCCAGCCCCTCTTTTTGAGAAAAACCTTTGGCAACCAACCTGGCTTTAAACCTCTCAACAGCTCTAGAAGCAAGATACTTGATTCTAAACACCCACTTACATTCCCAGGTGGCAGGTCAACAATACTCCAAGTGTGGTTTTCCTTCAAGGCTACAGTTTCTGATTTCATGGCATCTACCCATTTTGGATCAAGAACAGCTTCTTGAAATGAAGTAGGTTCATTTATAGCGGAATAGGATGCAAGCGCAGTGCTATAAGTTGGTGAGAGACATTGATAACCTACATGATTAGAGACAGGATAGAGGCAAGCAGTTAAGCCAGATGACTTTGTGATGTAATCTTGATGCCAAATGGGAGGTCTGCTCTGTCTAGTGGATCTCCTTTTCTCAGGAGAAGGAGCAGAACTAGTAACTGGTGCACTAGAGATGGAAGTAGGAATAGGAAGAGAATCATTGTGCTCATCATTATGTGGCTCAGCTTCAGATGTGTCAATAGAATGAATTGGACCAGATGCATATGCAGAGGAGTGGTCAGGCCTAGCAGTAGCATAAATCCTCATAGAAGAAGGATTTGCATCAGTAAGAGCACCTGTAAATTGCAAGACCGGAAACAAGGGTGTACTAGAACTAGTCATTTGAGAAAAAGAAAAGACAGTTTCTTTAAACACCACATCCCTACTAATGAGAAACTCTTTTGTATGAAGATTGTATAATCTATACCCCTTTTGAAGTGAAGAATAACCAAGGAAAACAGATGGGATAGCTCTAGAAGAGAACTTATCATGTTTCTTTACTTGGAATAGCATATGCCAAACAACCAAAGACTCTAATATGATCTAAGGAAGGTGGAGTGTTATAGAGTATTTTAAAAGGAGTTTTACCCTTAATCACTTTAGAGGGCACTCTGTTAATCAAGTAAACAGCCGTTAGAACACACTCCTCCCAAAACCTCAAAGGAATAAATGTTTGAAATCTTAATGACCTAGCAGTATCTAAAATAGACATGTGCTTTCTTTCGACAACTCCATTCTGTTGGGGAGTATAAACACATGAACTTTGATGAAGAACACCTAAAGAATTGACAAGCTCAGTCATTTGTGAGATAAAAAACTCACATCTATTATCTGTTCTCAACACCTTGACAGAGGCACCAAACACATTTTTTATCATAGTAAGGAAATTTCTAAGAGCAACTACCACTTCAGACTAAGAATTCAATAAGAACAACCATGTGTATCTTGAAAAATCATCAACCAAGGTCAGACAAAATATCTTTTGCCATCATAGGTAGGCACTCTATATGGGCCCCAAACATCACCATGCAACCGTTGAAAACAAGTTGTAGAGTTAGATGTACTTATAGGAAAAGGAAGTCTAGATTGTTTAGCTAAGGGGCAAACAATACAATGCTCATCAGGATCAGAAAATGATACATGTTTAAAGCAGCTTAGTCTCTTTAGAGTTGGAAAAGAAACATGCCCTAATCTCTTATGCCAAAGTGACTGACTTGGTTAGAGGATTTCATTGTATTTACAGCAGAAAAAACTTCAGAACTTCTAGATCCACCAATCTGGGGTCCTTGTGATTTCAGCTGACAATCAACATACAACACATATAGCTCATGTTCAAGCCTTCCAATCCCCCTCACTTTCCCATTGAAGAGGTCCTGGAAAAGGCAGAAATCAGGGAAAATAAGACACAACAATTTAGTTCTCTTATGAGCTTTGACACAGAGAGTAAGTTGTACTTACACTCAGAGACGTGAAGAACATTGCTGATTTCAAGACCTTGTAGCACCTTTGAGTACCCTATATGACTAACTTTAGCCAAACTACCTGTTGGTAGATATACTTTGCCTCTAGATTCATTTACATCTCTAGTGTTACTTAACATTTTTAAGTCTTTCACCATATGTTTAGATGCACCAGAGTCTACTATCCACTTATCATCATCAGTGGATAGGTTAGAGTTATGCATCATACCTGCTGCTCTTGCTGCATTGTCAGCACCATGATCAGTGCCATGTTCTTTGCCCCGCAGGTGAAGGATCTGTAAATACTGCTCCTGAGTGAAGAATTAACCTGATGAAGTTTGAGAGTATTGTGTGGAAGGTCTTGTTTCACCTCTAGAATTGCTACTACCCATTTGAACTTTACTGCAATGACCACCAAAGCCAGAGTAAAAATCTCCACCTCTGGTTTGCTCAGAAAATCCACCAACATAGTGTCACGATTCAATTTCACTAAGTCGTGCGGGCACCTACCTTTCCCACCTCAGTAGGAGAACCCTTAACTCAACATTCATAATTTATAGAAAATAGTGAAAGAAGGAAAAATAACGTAAGTCTCACAATCATAATATAAATAAGTGCGGAAGTAAAAGAAATCCATCCCATCATCTTGTCTGGTCGTACAAGAGCATCTAAACTAATTACTACAAGTCTGAATAATAATATATGATAGTCTCAAAATCATGTCTCAGAATGGAAAGCAAAACATAATAATAGGAAGAGTCTTCGGGCAGCGAACATCCTCATGCTCACCCTGAAGAGACTCGAATCAGCAATCCTCGAATATCAGCCATGAGGGGTAGAAGTAGATCTATCCTAGTACTCTGCATTCATAAAAGAATGCAGCAAGTGCAGGTTAGTACAAATAACAAGTACTGGTAGGTATCATAGGCCGTCTTCAGTTAGCTAACATATATATAAAAAGTAAATGAAAGATAGACATGCTCACAATCAAGTACAAGTATAATACAGTCTCATCAATACATATCAAGTCCTCAAGTATCAACAATTCACATTAGTATTCAAACCATCAGCTACCAACAAGGTTCCATAACCGATCAAGTCTATAGTGAAGTATCTAAACCCAAGTGTTCCCAGTCTCATCATATCCGATCAAGCCTATTGTTAAAGCATCTAATCTTAAGTGTTCCAAGTACTCATCATAACCGGTAAATATTCAATCAAGTATCCACACATATTAACAATCCAATCACAATGATGATAACAAGTGAAATGTAATGCAATGCAATGATATGAATGACATGAATGCAATGGCCATATATCAATATTGTGTACACACATGCCTCGAGTGAAACATCACGTCTCGGCGGTCATGACCCATGGGGGACTAACGAATTCCATATACCATGTCGCTTCGTAACACACAGCCTAGAGACGACCCTTCCATCCTTCACACCTGCCGACCATCCCGTATCACACAGCCTAGAATAGTCGCGCAATAAATATAATACCTCTCAAGTATTTCCAAGAAACAACATAGGCCACATCGTGACCCCCTGTCAAATGTGCCTTATAGATATGTATATATACAAGATGAGTGTTCAATGTATGATTTAAGTACGAAGAAGACAACGACAAGATCTCATATCAACCTCATATGAATTAGCAACGTGCCCACATGGACACCTCATATTATCAATCTCATATCAATTTTACGCTCTCCGGCAAAGACGTCGGAGGCTACACTCTCTCACTTATCATCATTAGTACCATAACCATGCAATATCAATGTAATGTCAATAATAAGGCCACACAATAAACCATAATGGAATCACAATTCTTATATCAATATCAATCAAGTAAAGTACCGTAATATCATAGCCATGATATTTCACTAATCCCCAATATCCGATGTCTCAACGTGGCAACGAGCCAATAAGTAAATAGAACAAGATAAGTCAACAATGTAACGGGGTAGCTAGCCCCCAAATCACACAAGAAGGCCCAACTCACACAACAAGGCCCAATCTAAGACAATATCCAACCCGACTTCATACTCGAAGGTTCACATGTTTTTACCAACACAAACTGACTATACATATGCTTCGCTAACCGAAGTCTAACCAGAAGGTAAGCCGTAACCTACCTGGAAGGCCGAACAATAAACTCGAAGTGTCAAATGTGCGCCTTGCCCTTTCGTTGCCCCTCAAAGTAATGAAAGTCTAGCCATATCCGAATATGGAATTAGAATTGTTATAGTTCACTTTTACGCCGGTTAAGGCATAAAAGTTACTACGAGGTTATTGGTGCTCTAATTGGATTTTAGTATTTTTTAGAGTCGCCACCTAATTTATTATGGAAAACTAGGAAAACCAGGTTTAAAGATTTTTTTTCAAAAATAAGTAAAAATCTTTTGGACCAGAGTTCGAGGTAAAGGTTCTGATGATTCCCTAGGGAAGGTTTTACGCGCCCTAGTATTAAAGATCCATAGAGTACGGTTGACCTACGAGCTTCAATGTGTGATTAATGTATTTATTTGCCAAACGAGAGTGTTTTGATTTTTCCGCAAAAAAAAAAGGATCATTCTTTTTCATATCATAATCATGGTTCCAAGAAAGAATTTGGCAAAAATTCCCCCTTTTTTGGGGTGGGGGGGGGGGGGGGGATTGGTTCAAAAATGCACGCAAGTGTTGAACTCACTTCGTTGCCGGACTAGGACACACCCGAGATTTCTCCCGAGTAGAGTTGCTACTATTCTAGTCCTAATGAAATGGGTTTATTACTTACGGGTCATATATATAGAAAATATGGAGTATATCTCCGATTTATATATATATATATATATATATATATATATATACATATAAAAAAATGCGAGTTGTTTTTAGTCAAGCTCGTTTTTAAATCCTTGAAGCCCATAGAGTCAAACCGTATCCTAAGTTCCAAGATCCATCAAAACCCAGCCCTCCAAGCCGTCCAATTTTAGCCCAGTTTAGTGATGGGCTTCCAGGCCCAAAAAATCCCTTTTCAGCATAAAATTATTCCAAGTCCAAGTCTCAACGGTCCCATTCTTTATCAAAGTCCAAAGTATTCAGATTGACGCTTCTTTTAACCATAGCCCAATTGTCTCTCCATAAAAAATAAAAAATAAAATAAAACGTCTTTTGGCCCTTTTTATCGCACAAAACGTTAACAGACTCATACTTGAAAATGGAAAGATTCTTTAATCATTTTTTTTTTGAAGGAAGTAATCACTTTGTTTTGGATTTAAAACCTTTTCCTTTAAGTAAACCCCATTTCCTACTGCTGCTTTTAAACCGTGATGTTTGGAGAGAAAAACTAACTCTTGCCACCTCTTAAATTAAGGAAAGAATTATTAACCATATTTGAAAAATCGATTTGTTTTGGCGACTTGCCTAAATTGCTAAATATTTTCCTAAGTTCTAACATACATAATGGGTTCCAATAATCACATATTCGGTACATATACAACATATATATGGCAAATATACATAAAGGGAGAAGGAAGGAGAATGAATTTTTAACTGATGGGCCTACCAAACCTATCAGCGCCATTTTCACCTATTGGCTGGGCCTTCAAAGCATATTAGCTTCCCTTTCTATTCATTTCCCACAGACTCGATCAAGAAGGGTATTGGGCCTTTGGACCAACGGATTTTGCACAGTAAGAACCCCCCCCCCCCCCCCCCCCAAACAGTAGAATTTTCATGCAAGCAAAGAAAGAAGAGGATGTAAATTAGAAAGCATCCAAAATATTCTAAGTAAAGAGATACATAATATACCAATTTGTCAAAATAAAACAATCACTATGCTTGGAAGAAAATTTGGACAGGAAGATGCATATTAATGTTTATGAACTGAGGTAAAAGAACAAATCCAAGATTCAAGGTTATGGGCCTATCATCACAAAACCCACATGAAACACAGAAAAATAGAAAAGAGAAATAGAGCCCAAATATGCAAATAGCATTAAACCGATCACAAGATTTTTATTCATAGAGTAGGTATACACTCTTTCCCACTTGATATACCATAGATATACACATCTATTGAGATGCTAAAACAACACCTAAATGAAAACTTTCACTTTCTCAATCCTAATGTCACACAAGATCCAAGAGATTTCATAAATCCCAGGCATGGTAGACATTAGGGAAAGCTTAAGCTTAATCCCCAAGTGCTAATTTGCCTCCCTATTTATGTGCTAAACTTAGTGATATATAAGAGAAGGAATGTTTACATACACAGATATACCAGGCCAAAACCAGTTCACAATCACAATTAACAAGACTGATAAGGTCCTAAGACTAAATTCATAACCAACAGCCCAAATGAGTCTTAAAAAAAAATAAGGGATGGAGAAGGGAGAGAGATGAAGACTCAGACTTCAATTAGCAATCTGGATAGCAATAGCAAGCAAAATTTCCCATGTGAAGATCATCAATCAAAAGAAAACCAAGTCTAGGTTCATGTCTAAGTATAGGCAGTGTTTAGTAGCAAATTACAAAATTTCATAGACAAATACTTGATCTTATATGACTTAAACAATATTTATTCCACATTCTTATTTAAGAGAATACATCTCTTTTATAGTTAATGTTCTTAGTACAGCCAAAGCCCTTTTAATACAGTAATTCATTCTCCCCTTTTCTTTATAGGAAAACAGTCATCAAGATACATTGTGGTACTCTATTCCAAAATCCAGACAAGTGACTCTTCCAGACAGCAATGATTTAGCACTTAAATTATGATAGCAGACCATTAAGAAGAGACATGATCAAATAAGGTCATATATGCAATCTTCTCACTTTATCAGACCTCAAACAAGACAAACTTTAATGACATAGTACATAGCACAAGGGACTCACATCGTTTAAACCCTTAGGCCATAAGTGACAAAGTTAGACTCTAGGAACTCAAGTAGTTAAGTAGTTCAAAAGGGACCAATGTAAGACCTTCAAAACACCATGTCTTCTTAAAGAAATTATAATAAAAACTGATCCACTCAAAGGATGAGGTGGCAGAAATGCCCTTTTTCAGTATATTTTAAGGATCCAAATTTTAAAGAGTGATATGAAAGCTCTACCACACACAAGACTACCATTGGCAAACTATTATACTCGCCAGACTAAAAAGGCCAAGGGTAAACATGCCCAAGTTTTGAAAATAGGCAATGTACAATACAGTTTAGGTTAGTCCCTTCCAAGGGCAGATTATTTTTTTTTTTAAAAAAGAAAACTTGTTTTAAGCAACCTCAACATAGCAGCTTATACCTTTACACCACTTTTACAAAGGAAAATAAATCTAGCCTTGGCAAGAAATAGCTAAGCCAATTTACAAAAAAATAATTAAAATAAATAAATAAATAAAAAGGCACAAACAGTTTGAAATCACATAGCAGCAGATTGGGTCAATGAAGATCAAAGTGAATTTCTTACACTTAACAGGCTTGGGGTCAAGCACATTACAGGTGAACTTATTTAGCCAAGGAACAACTCTGCACCCTATGTTCATTCAACACACATTCATTTTTTCTTTAACTAAACATGATTCGATGCAGTCTAAGTAGATTAATCAAAGTCAGGACATATCTCATATAACGCAAACTCTTCTCTTCCCTTTTAGAGATGAGGCAACAAACAGGCAGAGTGCCCTTAGAAGTTACCTAACACTCAAACAAATAATTCACTACACAGAGGCATGCCCCATCACAGTTTTATCAGTCATCTAGCACATTCACATGTCTCCTAAGCAAGATTTCATATTGTCCTTACACAAGTTCTGCCAGACTCCCAAAAGGATTCAAACATGAGTTCTTATTAGACTAATTAATTGGACTAAACATCTTTTCAGGAAAAGAAAAAAACATCATTATTGCAAACTCCTCATATAAACCATATTAGACAGACCATAACATCAATAAACTACTGATCCCTTTACTCTATGTGAACATCTTCACCATCAATAAACTTCAACTCATCCTATCTTAATCAACTAAGCTTATTTCCCTTTGTTTAAATCCCTAGCAAGCAATAGATCCTATCACTGAAAACCACACTTAACAAAGTTCTTTTTTTTTTTAAGTTTAGACAGTTTCACATAGCTTCCAATATTATCTAAATCAGTCAACCAAAACTAAATGAACCTAAGTCATTCTTATTTAGCTAGTAACCAAACAAACATTAGGCACATGATTGAATAAAAAAACAAGGGAACTAACCTAAGCTAAACATGATAAGCCTAAGCAACATTAAAGGATGATTAAACTAGAAGTTTTATACTCATAAGCAATTAAAAAGAAGAGAGGTTACCTTTTGCAAGTGCAACCACTAATCAAGATTCAAACTTGAAGATTTACTCCTCTAAACACCAAACTCAAGCCACAGAACTCAGCAAAACAAGAACAAAGAGAAGAAGTTTCCCTTTTTTCTTTTAGAATTCTTTACTTGACTCAGAAAATTCCTTTAAAAGACTTCAATCAAATTTTGAAAGAAATGTTTAAGTATTTCGAGTCTTAATGAGTATATTTTTCAGAAAAAATATATTCAAAACTTGTTCTACAACAAAGAAAATAGGGCCCTTTAAATAGAACACCCAAAAACTTCAAAACTTTCTCCTACTCGATGTGGGATAACTCCCCTTGTAGGGGTTTCCTCCTCACATCCACTTCGGATGGTTAAGATTAGATGTAAACACGAATGAAGGGTCGGATTTTGCCCTAAAAAAGGTCGATCTTCTAGGTTCCAAGTGAACCAATAGCAATCCGAGGTTCAAAATTCACAAACGACCAAAAAATAATTAAAGATTTACGGAGCATCGACATTCAACATTAACAAAATAGAGAAAAACATGATAATAAGGACGAGATAACCTCGGTTGGGTAGAGATAGGTGAAAATCGGAGGAGGCAATTAATGCTTTGCCTCAAATTGACCCAACCAAGCCTATAAAAAGCCTTACCCGCTCTGTAGCTTTGCCAAAAATGGCGAAATGACAACATGAGAGAGAAAGAGAAGGGTAGCCTGATTTATATATATACGAGATATATATATATATATATATACAAACACACACATGATATGCGAATATATTAATAAATAACATATTAATGCATATATGTATGTATGTATAAGGGACAAAAATGCGAATTAATGAGTAGGTAAAAAAAGATTGATTACTAAACAATTTAATTAAAACTAAATAATTAATTAATTTAAAAACACGACTGATTTTCAAAAAATATTGAATTTACAAGTACGACCTTAATTGAATTAAACAATGAATTTTGTTATTTCAATTATGGCCATATTTGACTAACTAATTGATTACTTCAATTGCAGCCATAATTAAACACATAATAAGCAAACTACAAATATTAACCATAATTAATTATCTAAATTAATTATACTTAATTTAAAAATTGCCCATATAAATTGATTGTGCAGAAATTAAAATTTGGGGGTAAAAATGATTATTCATTTTAATCGATCAATTTCCTTGAATTAAAATGGGATAAATATTTGCTGATTAATTTTTGATAATTTGGACAATTAAATAAATAACTATTTTCTGGTTGAAATTAGTAAAATGCATCATTAATTTCTGTAAAAAAAATAATCAAATAGTGTATTATAGAAATTATTTTACCAAACATTATCTGCATAGTCTATAAGATCATTCTGATTTTTCTAAAAAAAAAAACATATATTACCCCCTTTAATATTCAAGTACTTTGATAAATTAAAATAAATTATGGGAGGTCAAAAATTAGGTGTCAACAACTGCCCCTTCGGTGTTCGGGGATGGCGGGACCATTCCTGAGCAGTGAAATTTGACTAACCCTAATTTTTGACTGACCCAAGTCATATTCCCCCCCCCCCCCCCCCCCCCCCCTCTCCCCAATTTTATGCAATTTTCAAAATATATGGATAGACTCTGGCTTTTGGGCTTCCTACATATCTCAGGTTTCATGAGAATTCAGGCCATTTGTTGTTTGACTCAATTAGGACTTCCAAATGCAAATTAAAGCAAATTCTTAGATTTTTCGGCTATCAGGCTGGGAAGTCTGGTTTGATTGGTGAGAGTGTGACTGACTCTCTGGAATTGAGTCTGCCTACATATCCCTGTTCTAGTCACTTGTAGTTCGACTCCATCGGAGGAAAAGGATATCCCTTATGCAGGAGGGCCTTTGTGTGTTCCGGTGTGTGTCCGACCGGTTACAGAATAAATAAATAAAAGTAATAATAAAGAGAAGACAGAGCACAGAAGCACAGAAGCAAATAAGCAAATTTATATGGCTGAGCATGGCGAGGAGTGATCTTTCAAGTCTTGGCTGGAGAGCTTGACTCTCATGGACACCTTATCTCGATCGGCTGCGTAAGAAAAGTTCCATGTTTGCTCCACAATCTGTCTGGATTTGATTTGACCAACCTGCTCCAATTGGCGGCTACGAATTTGCAGCCATCTGCTGAGTGACGTTGACTTTTGAATGACGAATACTGCGGTCTCATGACCATGACCAGATTTATATCATCTTGTCTTTTGAACGAATATTACAGTCTCATGACCGATTTTACATCGGTTTGCTGTCTTGTTATACCCCATAATTTATATGCATGGCCTTCTCGGCATTTGAAATAAAATGCCTGTTACACCTCGAAATATTTCTCGTTGATGCACCATGAATAGACTAACGAAGGTCACGAAGTAGGCGATGTTTTAAAAAGTAAGAAATAGCATTTGATGATCCTAATTGAGATTTCTAAGACGTTCGACGTAAGAGAAGAAAGTTCGTCAAGAAAGGCGAGGTATACATATGTATCGGAAAAGATTTATGAGTAACAAGTTAATGATGCCTTAATGATGTCTTGGGAAAAAGTTATACCACCCCTTAGATCATTAATGAGGTGCTAAACAAGTGTTAAGAAGGTTCCATAAGGATTAGAGATCAAACGAGTCGACGAGAACGAGTTCGGAGAAGCTAGGCAATATACGGTCCAACATACGGACCGTATAAAACATACTGGCCGTATGTTAGGCCTTATATTCTGCCCAGAACACAGCCCTCATTGGATCAAATGTACGACCAGACATACAGTCCATATAAAAGATACAAACCGTATGTTGGTCCGTAGAACCGAGTCAGGGCAGATTTTTAAAATTGATATAAGGGGCTCAACCTCATTTATTTCATTTTCTCATTCCACTTCAAGAACTCTCTAGAAATCTCTCCATCCTTCTTCCACAATAACTCAAGAGAAATTTATGATCAACTTCATCAAACCGAGAGTATCAAGTGTAAGGAACTCATTAGGGTTCATCCAAGTCAAGAAATCCCATTGGAAGTGAACTAGAGTTTTGGCTCAAGTGAAGTATTTCCACTCAAGCCTCATTCCCACACTATCTAAGGTAAGTTTTATGATCATTTTATGTTGTTTAAGGTATTGAGAGGTTGAAAGACTTAGATTATGAAAGGAGATAGAAAATGGGTTACAAAGATGAGAATAATGAGATTTTGAGTAGTAGCTTGGGATGAGTCATGAGTCTTGATATGTTGGGATTATAAATATGTTATAGATGACATTAAGAACATGAACATGGAACAAACGTTATATGTGAGAAAACGTACTAGTGTACTTTGACCATGATTATGGATGAATTGAAGTGAAATTGTGAAATGTGGGTAATGTAGATGAATGAAGATTGTTGGTTATAATATTATGAATGTAATTATAGATGTTTGGGAGTTGATAAGTAATATGAGGAAAGTGGTATAAACAAAGGAAATGCTGCCTAATTTTCCCTAGCTTTAGTTGGGCATGTTCATGTGATCGATTAACTAATGTTAATACGAACTCTCTTGAAGGTAGCAACGTGAGCGTTGAAGGAGAACGATCAAGCGATAGAGTAGCTAAACGAAAAGGTATGTAAGGCTAGTCCTTTCCTTCTAAGGCATGACTCTTATGGCATGAATCTTCCTACTTTTCCACGACTTTCCTATGTAACAGAAATGATGAGTCTATGACTATAAAGAGCAATATAAGTATAAGATAAAGAAAAGAGATAAGACACGAGCATGATAGTGATGATGATGAGTTTAAGTCTAAAGAATCCTAAAGTGAGATATGATGTCTATGAGGTTAATGATCCTAAGTATGGTTCCATTGATATTGTTCCTTTTGTACACTCACCTTATAATGTTAGTCTCCTTCAAGGTGAGGTATGATGCTTGTGATCACTCCATAATGTAATTGGGGGTTCCCGACCTTACGTCACCCCGATATAGTATAGATTATCTTTAAGCTCTAATGCATGTTCTATGACAAATGTATGATGATGATAAGTTTATGATGAGTATATGATGATATGATTACACCGTGCCTAAATGGCAGGGCATGTCACCGTGAAGGCGGGCTGCATACGATTCCACCTTGCCTAGATGGCCGGGCATGTCACCGCTAAGGCGGGCTGCTTATGATTCCACCGAGCCGAGAGGGCTGGGCATGACACCACTAGTGGGCGGCGTATGATGGTTACCCGGACGGGGGTTAACGATGATGGTATATGTGATATGATGATATATGTACTATGATGATATATGAGGCATGTATAAAATGCATTTACTCTTAAAGGTTAAGTAGGTTATATCTTCATCTTGTGTCTTATGATTTCTCTATTATGTTCATTTCATTCATGCCTTACATACTCAGTACAATGTTCGTACTGACGTCCTTTTTCTTTAGACGTTGTGTTCATACCCACAGGTAGACAGAGAGGTGATCTAGACTCGTAGGAGCCATTAGCAGACTTTGAGAGCACTCCATTGTTCCGGAGGTGCCATTGATTTATTCTTTTGTGTATATATATGTTTTGGGCACAACGGGGTCCTGTCCCATCCATATGTCTAGTACTCTAGTAGAGGATCGTAGATTCGTATGTGTGGGTAGTATGGTCTCACGATGTCATTATTGTATGTATATTATTTATTTTGAAAGCCGAAGGGCTTATGTATATAAAGGTAAATATGTTTCAAGATGAAAATGGTTTTCCCTATGATTAAAAGCATGAGATTAATGAATGAATACAGGATGAGGATGAAAATTAATAGAATGAGTGGTGCTCGGTGGTTAGCCCCGGGTACCCGTCATGGCCCTAGTTTGGTCGTGACAATGCCCCCTTGGCATGTCTGTACGAATGGCCTTCTTGGCGACTAAAATAAATGGCCTTCTTGGCCTCCTTTTATGAATGGCCCTCTTGGCATGTTTGTATGAATGACCCTCTTGGCAGTTTGTATGAATGTCCCTCTTGGCATGTTTGTATGAATGACCCTCTTGGCAGCAGGAAAGTAAACGTGCAATGGCCCTCTTAGCCTGTTTGTATGAATGTACCTCTTTGCAGTTTGTATGAATGACTGTCTTGGCAGTTTGTATGAATGGCCCTCTTGGCGATAGGAAAATAAATGTGCAATGACCCTCTTGGCAGTTTGTATGAATGGCCCGCTTGGCAGCAGGAAAATAAATGTGCAATGGCCCTCTCGGCAGTTTGTAGAGGTGATGTAAATGACAGATACGACCCCTTTGGCTAAATCGTCTTTCTTTCGTCCTTTGTTCCAGCTGTGACCCTCTTGGTCAGATATGCCGTATTGTTTTACTGTGACCCTTCCGGCTAAACACTTGCCATTGTGGCGACTTCCAGTCACTTTGTAGTCATTGTGGCTTAATATTTTGCCCTTTTGGCATTCAAAACCTTTCATAGCCTTCGTGGCTAGATATTTTCCCTTATGGATTTTGATTTTTTATGGCCCTCGTGGCTAGATATTCACCTTTTTAGCATTCAAAACCTTTCATAGCCCTCGTGGCTAGATATTTGCCCTTTTGCTTTTGATCTTTTATGGCCCTCGTGGCTAGATATTCGCCTTTTTGGCATTCAAAACTTTTCATAGCCCTCATGGATGGATATGTATATTCTGGGAGCCGGATCTTAGCAGTGATCTGGACCTTCTTTAGCGAAGCGTTTCCTGCACCTAGAGCAAAGTTAGAAAAAGCAAGATTATCTTCCGATTTCCTGGGAACCTGCATCAGAAATGGGTTAGTTTTTTCCTATCTTAAGTTGATCCGTGCTGCCGGCGCTGTCGCATCTTCGCCTTTCTGGACCCAAAACCCCCTTCAGCTTTGGTATTTCGAAAGATAAATTTATTTTCATTTATTCAGAGAAATCATTTTTGTAATGCTATAATAAGGGTATCTATTTTGTGGAAAAATAAAAGCATTTTTTAATTGTCATGACATGCGTTTGAATGAGGGAGATCCTTTCTTCCGTGACTCGGGTTTTTGCTTCCTTATGCGAAATTTTTTAGACCTTTTCTCAAAAGTTCTGCCCCAGTTTAATTCTCGATCCATCAGTTCTTATGCTGAATCTTCCTGGAAATATTGAGGTCTTCTCAAAATTTCTGCCCCAGTTTAGAATTCTGGGTTAGCTGAATATCCTGTAGTGGCTGGCGATGCAAATTTTTGAGATCCTCTCAAAATTTTTGCCCCAGTTGGGCATGCAGCAGTCCCTGCTTCTTTGTGAAGTCCTAGCTCTGAAGCTCCCTAGGGGTTTTCTTGGGTTTTTCTTTTGACGCGACCGAGCTCAAAGAGCGCCTACGTATCCCACTGTGGAGAAATCAGGTCATTGCGTAGTTCATATTAAAAAAGTTGTTTTGTTTTAGTGTATCTATTAAAAAACGGTTACAAGCAAAAGGAAACAATTAATACAAGCAAATAGAATAACGATTTGAAGCAAAAAGTACTATTACAAACTGAGAAGTTCCTTCTTCATGCATAGTAGCGTTTGATTGCATCCGAGCTAATCGGCTTCGGCCGTTCTTGACCGTCCATTTCTGCCAATACTACCGCTCCTCCGGAGAGTACTTTGCGGATTACGTAAGGTCCCTGCCATTTGGGAGCAAACTTCCCCTTATATTCCTCTTGATGTGGAAAAATCCGTTTGAGCACCAGTTGCTCGATCTGAAAAAGTCTAGTTCTGACTCGTTTGTTGAAATCTCTTATCATCCTTTGCCGGTATAATTGACCGTGACAGACAACAACCATCCTTCTCTCATCAATCAAGGCCAATTGCTCATAATGAGCTCGAACCCATTCAACATTATCCAATTTCGCTTCCTGAATGATTCTCAGGGAAGGTATCTCAACTTCAGCGAGTATGACTACTTTAGTTCCATAGACCAGCAGGTATGGAGTTCCTCCTGTTGAAGTCCTGGTTGTTGTACGGTATCCCAGTAAGGCATAAGGTAACTTCTCGTGCCAACCCTTATGATTATCAGTCATTTTTCTGAATATCCTCTTGATATTCTTGTTGGCTGCTTCTATGGCTCCGTTCATTTGCGGCCGGTAAGCTGTTGAATTTCGATGGGTGATCTTGAATTGCTCGCAGATATCCTTCATCAAGTGGCTGTTCAAGTTTGCTCCGTTGTCTGTTATGATAGACTCGGGCACACCGAATCTGCATATGATGTGGTTTCGCACAAAGTCCGCCACCACTTTCTTCGTTACTGATTTGTGAGACGTTGCTTTGACCCACTTGGTGAAATAGTCAATGGCAACCAAAATGAATCGGTGGCCATTCGGGGCTGCGGGTTCAATGGGTCTGACAACATTCATGCCCCAGGCAACGAAAGGTCATGGTGAGCTCATAGCTTTAAGCTCACTTGGAGGGACTTTGATCAGATCACCATGGATCTGGCATTGATGGCACCTTTGCACATACTTGTAGCAGTCACTCTCCATAGTCATCCAGTAATATCCAGCTCGTAGAATCTTCTTTGCTAGTACGAATCCATTCATGTGGGGTTCACAAATTCCCGCATGTACTTCTTCTAGAAGTTTAGTGGCTTCGTCGGCATCTACATATCTGAGCAGACCCCAATCCGGCGTTCGTTTGTACAACACTTATTTGTTTAGAAAGAAACCTTTTGTCATTCTTCGGATGGTATTCTTTTGTCCATTTGTAATGCCTTCGGGGTATTCCCGTCTTTCTAGATACATTTTGATGTCTCTGTACTATGGCTTGCTATCTGGCTCAGCTTCCATATGGCAACGGTGGGCATGTTCTTCTTCCAGACTTATCCTTAGCGGGTCGATGTGATTGCTTTCAAGATGCTGGATCATTGACGCTATTGTGGCCAGTGCATCAGCAAATTCATTCTGAGCCCTTGGCGTATGTCGAAACTCAATCTTTCTGAACTTCTTGCACAATCTATGTGCCAGATTCACATATGGTAAGATCTTTTCATTCTTAGTGTCCCATTCGCCTTGCACTTGGTGAATCAGCAAGTCACAATCTCCAATGACCAATAATTCATTGATATCCATGTCTAGTGCCATTTTGAGACCTAAGATGCAAGCTTCGTATTCGGCCATGTTGTTAGTGCAGCGGAACTTGAGCTTAGCAACCATAGGGTAGTGTTGCCCGTTTTCTGATATCAAGACCGCTCCGATTTCAAAACTTTTATAATTCACTGCTCCGTCAAAGAACAATTTCCAGCCAGTATAGAATTCTGTTGCTTCTTCTTCTATAGCCAACACCCCTTCGTCTGGGAAATGGGTACGAAGTGGTTCAAGTTCTTCATCCACCGGGCTTGCGGCTAGCAAGTTAGCCAAGGCCTGTCTTTTGACGGCTTTCTGGGCTATCTATACAATGTCAAATTCACTCAACAGCATCTACCATTTGGCCAACTTTCCGATGGGTATGGGCTGATAGAATATGTACCTCAAAGGATCCATCTTGGATTTGAGGTGGCTGGTATATGAAGACAAATAATGCCTCAATTTCTGAGCTACCCAAGTTAGAGCACAACAAGTTTTTTCCACTAGCGTATATCTTGCCTCACAAGCTGTGAATTTTTTGCTCAGCTAATAAATGGCACGATCCTTTTTCCCTTTTTTATCGTGCTGTCCTAACACGTATCTGAATGCCTTTTCAGCAACTGGCAAGTACAACATCAAAGGACTCCCAGGCCTTGGTGGTACCAGGACTGGTAGGTTGGACAAATATCTCTTTATAGTGTCGAATGCCTCTTGGCATTCCTCTGTCCATTTTGTAGGAGCGTCCTTTTTCAAAAGCTTGAGGATGGGCTCCACAATGATGGTGGATTAAGCTATGAACCGCCCGATGTAATTTAGCCTTCCCAGGAAACTCATGACTTCTTTCTTGGTTTGAGGAGGAGGCAACGCTTGGATTGCTTTGATCCTTGTTGGGTCCAGCTCTATGCCCCTTTGGCTGACTATGAATTCCAGTAACTTTCCAGCCGGTACTCCGAACGCACATTTGGCCGAGTTCAATTTCAAAATAAACTTCCGGAGTCTATTGAAGAATTTCCTCAAATGTGTGGTATGCTCCGAACTTTCTCTTGACTTGATAATGACATCGTCCACATAGACTTCAATCTCTTTATGGATCATGTTGTGGAAAATGATAGTCATTGTCCTCATGCATGTTGCGCCAGTGTTCTTAAGGCCGAAGGGCATTACCCTGTAATGGTGCACTCCCCATGGGGTGATGAAAGTAGTCTTCTCGGTGTCCTCTCTATCTATTAAGATCTGGTGGTAGCCAGCAAAACAATCTAAAATGACTGTACCTCGTGCTTGGCACAATTATCTATGAGTATATGGATGTTCGGGAGTGGAAAATTATCCTTAGGGCTAACCCTGTTTAGATCTCAATAATCCACGCAGATTCTTATCTTGGCGTCTTTCTTGGGCATCGGGACTATATTGGCTAGCCATGTGGTGTAGGATGCCATCTC